>NW_008825352.1:303853-308644 GCF_000699105.1 Pygoscelis adeliae | reverse complement strand
CAGCAATTTTTGGTCTATGGTGGTTATTGTATGAAGTTGAAAACAAAGGAGAGCACTGTTTGGGGCTGTGCAGGGTGGGTGCCATCCCTTGCAGTCCCATGGGCTGCATTTTGCCATGGGGGCTGGAGCAGTGCTTGTGAAGCTGTGCTCTGGGAGACCTGGGGCAGAGACTGTCTGCTGCTGCTCTGCTCCTGCAAGCTGGAGGTGACTTTCTGATTCCCAAGTGCTTCATTCCCAGTTTGGGTCCTTCACCTTGTGAATGCAAAAGCTGTCTGAAGCAGGGGCCTTTGCGTGGAGCAGTGTCATGGCAAGCCCGGGTGCCACAGTTGGGTTGTGGGTGTGCAAGGACCATGGATCACTGCTGACGAGGGATCGTGTGCCCCTCAGGTGCTGAGTTCAGGCTAGGCAGCTGCAAGGAGCAGGAACCAGAGGCCAAGCTGCCACAGACCCAGCAATGGGTGCTGGACACACCACGGTTACCTGCAGTCCATGGCAGGTGTCCGTTCTCAACGTCGTGGTAGACCAGTCTGCATTTCGGGAGGTGTGATCTGTGAGCGGCTGAGTTGTGACTGTAGCTCCAAGCTGTTCTGTTTGACTTGAGTTTTTGGTGTCCCGGTGAATCAACCAAACCCTGCAGGCAAAAGATTTGGATCTAAGTAAATACGGGTCAGTCTGTTGTCTGAGACTTCCCCATGGCCTCTGGCAGTCCGGAGGACTCTCAGAGGCTCAGCTCCTGATGGGAGTCTGGCATGGTGCAACTGCTGGCTGCCCTGTTCTGTGTGAGGCAGGTGATTCCTCTTCACAGGGTGTCTGTCATGCTTCACTGTTATGGATGATGTGGTGTGTGTATGGGTACACAGGGTTGTTGCAGCTGGAGGATGCCTAAAGCACCAAATGTGTAAGGTACCTTAGGCCAAAGTAGCCCACTTCCACTAGAACTGACTTTTGCAGCTGTGAAAACCCCACGGTGTGAGCAGGGCAGGAGCCTGGCTGGGCTCTGTCTACCCTCCTCATCTCATTGTGGCTTTCATGGCTGGGGATTTGCCCTTCTTCCCCAGTAAGGATTTCTCCTCTGTGAGAGAAGGAGCGGGCTTCACCTTGCCTGGTGCCTGCTGCTGGATGTGGCACAGGAGATGGTCGAGGCGTACAGCTGGACCACAGTCCGCCCCACTTGAGGAATAGTTTTCATCCAAGCAGGAGCAAAACCCTGTGCTATTGGGTGGGTTGGCGGGAGGCGAAGCGAGCAATAGCCCCGCTCCTCCACTGCACTGTGCGGGGGGCCTGGTTCCCAGTCTCTGTCCCCAGGTTGTGAGGGATAGCTTCCTCTCTGGGAAGTTGCTCAATCTGCAGCAGCTGGCCAGGGAGCTCAGGGCTGCTTTTCCACCCTTGCTAGCATGGTTGCTGCTGCTCTTCAACGGTAGCTGGGGCACTGTGGACCCAGCATATGAATTCAGCGAGGCTCCTGCAACTGTGCGTCTTGGACTTGCCTGGGCTGCTCCTCTCATATGGTGGCATGCTCCATGTCTCTAGTCATCACACAGACGTGTAGAGCAGGGCCTGTGTGTATCACAAGATGTGCAAATGCTGGTGTCTACCTGCAGAGAAGTTCAGGTGGCACCTCTATGCTGGCGGGACAGAGGATAGGTTTCAGCAGAAAATACAGTCTTTCTTTTATCCTCCAGTTGTGTCTTCTCCTGGGGCGGGAGGGAAATGAGTCTGGGAATCACAAAGAGCTTTAAGCATTGGGGATCTTCTTTCTTTATTTCTCTGCCAAAGCCATGAGCAAGATGTTGGAACACAGACAAAGCCCAGAGACGTAATCCTGAGCACATGGAAGTAGTTTGAAAGCATCTTCTCTGGGGTAACAAGGATGACAACTTGTGCTTAATGCCCAGCTTCTTTCCAGAAACGTGGGGCAGGTGAACATGCTGTTCGTTGTAGCAATGAAAATAATGGCTAAATGCAGGTGACAGGCCAGCTGTATCCATGCACCTCTGCCCAGCATTCACCAAATGTGTTCTAGTACCGGGTGGGAATGCAAACAGCAAGTGGTGAGATGGTGAGGCAAGATGCTGCAGGTGTCCAAGGAGGACTGTACGCTGAGTGTCGGCACTTATTTTCTGCAAATCGGCATCCCACAGCACAACCACCTCTGGCCGTGCTGCTGGCCATCTACCCCCATGTGCAGTCAGCAAGGGCACACCTTGCTCAGTGCACCCTGCTCCTTGGTGGGAAGTTCGCAGAAGAGATCACAATGTGAGAGCCTTGTGAGCGTCTTGCTGCTGGTCGCTTCAGAAAAGATAGCCAGCCAGCATGTCTGCCTCTAAATACTAGAGCAGAGTCACGGCCTCTCAGCTCCCAGAGCCTAATTTTTGAGCTTCACCTCAAACATAACCCTGTCTGCGACTGAGCTGTGCAAAACTGAACCATCCTACAGACTGTGAGCGCAGCCTAAAACTGAGCATCGGTACTGAGTGTGGGTGGAAGTCACGGACACAGGAGCTACAGGCCCCTTTAGTGACAAAGAGCTGAAAAATCTTTGTTAAAGTAGTCAAGGTGTCTTCTGCAGAAGCTATAAACTCAACCCACGGGTGGACACTCAATATCAGAGCACCTTTTGTTCCTATTCCTGGCTCTCTATCCATGCGGGACCCTCTCGTTCCTGTCCTGCAGAGCTCAATGTAGCCAAGGTCTGAAAAAGCGACTAGTAGCACCAGGATCGGACGTGTTGCTGACTGAAGAGCGATAAAAAGCAAGGACAGCCTGCCAGGGTAAGCGGCCCACTTCTGGGGGTGGGATGCTCTGTGCCGTGCTTTCTACGCCACTCGTGATAACCTGGCTTGCGACTCGGAGAAGTGAATGGACGTGCCCTTGTTGACTCTGAAGGTTTGACCATGCTAACACCTCTCTGCTGCACAGAGTGCCTCATCTCTGTTGGCTGGCCTAGTCTTTCATTAAAAAAATGAACAAAAAAAATGGGGCCTTTCTTGTGGTAAGTGCTCCTGGCTGGTTTCGTATGTATCCCATTTTTTGCGTCGCTGGACACCAAGTTGAAACTTCCAAGATCAAAGCAGCACAGAATGAATCTGAAAGTCTTTGTCTGCTCAAATTTACCATGCTGCCATCAGTGTGGGATGCCCAGGATGAACCCTTGCTCCAGCTGGTGCAACCAGCCATTGATTTGAGTGGAATCAAATGGCTCAGTTGAAGACCAATGGGGACCCACCAAAGACTTGCATGTGCTCCTCCTGGACGTCAGTGGATGTGGTAGAGGGGAAGCTTCATGGGCCTTATGGTCACCCCCAATGGGATGCAATGCTGTGGCTGGCTGGTGGTTTGCATGGTGCAGGGAAGAAAAGCTGCAGGAGTTCTGATGATCTGAGCTAGGTGTCTACCTTGAGCTTCGCAGCCTGCCTTAGGTGTGGCAGTGTTTGCAGGAGACAGAGTTGCGAGGCTTCCTGAGCAGGTTCCATCAGGAGGATGGAACCTCATTCCCTGAGGCTGCCTGTCAAACTTCAGTGACTCCCAACAAAAACCTAGCACTGCTGAGTCTCCAACATGGTTGAAGGATGCGGATTATTTGCTGTCTGTTGTCATCTTTCTGAATACATTTACCTTTTGAACAAGGTCCTTCTCATATTCTCAGGAGGCTGGTATGCAGACCCGTTAATGGATCAAGGGGAAAAATGCCTGTGGATGTATTCTCCTTTGTGTTTGGGCTTATAACCACCCACGTTTTGGCATACATCCCTTCTGTGCACAAAGATGTCTTTTAGAAATCGCTAGTTAAATCTCCACCCTCCTTTGATATGTATGGAAATAATGGGACACGTGAGACTGTTTTCTGTTTGGGAAAAAAGCTATAAAGGGAGTAGCTTTAAAAGCCTGTGTTTACTCCTTTCTAACTCAGGAGTTTAGTAAAAGCAATGCCCTGAATTTATGACTGATTTACTTAGCTTTCCGGGAGGCATGCATTTAGCACTGTATTTGAATATAGGGGAAATGTTTTAATCCGACTGCAAGTCCCAGGCTTGGCTGCTCAGGGGCGGGAGAGCTTGAGCACGTGTGTGTCTGTTCCCCAGTGAGCTCGGAGAGTCTTGGGGCAAATCTGGGTCCCTCTGACCAGGAGCACTTCTCCCTGCGGGGCACAGACTTCTTGTGGTGGCCCCGGGCTGAGCTGGCATAGCCATGGCCATCTCTGGGCTGCCTGCTCTGTCCTTCTGGCTCATCCTTCCTCACAGCCTCTTCCTCGGAGGTGGCATCTGAAGGCATCACTGTTGCCAGCTGCTTTCTCATATCAAAGGTGTGTGGGGATGTGCTGCTTCAAGGAAGGGTCCTTGTGTGCTTACTGTTTTCTCATGCGATCAGCCAGCCCCTCCTGGAATTGCCGCTCGGCTTCAGAGCAGTTTCTGTTCCCCGTTGACGTAGCAGGACTTGTATTTCATGAGCACATGGTAATACAGAGTGTTTAAGGCCAAAAGGAACTATGGCTCATCTGTTACGGGCTACTGGGACCATAGAGCGTTACCTAGCTCCCACATTGAGTCTGGGAGCTCTCTTTTAAATAAAATATGATCTTTTCTTAGTGGCGTCTGTGCTCAATTATAGAGGTTGCAGGAGATGGAGAATCCACCAGTCCCCATGGGAGTCTGTCCGGCAGCTCGTGCACCTTGCAGAGGAAGGGGTGGGATCTGAACGTGACCCAGCCACAGCCTCGAGCTCAGAATGCGTGCAAAGCTGGCCCATAAGTAATAACCTAAATGCTGACCCTGTGAAGATTGTTTCTGGCAC
>NW_008825352.1:299902-303837 GCF_000699105.1 Pygoscelis adeliae | reverse complement strand
CTCATTGAGCACAGGAGGCTGCCCATCTGTTGTAAGATGCCCCCAGATGGGTGTCTGAACACAAGGTGTTGCCTATGGCCTAATGCCTCTGACTAAAAGGTGTTAAAATGAGCTGACCTCTTTGGCTAAGAACTTACCCAGGGTATTTCATAGCTGGCTGGTATAAACAAATCTTTCATCTGTCTAGAGTGCCCTGTTATTTGGTAGGTGTTAGGGCACAAACGGTAAGGGGTGCAAGATGCTACTGCTCAGGTTGGTTTGCGAGATGGATGCCAATGCCTGAAGTTGAGAGTGGAGCAAACACTGTAACTAATAATAAGACGAATGAGCTCAGGCAGTTTCTTCTCTTGGGTAGCAAAAAGCAAGAATTTTTTTTTTTTGTGCATTTGCAAGAAGAGCCCTGTAAAGAAAGGGAGTCTGCTGTAATGTCCCGGGACTTGTCTTGTGTAGAAGTGGCCTGGGAAATTCTTGGCTCTGTCTGTGACATCTAACAGGATTTAATAAGCCTTGTCCGAGCCTGTTGTAGGAACATGACACTTTGAACGTGGAGATCCCTGGCTGGACCATGGCATATGGTGCCATGGCCAGACTGTTGGTGCCCAAGCCAGGGCAGCCCGTGCAGTCTGGTGGTGGGAGTGAAGAGGGGTGCAGCTCTGCTCTGGGGGTCTCAAGGAGGTGGGGAGGCATATACAGCTAACGCTGGGCAATGAAACCACAGCTGCCACGTGCTTACACTCTTCCAGCATGAGTCTGTTGCTGCAAAGAGTGTTTTAAAAGTACCCAAAGCTTTGCATCACACGGAGTACGCTTTGTTAATTAAGTGCATGGTTAGATCTATGCCAATGATATTTTAAAAAATCTGTGCTTAGACAGCTATTTCAGATTAAGGACTTAATCCCTTGATTAAACTAAACAAAAATAAGCTCGTCTGCAGCTGTAGGATGGTGTTTTATACACAGCTCTTCTCATCCACTTGCAGGCCCTCGTTTCAGCTGGAAGATGTCTGTTTAAGGACAGGGCTTTGGTTTGTTCTCTCACGTGCCCTTTAAACACCTATATCATCTCCCTGATCTATTGCTAATAGAAAGTAACAGGCCTTTGGGAGCAGGGGCTCATTCCTTGCTCTGGATAAGGCCCACCGTTCATTGAGAGCTCGGTTACGATGGGACGTGTCCCTGCAAGGAAAGACTTATCTCCTTTTCCCAGTTCTGCTCCTCTCTGGCTATAAGAGGACTTTCTTGGGTTGTGGGTCAGTGTTTCATCCCCAGTTTGGCCTCTCTAATCTGTTCAGCAGTTGTCAGCAGCTTTTCTGATGTGTTGGGTGTTGCACAGGCAAAGGAGAAAGCCACAGGCCCTGCTCCAGAGAACCTGGAGTAAGAAAACCTGAAGGAAAGGGTAGAGAGGAGTAACATGAATATAGAGCTCTGGTGGGAAGAGGTGCCGGATTGCTGTGTCCGAATGCATGTGATGCCATTTCCTTTGGGGAGCAGTGTTTGGTCGGGCGATGGTCGAACAGCAGAGAGCTTGCTATGCAAGCTGCCGCTGCGTCTGGCTTCTCTTGGGGGCACGGGTAAGCGAAGGGCTGGGGAAGGCCCCGCTTCTCCAGGTGCACAGGCTTTCCTCCCTGAAGGACTGCACCAGGATATGTCTTTGGCGAGGATGAATATTGGGGTTTGGGTACGTTAAGAGCAGGTTTGCTTCTTGTGTTGCTGTATCGGACCCACGTAAACATCCTGATGGGCTGCAGGGTTCTCGGGCAGGGGAGCAGGCCCAGGTGACTGTTGCTGGCCGTGTTGCCATATGCCAACGTTTGCATTTGGCCACCTGAAGCGTGGTACAGAGCCACGGACGTGGCTGCCTGTACCAGGTTGCCTCCGCCCTCTACTACTGCCTGCATTTTGCCCTGGCATGAGGACAGCATTGATATAGCTGTGCACTAGCTCCAAAGCTCGGGGCTCACAGGAGGTCACGCTTTGCTTTCAAAGCGATCTGGGATGTCGTCCTTGAGGGAAAACAAACCAGCCCTGGGCTGGTGGGGGGATCGCCCAGCTTTAGGCCTGCCTTTCACTGGCTGAGCACGCCCAGACCTACAGCATGCGCAGAAGCGGGACCTCAGAGCTGAAAAGCAAATACGTCACTTTTCCCTTTGTTTAATTAAATGAGAGATCATGAGTTAATCGCTTCCAAGCGCTTGTTTTCCTGCGGTGCCTGGAATGATAATCCCGCGCGCTGCCCAGTAGGAGCTGCTTTGGCTGCCGCAGCCGCGTCAACCCGGAGAAGGGCCAGGGGAACAGAGGGAGGCATCTGGAAATGATTCTCTGAGCTCCGTCTGCGGAGCACCACTCCCTGCAAGGCTGCAGGAGCTGGTTTATCCACAGGCTGCGGAGCCGTCCTGCCCGCCCCAGCGGCAGGGAGCTGAGCTGGGCTACAGCCATGCCCCATGCAAGGGATCCCACGGTGGCACGCAGAAGGCAGCTTGCTTTCGGAGGTACAGCTCGTGAGCGAAGCTGGCCTGGGTGAGACTGCAAACACTTTCCTCCCAAGTGGAACTGGGTGCTGTGCTTTTCTCCCTGAAAAGCCTGAAACGATAGCCCAAAGAGCAGGTAGACCCGTTCCTGGTTATCTCACAGGAAGGTGGTGTAATTACAGCAGTGTGAATGCCTACCTCTGTAGCTGCACCACTTAATAGTACATTATTTTAGTGAAAACATCCAGAGGCAGGCAGGGTGCCGAAGGCAGGCGCCCTCCTCCCAGCCTCCCCCTGAGCCTCGGAGCGAGCAGCAGAGGGGGGAGCTGGCACTTGCTCTGGGAAGATTTTTCTCTCTTGAACTCATTGCCGCTGTGATTAGAGCAGCTCAGGAAATGGGGCTGGGAGGGTTCTCCTCCCTGCAGAAATGGAGTGGGAAATCTCAAATTTTGTCAGAAAAACAAGCCTTGTTTTTAGCCAAGGACCTTTTTGAACGGAGAAACGTCTCGTTTTTAAAGGCAAAGTGGCCTGGCTTTCAGCTTTGTGTGAGAAAGTGGAAAGGCTTCGTGGAAAGCCCAGAGGTCTGTTTTTACTGGAAATGAGGTTTCTCACGTCAGCTGAGAGCTGAGCAGCCCCAGCCAAGTGGCGCAGCATGGCAGCCTTTGCTGGTGGAGGGACCAGCTAGCCCAGCCCTGCTCAGCGCCTGCTGTGTGCTCCTCTTCCCCCAGTCCCAAAGCTGGCTGGGGGCCACGGGCAGGCGCTGAGCTGCAATGCTTGGCGCTCTGCCTCTTCCTAATTTCTCTGTTATTTCTGCTTTCCAGTTCTGGGGTGTGGAAGGGTTGGGCCATGTCTTCCCCCCACCTTTGCAGACTCCGGTCTCCTCTGTCCTGCCTTCGCACTGTCCCTCAGTACCTGGGCAAGAGGGGAGAAAATGGGTGCATGCAGGACGTGGCCAGGTTCCTGGCAGCCAGAAGAAGGAGGGGAAAGTTGCGGGAGCTCCTGGCAAGGCCTCCCCGCTGAGCGGGAGCCGAGACGCTCGGTGACTCAGAGCTGGGTGTACCACGGGCACCACTCACTGTGCTCGCAGCCTCCCTGAGCTCTGCTCCACTGCCCAGCTATGCTCCTCGCTCTGCCAAGCCACAGCAAGTGCTGGATTTAACTGGGGCACATTGGGATATGTAGTTTCATACTTTGGAGGTCTAGGTTTCTCAGAGCAGAGCTGCAGATCCTTTAGCTAAATTCCTCCTGCAAGATGAATCCTCAATGTGTTACATGGGCCAGTCCAGCCCACTAGAAAGGAGTGTTGTTGGCCATAAGTCATGGGGTTAGTCAAACAGCCTGGCCTCACCATGCTGATGGTCTTTAGGAGTCTTCAGACAGCATCTGGGCTGTCAGCAGGGAAGATCTGTGCCTCTTCTTCATGTTCTCCTTGACCAAGACTCAACTTCTTGAAGACAAAATTCTTTTG
>NW_008825352.1:297442-299859 GCF_000699105.1 Pygoscelis adeliae | reverse complement strand
AAAATGCTGTCAAGGCTTTGTGGGCCCAGCTGGCTCCAGCAGCGTTGCAGCCCTTCCCTGCACTGACTTGTGTTGTCCCAAGTCACTTGAGCTGCTGTCCCAGGCACTTGCTGGGAGAGCACGGGTATTCTGACGCTGCACAAGGTGTGTAGCCCTGGGGATCTTCTCTCTGCTCCCTGGGCGGGCTGACTTCTTGTTCTCCAAACCCATAGGAGGTTCTCCAGGGTTCAGCCTTAATTGGTGAGCAGCAGGTCCCAAAGAGGATGAAGTTGTAGAGCTGAGTCAGAAAGAAATGTAGCATGGCAGGAGTTCCCAGTGGCTGGAGCTGCTACGTAGCGCTCTCTGTGCCCACAAAGGTAGGCAGAAAATTCAATCAGTGCACCTAGAAAAGCCCAAGAAGCTCCTGGTTACTCCAGATGCCTCTTGGCAGGCTCCTCTCCCATCCTGCAGCTGCTGCTTGCACCAGGAGAGGTAGGCATGTCCCTGGAGCAGGGTTGTAACTGATCCCGGGCTCCTCTTCCTGCTGCCTGCTTGTTAGTCCTGGCTTGGGGCTTCTGCCCAGGCACTTGTAACCTCATCTCTCCCTGACTGCTGGTTCTTGCTGCACTTTGTGATGGGGAGAAGGGCTCTTAGGGCTGAGCAGCAGAGCTTTGACACAGCAGTCTTTATCCCTCTATTCATTTCACAGCATCTGTGGCTCCCATTATATCGGGCAGGGCACCCTGCCCATTTCTGCCCCTACTCAGACCCAAGCCTTCTGCCAGTTGTGAAACCCTCCTGGGCTCTCCTTGCTCCCCTGCCCTCCCTGGTGGGACCACGCTGGGTTGTTTCCATCGCATGGCTCTACCCATGGAGCCCATCCCATCCCCACGTGCTGCTTTCCTCTTCCCTCACTGTGCTCCAGCCCCTGTACCGGCAGCCGGCTCCCAGCTGAGGCAGTGAAAGCTGGTATGGCCGGACGTGACCTTAACCTGGGCTTTATTTAGTGCCTTGATTTATAGAGGAGTTATTTTAAAAGCTTGTTTCTCTTTTGGGAGGTGTGGTGAGTGTGTGGCAGAGTGGTGGCAGTGAGCTGGAGTTCATAGGTCCTCCTGTGCTGTTGACAAAGAAGCATTTGAGTCCCAAGACACGTTTTGCTTGGGGAGATGCTCTCTGGCTTGCTTGGAAAGCACTCCTGTTTGCCTTTGTGCTGGGTGGCTGAAAAAGAGCAAATGTCCAGGACCTTTCCTGTGAGGGGGATGTGGCAATACTGTTGGAGGCAGGGAAGCCTGAAATTTGCAGTCCCTGGAGGAGGCTGCTTTCTCCAGGAGGCTCCTGTGCTGGGCTCTGCCAGCTCCCGGGGGCTGCTGTGGGCTGGCTGAAGTGGAATTGTGCCGGGGCAGGAGTGCCCTCGTCTTGGATCCTTGTTGGTTTAGCTTGTTCCACTCCTCTCCGGGCACTGTCCCCTCATCCTGGGTCGCAGAGGTCTCTCCTCATGCCTGCATCTCCTGCATCGCCTGCTTGAGATAAGGGACGTGGTTTGTAGGTAGGATGGGCTCTAGACTTTGGGTTTATCGGCCTCTGGAGCACAGGATGCTATCCCCTTCTCTTGCTGTCTCAAGCTGGTTTGTATGAGTTCCCTGTGCCTCCAAACCACGGCTCCTCCACACGTGTGGCAGCAGGCACTGCCCGCAGTCTAGATGTATGAGGCTGGCCGTCTGCATTCCAGCATTAAACAGCAGGACCGTGCGGCCTCTTGCAGCCCTTGCTGAGGCCCTTTCCTCAGACCACCCTGCAATCTGAGAAGTTAATTAGTACAAATAAGCAGCCCCATCCCTAGGATTGTGAGTTGGTTTAACGAGTCCATGACTGGAGACGAATCTGCTGCTGTTGCAGGCTCCAAGCTCTGCCATGTTTCACCCTCTGTGTTTCAAGGTGGCTTCTGAGGCTCTGCCATGTTTCGCCCTCCACCGGGGCAGGACCTATCCCTAGGAGACCACCCTGGGTGGGTAGGAGCACTGAAAAGCGGTGTTGCCTCCGTGTTCATCTGCGGCACACGGAGGCTGCATCCATCCTTGTTCCGTAGCTGCCCAAGGGTGCTGGTGCTACAATCCCAGCACGATGGGATGTGGGAATTTGCTACCCTGTTTGGGGCTTTTCATGTGGAATTAGCAGAGATTGGTGAAAACATCTCTTTCTACCAAGCGGTAGGGGTTGAAAGCTTTTCTCTGTCCCTTCAAAGCCTGCACAGCTATCATGGCTCCGTGGTGTAGTCTAGCCAGAGAGATAAAGCCTCTGTGCTAAGGAGTGCAGTGTTAGCACTGAACTCTGCAATGGCTACAGGCTGTGGTTATCCTGTATTTTACTAAAGGAAGGATAATATACGACTTGGTTTATTTTAACCATATAAAGGATTTTTGATTCGGTGCCAATGTTAA
>NW_008825352.1:294364-297334 GCF_000699105.1 Pygoscelis adeliae | reverse complement strand
CAGCAGTAATGGTGTGAGAACCTTACAGCCATGCACTGACTTGTGCAAATATTTTGACTTCTTTGTTTTATTTGCAATAGTAAATGTAACAAATTTCATTTGGGGGGGTGTTGATATCTGAAAGAATTTTGTTCAAGCAGGGGAAGAGGTATGGGGGCAGAAGACAGCACAGAACCGCTCCCCCCCCCCAGCTGGTTTTGACTGAGATTTTGAACCTGTGGACCGTGGAGGGTCAGAGGGAAATTGTTGTCAAACGCTACCAGCAATAACACTGCTGTGATAGTGTGTCCAAGCACTTGGCTGGGCTCTCTGTGGTGGCTGGTGCCGGGTGGGAGAGCACCTGTGTGAAGGCCAGTTTTATCTGACAAGGGCACAGACGCTTGCTGGGACAGGTTGGTGTCAACAGAGGTTACTGGAGCTGCGCTCGCCTTCAGCTGGCTGCACTTGGCCTCTCTGTCATTTCACAAGGCACGGGAGAGGAACGATGTGTAATGTTCAGTGCACTATATTAATACTTAACAATATCATTAGTATGTCCAATTGTCAGAGGCTTCATGTTAGGCTTGGTACCCGTTTCCCTACCCTACAGCCCCCTTCATGCCTCTTTTTAGCAGGTCCAGCATACTATGTAAAGGGAATATGTCTTATTTAGGCTGTTCTTTTGAGTCTGTACAACTTGTACCACAGTTCCTATTGGTCTGCTTTCTCTTCTTATATTTCCTGAACTCTGCTGCGTCCTCTCCTCGCACCCTGCGTGGGGGTGGTCTTGACCAGAACTGTGCAGAGAGCTGCAGGCTGTCAGCTTTCGGCAGTTTTCTCTTGACCTCCACAATCTGGAAGTTTTTTGTCTGAAGACCTGTTCCTGCAGACAATGAAGTGCCTGGGAATTTCCAGACTTTCCTTTTCAATTAATGGAATAAAAGTTGGGGGTTTATATTGTTCTTTTCTGGGTGGAAAGAAGCTTGTTTAAAACAGCCCATTTAGGATTAGGGTTAAATGCTTGGTCCTGACATTCAACACTTTAAAGTGTGCACACAGGCCTCCTGCTTTTTGAGTCCTTGGGTTAAGAATATGAAAAATAGTTCCTTAACCTCTGTTTATCTGGTTGCGTTGGCCTTGAGAGGTATTGCAGGAGGCAGCTGGTCTCTCAGAAGAGTTGCAAACACTTTAGGAGCCTGCTGCCATTTAGCCTTGCTTGTTGCTGTGATCAGGAGAAACAGCAGAAAAAGTAATGAAGCAGTGCCGTGCCACGGGCCGTGTGTGGTTTGCCTGTCACCGGTGTTCTCCCAGCTCAGTGCAGGCAGGGATTGCGGAGGCGTTGCCTGGACGTCCTCATCTCTCCTGTGCAGGCTGTCCTACAGGAAGGCTTTACAACAGAGCAGGGAGTTCATATTGTGCTTAAAACACCCAACCTTCTAAAGGAGGAATTTAAAGATCGTTGAGCTGGGTGGCTGCGAGAGATGGGACAGCTTGCTTGAGGAGCGTCATCTCTGCTCTGGGTGCAGGTTGATTTAGGCTTCCTCCGAGACTGTTGCATTTTTTCAAGCCAGTGAAGGTATCTGGAGCGATGAACACGTGTTCCCTCGGAGTGGAAGCAGCGAAACGGTTTGCTTCCTCCTGATCCCTTCATCCTGCTGTTCCCCGGTGGCAGCGTAAGCTGTTGTGGCACTGCTTTGTTTAACTTTCTCTCCCAATCTTGCTGTGGGACTGAGGTATGTTTTCAGGCATGTCCATGCAGCTGTTCCTGTTCTGCAGGAGGCTGTAGGGCTTCTGGGCCAGCGGCTGAAATGCTTTTCTTGTCTCTAGTGAAGGGAGGTGGATTTAGATCAGATGAGGATCTGGCCAGACACCTGAGTAAACTTTCCTTTGGTTTTGTAGCGAAACTCATTCCCACTGGCTGTAAGTTAGCCAGAGGGGTCCCCTCTAAAATAGAAAGGAAAGGAGGGATCCTGATCCTCTCTACAGATGTGTACAGATTTATTTTTATTATTATTATTATTTTTTGGCAAGCTCTCTTGATTTACAGCCATGCAATAGATCAGAATTTGGCCTCTAGCACTGGAATTGGTCCTGACACCATGGGCAGGCTCTGCCTGGTAGGCTCTCCCGAATTAAGGTGGAAGCAGGGAAGCCATCATCTCTGATCCCCGGGCAGGAAACAGGCGTCCTATGTATCGATGCGTGTGCTCAGGCACCAAAGGCAACCCTGTTCACATGCCGTCTGCGGATCCTGTTGTGAGGCATCTCTCGCTGCAGAAAATTCCTGGCTCCCGGAGTGAGCCTTTCATGAGAGGCAAACAGCTTTGAATAACGAGGAATCGCACTGGTGAGCGGCTTTCCCCAGTACCAAACAGCTCCGGCCGCTTATCCTGTGGAGGGACTTCAGACCGCAGCAGGCTGAGGAGCTTCAGCCCAACTGTTGCCCCTGCAACTCCCCTTAGCCCACCGAGGAGCATAACACTGGGCTTTAATGTACCCGAGCGCTGGCCGGCATCTCCAGCCCCGGGTATCCGAAACATGGGGCCTGCCGATCCATCCACCCCATGATACGCTCGCTCGCACGCACTCACGTGCTGCGGTAATGGTTTAATAGCAGCCCCACCCAGCGCAGTCAGGAGAAGGACTTGCTGCGTAAGCAAAAGCTGGGAAATCTCGCCGCTGTGCACAGCGCTCTGCGAGCACTCCAGTCGCGTTTTGGGAGAGCTTTTTTTTGTTTACCTGGAATCACCAGTGCCAAAAGAAACTAGAAAGGACAGCAGTTTTCTCCTTTGATCTTCTCTCCTCCTGCATTTGGAGATGGCTGCGCTCCTGGGTGCAGGGCTCGTCAGGGCACCGGGGCGTATCGTGCCATGGTACCGCTAACGCTTTCTCTCTTGGCAGGACTCGGAGTCGCTGGACGGTTGCATTCAGAGTACGTTATCAGCACTCTACCCTCCGTTTGAGGCTACCCCAGCCCCCGTTTTTTGCCCA
>NW_008825352.1:272145-294254 GCF_000699105.1 Pygoscelis adeliae | reverse complement strand
TGCCTGTGTGAGTACATCATGCTCTCTAAGGCCTGCGAAGGCTTTCTTGGAGAGCTTTCTTTCTACTCTCGTATGTAAAACGTCTGGCAAAAAGTGACGTGTGTACGGCAGCCTGGGTGGGAGAGCAGGCAGACAATTAGGAAACAGTTGAGAAATTGTTATTGAAGCTTAACCGTGCAGAGATCAGATGTGGAGCAGTGCCCCCGCCTTCTGTAACCAGGAACACCGAACAGAAGGTTTAAGGGATTCAGAGGAAGAGGTTTAGCGAAGCGTTTGCTGGATATGGCTGACTCAGGTGGCTTCTAACCCCAGCCGTTCCCTGGCGTGGGGAGGAGGCGTCCGGGCCCCTGCCGCTGGCAGGAGGACGTGTGGGGCGAAATGCTGCCAGTCGGTGTTTTTCCCAGAACTCCGTCTCCCCTTTGATGGTTGCTGGAACAGTCGCAAGGCTCAGTAGCCCCGAGGAGTCACGTTACATTTACTGCCAGAACGAGTCCAAGATTAACATGCTTTACTGTTGGGAGTCTAAAATGTTAGAAACGATGAGTCAAATGCCTCCATCACAAACTTGGCTTAAAGAACCTAAAACTAGGGTTCATTCTAGCCATTTTGTTTCTAAACCTAGAGGGTGTGTGCAGCTAGGCTTTCGATAGAAGTCCTCATGGTGGAGGGCAAGGGACTTCTGGGAGGAGGAAAACTATTAAATAGAAGCTGAAATAATAGTTACTCATTTGTCTTGAGGTGAAATGCTGAGGGGAAACACCCATCACATACCATGGATCCATGTAATGACCCCTGGCAGCTGGTCACCTTGAAAGTGTTTTGGTACAGTGTTTGTCCTGCTGTGTTGTCACCAGCCTCCAGCTTGGTGCCAGCCATGTCTTTGTGAGCCCGTACAGGAAGATCCAAGGTTGTGTGGAAGGATTTTGGAAAGCTGCTCTCTGTCACCCTGAACACTTGAATAGGAATTATTCCGTCGGTTTATCTAGCTGCAGTTTCCAATGCAATGGCGTATAGTGTGGTTTTCCCCTTTAAAAAACCAAAAGGCTTTTAGTTTGTACGAACCAGTAATTATTGGAAGACGTTTCACAGCTTTCCCCAAAACGCCTCCCTCACCGAAGGAGGCAAGGTAGCAATTTCCCCACTCCCTGAGCTCTTGGCAGCTTCCAGTCGCCTGGCGGTGCCCTGGGCAGGTGAGGCGGAGGGAAGGGAAGGGAAGGGAAGGGAAGGGAAGGGAAGGGAAGGGAAGCAACCTGGCTTGTGAGCGGAGCCCACTGCTCGGTGCGGCCCTCTGCCCCCCATGGCTTGTGAGGAGCTGGGCCCACAGTGCTGCTCTCCCACAGGGGGAGGTATTTGGGGCAGTGATGGGGTGACCCACAGGAAGGGTGCCAGTGAGGGGGTCTGCTGGGCAGTGAGGGGGGGCTGTCCCCCTCCCTCCCTGGGCAGCCGGACAGAGGCTGGTGAGGCCACGTGCCCACCACAGGCCATGGCTGCCCTCGGGGCAAAGGCCCCTGTGGGACAGGGGTGTGGTGGTAGGGAGGGCCTTGTGCTGTCCAGCAGCCAATGGGAGGACAGCTGAGGCTGCAGCAGCCAATAGGAGCATGGGGCTGCCTTGACGGGCATGGTAGCCCCAGCTGAGCCAGGGGCTGTCGGAGCAGGAGGTGCTGAGGTGGTGGGCCCTGAGGCGGGAGAGGTGTGAGGGCGGTGGTCCCGGGGGGTCCCTGAGGCGGGAGAGCTGTGAGGACGGGGGGCCTGGGGGGTCCCTGAGGCGGGAGAGCTGTGAGGACGGGGGGCCTGGGGGGTCCCTGAGGCGGGAGAGCTGTGAGGACGGGGGGCCCGGGGGGTCCCTGAGGCGGGAGAGCTGTGAGGACGGGGGGCCTGGGGGGTCCCTGAGGCGGGAGAGGTGTGAGGGCAGTGGGCCTGGAGGAGCTCAGGGTGCTAGCAGCCCCCCAGGCTGGCCTGGAGCATGGGCCCAGGTGACACGGAGGTAAGGGGGCTGGTGGTGGCTGAGGCATCCTGTTGGAGAGGGAAACCGGTACGGTGGGGCTGTCCTACACGTGCAGCGCTGTTTGGGGAGGTGGTGCAGGGGCAGGAGCTGTGCTTGGAGCCACCCTCCTGTCACAGGCCCAGGAATGGGGGAGGGCTCGGGGCCTGCCTGGCACTCCCTGGCCTGCCCAGTAGCCACAAGGTGTGGGGCTGGTGGGGCAGCCACCTCCAGTGAGGGGTGCCCAGGGTTCAGCATTAGGTATTGGGGGCTTTTGCTGAGGTGTGAAATGTCTGGGAGACTGGGCAGCAAGGGGCAGAGTGCAGGCAGAGGCCTCTCAAAGAGCACAGCTGTGGACGCCTTGAGCCTTTCCTTCTTGCTTTGTGACTCTTTGTGGCCTTGACTCATGATTTGGTACTTTCAGAGTGGTAATACAGGGAGATCGAGGGAAACTCTAGGTACCTTGTACTGTCTTTGGAGGTGGGCCCAGGCTATATTCCATATTTTATTTCGACATCTGCTTGTTCGATTTTTTTATTTTATTTATTTTTTTTTTAAATTGCTGAAAGTTCTTTCTTTCATTTGTTGTGGACTTCTCTTCCCCAAACCTCCACTGTGTGCCCCTTCTTTTGTCTTCACTGTCTGAAATCACAGGACTATTTCTTGTTACTTGTTCTTAAAAAGTTTTGTCTGCCTTTTAGAGTCTAAACAAAAGCAATGTTTCCTCCTTAGTTTGTAGTTCAGCTGGTCCTTGTGAGCTTTTCCTAAAGACACTAAAGGGAAAAGAAGTAGCTCCTGTCTGAATGACTACTGTAGGAAATCTTGAGAGCTACATCTTTTGTCAGCTGTGACAAAAGTGTAAGTGGCTTCATGAAGTATTAGACAAGTTCATGGGCTTCAGCTGGGCATATTAAAATCAATAGCCTGTATGTGATCCCCAGGGACTGGAGAAGGGTGTGTGGAGGGGTGTGCCAGAGGGTCTGTCTCTGCTTAGCACAGAGTAAGAAACCAGGTTTTGTCCCTGGCCTTCAGATGACATCCTGAGCTAAATGGACTGTTGGTCCGTTCCAGCCCAGCCATCCCCGTAGCTCTAGGAGCTACCACCTTTGTGCCATCTTTGTCATTGGTGCCCAGCTCTTTCCTCAGAGGCAGCTTTATTCCTGGCTGCAGCCGCCGGGTGTAGAGTCTGTTCCTGGCGCTCCTCTGATGAGCCTGGTTTGGCTCGGTAGCGATTGGACACAAGAAGAGCAAATACTTGAGCCTCAAAGTGAAATGTTAAAACAACTGAAATAAGCCTCTTCACGTAATCTTCCCTGTGAAGGTGCTCTTTGGAGCAGGAGCAGCATGAGGATGCTCCGCTTCTAAAGTTCTAAAACTCTGAAATGTTTAGGCTATTGAAGGACTTACGTTCCTGCTTGGACATTACTCTAGCTCTTGCTGCAGTTTAGACTGTGGCTTTGTAGGGGTTTGCAGGAACTTCAAAGCGTTCTGCATTTTGGTTTTGGTGACTTCATTGCTGAGTTTTCTTCCACTTGTCGGTCAGTGGGCAGACAGGTCAACGAAGCAGTGAGGTTGGGTTTTGGATTTCTTAATGTATGAATGGCCCCCAAATAGGTTACTCTGCATCCAGGTTTTAGCAGAAACTTTGTGTCAGGTAGGTGGTGTCAGGTACAGATGGCCTTAATATACCTACAGGAGGTATTCTAATGGCAGGAGAGGGGTTGATGTGGTGTGGTGTAGGGTGCAATTGTATAGTCTCTTCTGGAAAATTGCAAATTGTTTTTGTTTAAAACCTTATGTACAAAATACTTGGCTCGGGCACTTCTGTAGGAGATATAAGCTCTATTGACTGAGGTGCTGTGTGAGTCCTGAGCTTGATGGAAAAGTCCGTGAAGTACTAACAGTCTGAGACTTGCTGAAGCCAGTAGCAACTTCTGCAAATTGTGTGCTGCCAGAGGAGGTCTTGGCTTGCTGAATTTAACTGTGCTGTGTAAGAAAGGAGCTAGCTGGTTGGTAGAGGCATCTGTGTCTTGGAGATCAGAAGACGACTGCAAAGCTTGGCTCCCCGTGCCTTTGAGGGAAGTACAAGCAACTGTGTGTTAGGTTATGGGGCTTTTTAACTCTAACTTAATAGAGAAAAGAAAGAGAGGTGGGTCTGCTCTGAGTTCAGGGTTAGACTATAAAGGTAATATTAATATGATCCTTCAAACAAATGGAAACTAAAGTAAGATTCAGTTTAGTAGTGATACAGCATGTAGGTACAACAGTAAGCAGTTGCACTGAGTGAACAGAAATAAAACTGCTGTGACTGAAATGGATCTGGAATTGACTTTGTCAAAGAAAAGGGACTGGCTGGTCTCTGTCCTGGAATATGGAAGAAGTTACCACGTAATGCCAAATGTCTGATAACAGGGATTTTTACTGAACCTGTTAAGTCAGGGCTAGTAACAAAATACAGAGAACAAGCTGAGCGTACAACATGCACTGAGCAAGGACTGAATTAACTGACCCATTAAAAACCGGGTAACGTTTTTTCATGTGGCTTGCTCCATGGCAGGTAGTGTAAGACTGGCCTTTTTCAAAAACCAGCTCTCTCTAGAGAGAAAAGTTTTGTTGTCTAATTTCTTTAAAGGATTTATTAGGGAGTCATATGGAAAATTAATTACTGCGTCAAAAGGATGGAGGTTTATGCAAGTATTGCAAGATGGGTAACAAACTGGTGAAAGGGAGGGTGTTTGTACTGCAGTGAAAACTGAGTTGGAGGCAGGAGTCATGAGACACGCATTACTTCTCATCCACGACCTTGGCATAAAAAGTAAGATTATGCATATGACAGATATTTGTGATGAAACCAGTCTGGGAGACAGGAGCAATAACCTAAAAGAGGAGGAGGGTGATAAATGTATTACACAAGATGAGCTCTAAAACTTAAGTACAAAGTTTTTATAACAGTAGATTCAGAGGGCAAGCATATGCCTCGACAAAGTAATGGGCAGAATTTCTGTTATGAACTGGGGTTCATCAGTTTGGAAAGAAAAACTAGCAGGTGACTGGGTTACCGTAGGGACATGACTGGAAGACAAGTGTGATCTTAGCTTTAAGAGATGCTTCTAGCACAGTTGGTGCCATTATATGCAGTGTTTTGCAATGCTTTGCACAATGAAAAAGTGGAACAAAGAAATGTGTGTGTTTGTTTTTGTTTTTTTTTTTTTTTAAATAAAGGCATCACCAAGGAGGTGCTTCAGGCAGGCCTAAGAGGTGATCAAGGGAGATGTGTTAAGTTGGTGTGACATGCCTTAATAATTTTGAGCAATGGGAACACGTCCAGAGAATAAGCTCCAGGGTTGAGGAGGAGGAATTATTGAATCTGAGGGATGATTTGGGCTTCCAGGCCTCTGAGCAACTTTGCATCAGGTGCAGTGAGGATAAGAAACCTGGCTGGGCTGAAGGTAAAGCTTGATGAACATAGGAAAGAAATTACTTAATGCCATTACCTGTTGTTTCAAGGTGTGTGAGGATCCAGGAGGTTCCTTCCAGTTCTGTGGTTTCTCTGCTATATGGCAAAATATTTGAATTAAAGTATTTTTTTTCTTTCATCTGTCTGGCCTGCAGAATACAGCATTTCTATAAATTGTTTTCTCTGTCAAGACTTCCGTGTGACCATGTAAAAGAAACAAGATAAAATGTCTGAAGTCTAATGCTGCCAATACTAAAGTTTTTGGGCTTCCAGATGACAGCTTTCCAATTTAAGTATTGCATCTGATACAGGTGAATCCTATCTAAACCCTTGTCGTGACAGACAGGTGAAATTAATGATGAAACTGATGGCTTATGTCATGGCTCAATTTAAATCTTACTTCACCCAAACAGAATCAAGTTCAAAGCAGTGGTTTTATTTTTTGAAGTTGTGATAAAGCTGTAAATAATTGAGTCAAGTCAGTTCAGCCATGAAACTTCAGTTCTTTTACTTGATTGGGATTTGTCTGAGACTTGTCCTGAGTGCTGCTATGTTTTCAGAACGAGGAGATCCCTGTTATGTGAAGTGTAGCTCCTCGCAGCTTGCCGATGGGACTTGCTGCCTTCTTTCTCTGTGGTCCTGTTATGCTTTCCTCTTTTGCTACCTCCTTTCTCCTGCTTTGTCTTAGCAGTATCTCCTTCTGTTCACTGGTAGGTTACAGCCATCCCTTGCTGCTGCATCCCGTGTAACATGTCTCCGCCTGTCTTGTATAGGCTCTTGATAGCACCAGATGAGTGATGCTTTTTACCTGGCTCCATGCTCTTCTATTTGGCTTAACCAAAATTAGATGGGACATGCTGCATACTCCAGCAGAGCACATTAGGGAATAAAAACAAGTCCTCAGACAGACCTTGGCATTTTATTTTGCCTTCCCTCATCAGCAAAGCTGCTCTTTACCTCCCTTCCAGCAGACCTCAGTCTAAAGACCCAACACTCCTTCACCAGACAAAAGACGTTTTTGCAGTGCCAGGCTGACTAGTGGCGTCTTGTGCAATGAGGTTTCTGCATCTACAACCTCCTTCTGGCAGGCTGGTATCAAGTGTACCCGGTACAGCCTAGAGCTCACTGTGGATGCTCTGGAAATGGTGCCCAGTATTTGGCCACCTTCTCTGTTAAGGCTGTGGATGGTCTCTAGTTGAGGACGGTGAGTTTTGTCCGTGTGTTGTAAGCAGACTGCTGTCTGCCTGCGTTTCTCTAATGGTGCTGGTTAAGGATGCTGTATGGTCTGAATTTTCACTTTCTCAGTCAGTCCAGTTGGTCCTAACAAGGTAGAGACAGGGTCTCTCTGTTTGAGCACTGGGAGGTGCAGACCGCTGATTTTTCTACCCTGGGGTTCTGGGGCCTAGACCTCTGCCTGTCTGTGCTGACCCAGCTTTAAAACAGGGCTGACACTTCTGGCAGCCGGTTGGTTTATACTTAGGTCCTGAGATACTGGTGATTTGTGTCGGTAGCTTTTCTTCTTTCTGCTTTTTAAAGAGAAGACCTCAGTATGGAAAACTCCCCTACACTAATAACCAAAGACCCTAAATTCAACTGTTCTATTGCTACAGCTGTGGAAGAGAAACATTGATCTCTCCTGTCCAAAAGCTTGAGCTAAGATCTGTTCCTGATGCTGAAAACACTTTCTCTTTTCTCCGTAGGTTCAGTACTGTGGCTTGCTGTTTCGCCATGAGGGCTGGCCCCTGTGTATTCACGAGAAGATTGTAGTCCAGTTGGCTTCTATTGACTGGCGAATCTTGAAGCCTGGTGACTTCTACCTGCAGGTGGTCCCCTATCTCAAGAAGTCTCCACGAATTGTACTGAAATGTTTGGCAAAAGACAAGCATAATGTAGAGGAAGTCGTGATTCCAGAAGTTTCCTATACCTCTATTTTTACTCTGGAATGGTTGAGTACTATCAATGGAGAGCGGATGGGTATAGCACTGGAAAATTGTTTACTGACCACTGATGATAAAATATTTCGTGTCCCTTGGGATAAAGTGGTTAATCCTGAATTTATAAATAAACCAAAAATAATTGAAAATAATATCATCTCTCCAGAAATAACAGAGGAACCTTCAATTTTGTGCCTCCCCATGGACCATGCTGAGTGCAGTTCACCAGACCTAGGATCTCAGTATCTACAGGAACAAAGTCCGAATCAAGACAACCCGGTCATTAGCAGCACAGCTCCGCAGTTGAGTGAAGCTTTTGTCAATGGTGTGTGTACAAGTCCTGTGCCTCAAGAGAACTTGAAAAGTGACCTTGAAGGGGAGTACGTTGAGCTGACAGAAGTTTCACTGCCCAGGTTTGGGCCACAGGCAGGCTCTTTAACCCAATCACTAGCTTTAAGTTATCTAACTCAGCCCAGAACACAAGTGAATGCGTCTAAAGGCAAGCACAGGTTTATTGTCATTCAAGACAGTACCTACTCCAAGAACTTAATTCGGTCAGCACTTATGCAGAAGGAGCACTGTCAAATGGACACTCTGAGGACTTCTTCTACAGAAGTTCTCAAAAATGTGATTCCATTGGAAAGCAACAAAATGATGGCACATGGAGAACTGTCTCCAGAAGGTCAGCTGGTATCGGGTGGTCCTGGAAATATGGGGAATAGCTTTCCTGTGGCTGAGTCTCCTGCCTGCAGTGCAGAAGATTCATCTGCAGAGCAGGAGACCCGCAGTGAATGCTCAACTGATTGGCGATATGCGCTGTGCAGCTACAGCGACGTGTGTGCTGGTGATGGTGTCAACTGCAAAGCACAAATGCCTGGTGCTCTTGGAAATGTGGAAGGAGAAAGTGATGGTCCTAGCGGAAATCCTGGTGTTGAAACATCAGAGGAGAGCCCAGAAACAATTCTATATGCTGCTGCTGCTGCCCCTGCTACAGAGGAGGTGATACTGAAAGGACATGGAGAACCACTGACCGAGGGTCAAAATGAGGTGATACAGATGGATCCCTCTCCTGTGTCTGTCCTGGGACCTTCAGGACCACATTGCACACTGAAGGAAGTTTCTGATGTTTCTTGCCAGAGCGTCGGTGAAAGTGTTGCGCCAGTCCAGGCCACTGCATTGCTTATCATGCCTGAAAGTTCAGATGTCGGTGTGAAGAGAGGCTTCCCTTCTTCAGGGAACACGGCGGATGTAGGAGCAGTCGGTGCTTGCTGCAGTGATCAGGAAGCAAATCTTAGTTCTCCATTAAATGCTCCAGAACAGAACCAAGGAGAAGTAGATGAATTCGAGCTGGGAAGAAGGGACAGCCCTGAGGAAGTCAAAGAGATTGAACAAATATTGACTGTAAACGAGAATCAGACTAGTCACAGTCACTGTTCTCTCAAAGCTCCTGCAGATGGACTCTTGTCAGGTGGTGAAGAGCAAGAGATCTCTGCATGTCAGCATAAGAAAGCTGAAGAAGTCATACTACTCCAAACTGCTCTGTCAGCAGAGGGCGATCAGGCGGCAGAACAATTAAATAACAGCGACTCTTTGATGGGCCCTGATGCACAAGCAGAAGGCTCAAGTCATTTCAGAACCCACAGGTCTGGAGAGAGGTGTGAGGAGCCGCAAAGATGGGCAGAAAATCAGGGCTGTAGAAGTGAAGAGAACTCTGTGCTGAACTCAGAGCGTGTTGCGGTACAGGACTTGCAGGGAGGGGAGGAGAACCAGGGAAGTTTTTCTTACGGGGAAAAGTCAAAGACTATAGCCTTAAAAACACTGGAATCCATTGAAGAGGAACTGGAGGTTGGACCACTGTCCTCGGGACCCGCTGAGGGGCATGCAGAGCCCACCACTCTGCACTCCCGCCAAGAGGCAGCTTCTGGGGCATCATCTCCTAAAGGTACAACAATTGGATATTTGTGTGTTTATCTGTTTGATAACATGGATCGAAAGCAAAGTCCTCAAGAGGTACTGCTGACAAGTACATCTGCTGGGGGGCTTTGGGGTAGTAGCACAAACTACAGGAAAATGATTAAGTTGTCATTTTTGTGGCTTGAAACTAGCTTTCTCTTCACAGGTTGGTTTATTGTAGGTATTTTGTTTAATGGTTCTTTGCAAACATGTATCGGTACAGAACAAAGTTCCACTGTAAGAGACTTCTTAGTTTCAGTTAATCTGATTGCTGGTGACCTCCACCCGTTACATTCATCGTGTGCACATTATGGATGCATGCAATAGGAATGCGTGAAAAGAGAATGTCTAACCGTACAAGTCTTTCGTAGTTGAAAATTGGCTTTAGGAAGATAGTTGTGGCAAGAGGAAGCAGCAGTGGATGCCACAGTAAAATACTAGCTGTGTAACACGACCTGAAGATCAACAAATGTGTGTGCTGGTAACTGATTAAAGAAGCAAACTGCGGAGCTGAGGGATTCCCCCCTCTTCCCTCCCTTCCCCTCCGGTGTGCTTTCTTCAGCTTGGTTATGTTTCAAGTAGAAGCTGTTTAACTTGAGTGGGAGAGCACAGAGAAATTAAGCATCTAACTTCGACTCAAACGGTGTGTTCAAGCAGGTATTGCCCAGACTTCTTGATGCCTGGGTTCCTGTGCTGGAGCTGTGCTCCTTCAGAAGGAATTGAACAGGCAGCCTTTTGCACCAGACTGTAAGCAGGCGGTGTGTAACCGCATGGACACGATGTTGGCTTTGCCTAGCTCATGCTGAGTCTGGAAAGCTGTAGCTAGATATGCAGATCACATCGATGTGTGGCGGGGGTGGGTGAAACGTGCCATTCCAGTTCAACAGCTCTCGTTCCCTGAGACCCCTGGCTAGGAAAATTACCCGGCTTGAAATATTAGAGTGAGGACTCTTGAAAGGGTCGGAGGTAGAGACCCACGTTGCTAGAGCATGTCTGACCCTGTGGAGGAACAGATTGAGAGCTGGTCGTCTTGGGACGGGCTGCCAGTGTAATGTTTGCACTGATCCTAAATTGTGTGGGTAAGAGCCTACCTCACCGCTGCAAACACAGCTACTTTCTCAAGTGTCCAAAAGTCACGTTTTACCTGATGCCTTAGTGTGACCTCCTAATGGAGCTAAAGTGTCCACTGATTAAAATGAAATTTCATTAACACCTGCACCAAAATATTTTAATTCCGTAATTAGGCAAGCCCATGGTTGCCAGGCATTTCTGGCACTTTTGGAGTGACAAGCATTTCTCTTCTGTGAAATGGAGGGGTCAGTTCAGAAGTTTCTATTTCTGAAGTGTGCGTGTCTCTGAGCATCTACCACCATGAGCAGAAAAAAAGAGGTCACCTTCTGCCTATCCGTAGCTCTTGGGGCATGTATGCCAGTAAATAACCATGTGGTGGGTATCCATTCCCCTGACAAAGCTGAACCTGGCTTGACTTCATGTTTGCACAGGACTGGACCTCAGAAAACCTAGGCTGCGTTGAGTGCTGGGTGTACGCTTTCCTCATGACGCTAGTGGCTGCTTGTTCGGTGTTCCCATCTCTTCTGTCTAAAATTAGCCGGGTCCAGCTCGTGTATGAGATAAGTGTGATGTTTTTCGCTGCTTCACAGGACGAGTCTTTGCCACTGCTGCAGATTTCAGCAATGCAGACCCCTCTGGGGTATGTGTGAAGTTTGCTTTTAATGAAAGACAATTTAAATGTTTTTGGGGATTTGGCTGAAATAAGTGACATGTTCATGGCCCAATTCTGATGATGTTAAGCTTTGGCATTGCAGTTAAAACCAAAACTGTTATCTCCGAGTTTGTAAAGGAAAAGAAACAACCTAAATCACCAGAACACCCCTTCCCTCCCCCTCCCCAAACCAACAAACTAAAACTCTTTAAGGCATAGGACAGCTCAGATATCTGTTAATGCTGGGAGTATTTCTTAAACACTATAGCTGGAACTGTAACAAGCTTAATCCATTCAATTACATTTGATTGCTTTGAGATCCAAACAAGCCATCCCCTTATCTAGCCCCATTAAACGTTCAGAGATACAATAATAAGATAATTCAGAGATAAAATTACAAAGTGAAGCAAATGTCCTACTCTCAGTCCTACAAATGGACTTTTCTCTTCCAGCCAGTCAGTCTGTAGGCAAGTTAAATTCTCTGACTGTCTCTTGTTGGGGTCATTTTGCTATTATGATTGGAAACTGTGGGTATCTTGCCTAAACTATAAATAACAACAAAGCTTAAGCTTTACTGGGCCAATTCAGATCTACAGTTCACACCTTGATAGTAGTGGGCAGACACACGACTTGCTCTGTGTGAGGTGGAGGAGCTTTCTTGTTACAGCAGACATTGTAGATTATATCAAAATACTCATTCAGAACTGGGGCATCTGAGTTTGCTGTGTCTGCAGATTTTTCCTTGTCCATTAACTCTCTCCCCTTCCTCCCACTCCCAGTCACAAACTGAGCTTATTTTCTGCACAAATATGATCTAACTTTGAAAAGATTTTGAGTCAAATGTGAGCTGTTTTGAGTTGGTGGCTTAAAATTCACACTGGCTCCATTCACAGAGAATCTGACTGCTGTTTTTTCCCTAATGACTGACTTTAAGTGAAAGTGAATTTTGAAACTTTGCAGCTCTGGAAAGAATTCCTATATTTCGAGTGTGGAAAATATCTTGATATTCAACAAATTGGCTGAAAAGCCACACTGGGGCATATTCAGCAGCACCTGTTAGGGCATTCCGTTCCCGTTCCCTGTTACTATGTGATGTTAGCATAGATGGTACTGGTGCCGGGGCAGTTTGCAGGAAAAATGCTAATGTCCCTTTGAAATGCACACAAGCAAATCCTCCTCTACCACTTCCTTAACCTCTGGGAAGGGTGGAACCTGCAAACACGGCAAGTTCAGATGTCCCGGTTCTCAATTTGCTTTTTGATGTAATCCTCCGCATTCTACAACTTCCGCTTTAGTAAGTGCCTCCACCCCAGATTGCAAATAACAAACAGTGAGCTTGGGCCTGTTCAGAGGGAGGTGGGGTCTGCAGATCTGAACTGGGCCCAAGAAGCTTAGGGAAGAGGTTTGTTTGGGCAAGATGTACGTAGTCTGGAGGCTGCACTACTCCAGTGAGGTTTCCCTGGGGCTGAAAAGCCCCAATACCAGGGCTGTGTCTGGTGGGCTGAGCAAAATACTTCTCTCTTCTAGCTTTTGGGAGCTGCTACCTCATTCCTAAGAGATATCCAAGGCAGGGCTGCCATGTACATTTATGTCTTTCTCTTGCCCTGGTGTGGTACCTTCAGTATAGCTATGTTCCCTTTCTTGTCTTCTTTAAATGCCACATTTTGGTCCTTTTTGCAGATTTAATGCAGATTCCTTTACTACAAACTGTGTGGCTTATTGCCAGGCCTTACAGCTCCTTGAGACGATGATGCTATGATTCTCTGTTCTCCTAGAAAGCCTATCAGCCCTTAATGTGAAACCTTTGGGGCATGACTTAACGTGACTCTCTGACCTTCAAGATACCGCATCTACGGGAGATCAGTGCCCCTCTAAAATGCTGCTTCAGGAAGAGCTAGCAGCATTGTCCAAAGTGAATGACCTCTTGCATCACTGGAAAGTGGAGGCTGAGGTAGTAGTAGGAACAGAACTGAGCTCTGACACGTCCCAGAACTGTGCAGAGCCCTGAAGCCATCGCAGCAGCTTACGTGGTCAAATGCAGCAGATGCCAAGCTGGGTCCCAGGGATGCTCCTTCAAGAGGAGTGTTACCAAAGAGTAATGAGCAGCTACTCTGTCATGGCCTCAATGGTGCAGAGCCCTGGAGCCCCTCCTAGTTTCCCCCCGCTGTTGGATAATTTTGCACAGTGAGCCATGCTGCTCAGGGCACTTCTCTCACCCACTTTAGCAATTTTGAAAGCAGTTTGGGCTGAGCCTCAACCTGTAAATCTCCTTGACTGCTAAAACTTGTATTGAAAGCCACTTCAAGGACTGCTTTGTTCCTGGTCCTGCTCTTTAATGAAGTATTGGAATCTGTTAGTAAATAAACTGAGTCAACTGTCAGCATTGTTGATGCTGCAGGAAGGCAGGATGGTTGAAGTCAATTTCAAATAGCAATTAAAACGTCTGACTTCATAGCAAGCAAATAAATACTCCACTCTCTTATTTTCCTAAAGAGACGTTGATTTTTTGTTGGTAGATATTGAAGTATCGGGATTTGCAGCGAAGTATAGCCTTTTCTTTAGTGTATCTTGCTGCCAAACAGTGGGATAGCCCAGCTGTGTACTTAGGATGCTAAAGACGTATTGCTGAAGACATATTGTTGGCTTCTAATTCTTATAATATTGGGAAATGGGGAATAATACTTCTTACACAGTAGGTATATTTTTTTTTCTTCTCTCCAGCTACTTTTACGTAAAAATTGAAACTTGATAAAACTAGCATTAGTTTCCATGTAGTAGCTAAGATATTTAGTTTTAGAATTAACTGATTCTGATAACTTGTACTTTAGAGCTGAGGTGTCAGGCAAAGGAAGCATTTTCTCCAGTTCTCGAACAGAGCTGATTGGCGTAATCATCCCGTTCTTCAGGGTTTTAAAATAGGTTTCTGACTTTCACATTAACTGTTAATTAAAAAAGTCTGGACGAGCAGAACAAGGTCTCTGGCTAATTTCCAGCTGATTTGTCAGCCTCGAGTTGACTTCATATTTTCAGGAACTAATCTGAAAGTGGTGTTGGGGGAGTAATTCTGCTCTGACGGAGCAGCTCTCCCTGTCAGAAGCTGGTTTATCACTTCAGCATGCTCGAGCTGCTGGAGCTTAGCCAGGGACTTGCACCGTGCCAGACTTTCAGGCTGTGAGCAGACATGTACTGCTTGATATGTTACCTTTAAAAATGACTTTGACTACAGTAATCCTGATCTGAATTGAGTTTTTGTAACTCGCAAACTTCACAATAAATTGGTTTATTTTTTTAGAATTACAGTAGTATTAATGTTATAACCAGTTTTGGAACATGCATGCTACTGGCATGAGGACTGGAGGAGCTGCAGAGTGCTGGGGCTGGGGGCACGTCCCTCCCCAGTCTGGGACTTACCTGGGACCTTTTGGGTGGAGCTCTGCTCGAGCTTCTGACTGCTGTTTGTCTTATAGGGATGGTGTCAGAAGGGGCAGAGAGGAGAAAAGAAGCAACCGGCACAGATGTGTTGAAACCAGTGAGTAAAGCCAGTGCTCTGGAGGAAACCTCAACAGCTATTACTCCTCCGACGTCCCCAGCTTCTGGGACTGCCTGGGGTGGTCGGTCTGCACCTACCATAGTCAAGGATGTGAACCCAGAAGTGCTCAGGAGCGGAGTTGCCTGCCTGCCTGGTGAGTAGCTGAGCCAGAATGTGTCTGAGAAGTGTGGTTTGTAGGAGGGCAAGGGAGACGAGCAGTGCTGCAGACTGGTGCCAATTCCATTTCTTTCACCCCAAAGCTCTCCAGAAGCAACATGTCTTGAATCCTCTAAGGTTTCTGGATGGGTAGGACAGGAAGTAGAACTTCCCTCTCATGAAGGTAATGTTAACTTGCTCCCAGGAGACTCAAAATATTAACCAAGCATGTATGAGTCAGAAATGCCAAATCTGTGGGCTCATACCAGTAGCTCAAAAAGAGAAGAGTGAGGGTGCAGCTAATGATGGGCTGGTGGGCCTGACATCAGACCTAGTCGAAACAATAGGAACTTGATTCATTTGATAGATAATTAAAGGATAGGAGTGTAGAAGATGCTAGCTGACAGTGCTCTTGTAAAACCAGTTTTATTCTTGGTAATTAGAAGTTTGGCTGATTAAATGTAGCTGCCTAGATATAATAGATTTTTAGAAAACATTTGATTTCATGACACATAGTGTTGAAAGGAATATCCCAATGAAGGGTGGATGAGCAACGAGTGGGATGAACGATAGCGTAGCTAAATAGCAGATGACAAAACTATCTATCAAGGGAGGACTTCCCAGAATTGTTCTGCTGAGATCAGTTGTAAGTCAAACGTTATTCAGTGTTTGCATCTGAAATGGCAGCAAGTATCAAATTACTGTGGATAAAACTTCTGCATGGGACAAATATTGGCAGAGTGGTAAACAAAGCTGAAGCTGTTGGACAGAGCAGCCAGGATCACTTGGTGTGCAGGGCCCACACAAGAGGTCTTTGTGTTTAACCAAATATGAAGTGCAGCAGAGGAAGTGAGATCTACCTCTCCAGTGCGAAACAGCCGTTTGGCAGCATCTGCCTAAGCAGCCCGTGTGGGCTCGCTTCCTTCCACAGCCAGCGAGAGGGTTGTCCAGTGCGGGGTAGGAAGATGGCTCCTGAGCTGACTGGATGTAGCTATGTATGAGTTGAAAACTGGCCAGAGAGCAGAGAAGAGGTCAGGCGGACCTGTGCGGTGTGGAGAAATTGGGAAGGAGAGCAGAAAGGCGGCACAGCGATTTCTCACTCGGTGCTGGGGCTGCAAGACCAATTTTGACCTCAGATATGTAAAGGAGAGGGGATGACTAGCCAGGTTAAGAAAGTGATTTTACCTCTGTGTACTTGTTGGTGATGCCTCTCAAATAGTGTGGGTATGTTCTGATGCCTTTGTTCTAAAAGGAAATGGTGAATATTGGAGGTGGTGCAGAAAAGGGTGACAGCCCTTTCTTGTAACTGAATTGGATGTCTTATGGCAAGAGACTGGAAGGTTGTTTACCTTGTAAGATGATTGAGAATGAGGTGAAAACACCTTTGTGCAGGGAAGGAGGAAAGGGAAATAAGACTTTTCCAGATTTCTGGAAAAAGGTGAAATGAGCAACCAAGTGCAGGGCAGAGTTACGGTACATTCAAACATGTAACTTTGCATTGGTAGGTAAATTGTTAAGAACAAATTCCAAAGGAGGATTTCCAATCTTCTGATCTGCTGATCAGGTTGGATGTTGTAGGGTGTGTACAACAGCCAAAAAATTACAGGGTTTGAGAGAGGGGTCTTTAAGAGAAGCTCATAGTCCGTGCTATTGTAGGAGCCTGACTATGTGATCTAATGCTCTAGTTGTTTCCTTTGTCACAGATTCCGGTCATAATGTATGGCTGTTAAACAAGGCAAATGCATTTGAATATGGGATGAAGGGATGTGCCCTTGAAATGCATTGAGGAAACAAGGTTTGGGTTTGATACCACTTCCAAGGGAGTTTTTGTCTAAGGGAGGAATCACGTTTTCTGTAGAAGCAGTATTGGATTTGACTGACATCTCTTCTCTCACGTGTCTCCTTCTGGATTTCAGTGGACAATCCTCATACCTGAGGGAATGCACTCACCACTCAGTTAAATGCTTTATGTTAGACATTGGTAATGATATAATAATTACATTAGAAAGGATAACTTTTATAATGGATAGTGAATAAGAGCTAATTAATAAACTAGTAGCTGATGGAGTTAGGAAGAAATCTTCCTTTCAGGAGAGTTTCAATTCTGCATTCTGCTCTTGAATCATCTGGTTATTCCACTGTTGGACACCTAGCCCTGGTGGCTGTGTTGCTTTTTTGACCTGGTCAGGCAATTCCCAGGCTCCTATATAGAAGTTCAAGGTTTAATGAAGTTCTGGTGATGCCGAGCCTCCCTGATGGACAAAAGATGTTGCCTCAGAGTAAGAAAGTTTGTGCTTCAGAGTAAGAAAGCTTTTACTGAGCCTGGTTATCGAGCCATTTTTCCTGTAATTGAGTACTTTGCTTTTTGTTTTGTTTTGTTTTCTGATTATCCCCTTAGCTTATGAAACAAGGTATATTAATAAGCTTTTTCTAATTTCTCTCCAGCTCTGTGATTACACAGATAAAACAGTATTTCAGGAGTAATAAAACTCCTCCTGAATCACACAGACGATGAATGATTTTTGTCCCTGCTGTTAGCAGGAGAAAGCCTGTGTCACAGTTCTGGTCCCTGGGAGGGAGAAAGCCCTGCTTCTAAACGATGCCCATCTGTGTCTGTGGCCCTCACTCAAGTCACGTCCTAGTGACAGATTGAGATCACACCAGGGCAGTTTTCTGTGCTTGGGGCTGTCCATCTGTATCTGTTTTACCTGTCAACTCACATGCTTGTCCCTGGGATGGGGAGAGAGGTGGTCCAGGACACTATCTCCTGTGGTAGCAATAAAGTTCAGAAGAGACAGACGTAGCTTTCTCTAAGCCTCTGGTTTTGTCTTGTGCTTGGGATTTTTTTCCCATCTCATACAATTTGTATGACAGGAAATGGCTCCTGTTCTTGTGAATTACTTTTCACACAATAGAGGTGTAGTCCCTACTGTTCTCCAAATCACTTACCTTCCTGGTGACGTGCAGGAGTGCAGAGCGCTGGTCACTTGAGCAGGTTCTCACTCCACAGACACCGCCTACTTTTGAATGGCAGCTCTGGGTCTCTGAAGCGGTGTGTCCACCTCTTTACCTCTCCTTTGCATCTGGAGAAGAGGCTGGACCTAATTCCAGAAACAGCACTTATGACCTTCTCTTCATAGTTCTTGGTGCACATTGTGGCTAAAGCCCAAAGCCAGACTATCATTTAGTTTTGGGAGCTCAGAGCAGGCTCAGTTCCTGTGATAAGCTGTGTCTTTGGGCTTTTGGAAAGTGGGGGGCAGAGAACTGTTGTCAAGGCTAAGTGAAGCAGAGGGGTTTCTCCTTCCTCAACGTATCACAACTCAGCTGTGTTGCCCATACTGTGCCTTATCTATTCCCTAGGCACTGAGTCAGCCCTGAAAGTAAAGAAAGACTCTGGCACCAACTGCCCTTGTCAGAGCTGCAGGCAGGTGAGAGTGTGCTCCTGGGCTGTCTGCTCCTGGGCTGTCCACTCTGCAGCCCCTGAGGAGGAGCTCCAGGGCTTTGCTCCCAGGAGGAGATGTCTGGTTAAGTGCTAGGCTCAGCCTGCAGTGTGCGTGCCCAGTCTCATTAGATAGTGTGTTTTGTTCTGCAAACCTGTCTGCATTGTCTGGTCTGACAGCAACACGAATACTGTAACATAAGTGGAGGTGAGATTATTTATCTTGAGTTTGAGATTCTTGCTTTTCTCATAAGGTTGGGTTATCATTAGTCAACTTCAGCCATATTTTATGAAGAATGTGTGTTTGGGTGGAAGAGAGCAGTCTAAATCTAACACTACCATGAGAGAAAGACAAGCAGAGCTCAGCTACTTCGCTCTGGGGCAGCATTTGCGTACTTTGGAAGTGTGTTTATAGCCTACCGCAATCTGCAACATGCACTATATCGAGTTCTGTGAAGCATTTCCAGGAAGGTGATGGGGTGGTAGTAGGGGAATATGAGGCGTGCACACCTGGAACCAGGCTCTGTTGACTTCCTTGTGTGATTTTTTTTGTTGTTTTTTTCCATCCTTCGTTTTACAGGTACCAGAGATAAATCAGGACGTGCAGTGGCCATAATAACGACAAGGAACACAGCCTGGTTAAACCCCCACTGCAATACCACTGAGCTTGTACGCCTTCTTCTGTACTTGCATAGCATCCCAAGGTTTGTGATGCTCTTGGGCTGACAGGGTAGACAGCTGCTGCCGTGTCCGCTTTGCCTTTTGGGGGGGGTGGAAGCTGGGGCAGTGAGTGGAACGGGGTGACTTCGTTGGCCTAGGAACCTGGTCCAGACAGTCCTGAAACTGTACAGATGGGGATCTCCTGCTAGGGTGAACTGGCTCGTGTTCAGTAAGCTCTTTGGCTATTCTGTATGTGCCTTGTGCACGTGGTGTGATAGAATTAGGTACCTACTGAATGTTTTCAAGCGTTGCCCTGAATCCAAGCCATTCTTGCTATCCTTTATGAGCTCAGAAAATGGGATTTGGGAGCTATGATGGGGCAGTCATGCAGCAGCTCCGTGATACAGTGTTGTGACATTTTAGGGCCAGGCCTCCAAGCTGAGAGGGAGGGAGGATCTGCAAGGGTTGAGAAAATCTGCCTTGATGTCTGGCTGACAATTGTTTTTGGAATCTGCAGGCTGGAGTTTGCTGCAGCTACTCTTCTTTTCACTATGATAGACTCTCCTCCCAGCTCATCTCAGGCTCTACTGAGACTTTGTTTCACTTTTAGATGATTAAACTAATAAGAGGTAAAGCTAACTCCTGGTTAGTGATTTTAGTTTTTTAATTTGAAGCCTTTAAACCATTGATAAAGGGAGCAGGCTTAACCCATGGGAAAGCTTCTGCTACTCGTGCTTTGTTTCTTATGCTTCTCCCTTCAAATCTGATTCTGGGCAAGGCAGATGTTGGGTCTGATCCAGAATGGCTGTTCTTGTGAAGCAGTGTGGCTAAGGCCAAGCTTGTCCCTGAACATAATTAGGAAGGACTGGTTTTCCTGTGTGGATTACCCAGAGTCGTCAATGGCACCTTTGCCATCAGTGAGATGTCTCCTAGGAACTGGAGAAACAGGAAGTTCGGGTGGAAATAGCAAAGGTAAAAGCTGAGGAATCCAGGTGGTGCTTTCCACGTATATATTTTGGTTAAGAGAAGGTGGCCAGTTAGTTCCCTGTCCTTACAGAGGCATAACGTACTGTTTTTTTCACCCTGTCATGACAGGGTTCTGTTTCTATAGTCTTGCTGCTTTTCATTGGTGACAAGTGTGACCTCTTTTTCTCTGTCCTTGCAGACCAGAATGTCAGGCTTTAGGTCTAACTGTTCTTGTGGATGCTCGTCGCTGTTCACCGGTTCCCGCTCTCTTCAAGGCGTTCAGCATATTGCAGGTGAGACTTGAGCTTGGGCAAAGGAACACTAGTTGGCTTGCTGTTTTGGTTGGATGTTACATCTCCATCTGCCGCTTATGTCTCCATCTGCCGCCTGGCTTTCCGTTGGCTTTGGGAGGTGGAGTTAGGCACCCAGCCCTGTTTTAGGAGGATGACCTGGACTTGCCAAACTGCAGACAAAGCAAAAAAATTAAGCCAGTCTGAGTTAGGGGAGAACACCCCTCCCCACCCCTCCAAATTTGCTTCTGTCTCTGTGCTGAGAACAGCCTGTACCCAAGTCTAAACACTGTCATGAATTACCATGCTCGGAGATGATGTCCCCTGCACAGAGAGGCTGTGTGAAATACGCAGGGATTTTTGCCCACCACGGAGAAGGGAGGAAGAGAGGCCTCTCCCTGCTGCGGAGGGAGGGGAAGGACGCTGCTTGTCATGCCAGGTGGAAGAGTACATGCAGCTGTTGATATGGCTGTCGGTGAATGACTGGAACCGGACATGCCGTAACTCTATATTGCTTCAGGTCAAAGCCTTTCATATCAGTCACTTGGAAAGCAAGTGGGTTGTGTTGCCCCTGCTCCCAGATAGAAGCTATTTGCTGCTGTTAGAAAGCCAAGGAGATGCTGGGTTGTAGCTATGACTAATCTTGTTTAAGCAGGTGTTCCTTTTAAATCAGAGCTTAGGTCTCTTAGGACTCAAACTCCGCAAACTGGAACAGGGCAATATTTTAATGAGGCTGGTGTCTCTGTGGTTTATGTGCTTCAGTGCCACATCTGAGAGTTGGGGCTGAGTCAGAGGTCTGTCCTCCTGCTTCCTGGGCTGGGTGGAGCTGTGAGCCCTATCAGTGTGCTCATTCTCTGTGGTGGAGGAGCAGCCTGGTGCCCTGCTCGGTTCTGCAGAGGTAACAAGCAAGTTGTCTTCTTTTTTATGCTGTGCCCATATGGCAGTGGGCTTGCTAAAACTTTTGAGCCTTTCGTTGCCCATGGTTGCGTGGTCGTGTCTTAGTGGGATGATTTGGAAATTGGCAACACGTTCAGACACAATGTGCTTTTTGGGTCCCCAGTCTCGTACAAGCATGGCAGGAATAAAGCCATTCTAACCTTTAAGTTTCCTACCCTCTGAAAAGAGGAGTGGGGTGGGGGACAAAGCTTTTTGCAGTGCCTCTGATATCCTGCTGTGATGGCTGTTTGGCTCTGAGCACCTCGTTATCAGGGTGGTGCAACAGTTAGTTAACAGGGCTTAATGTGCTGCAAGACAGATTGCTGGAGCTGAGTGTGTGCTCCAGGTAACAGTGACTGACAGAGGCTGATTACTCTGCTTGTGGTTTTTCGGTCCTTACCCTGACTGTTCTGCAGACTCCGTAAACAAGACCTGTTCAGCTAGCTCATCATCTGGTTATGGCACAGGAATAATCCCCTGGCTCCTCTGAGCCTTTTGGAGATCCTTAGCGTTAACCTCTGTGATCCCATGGCAGTACTCTCTGAAACAAGGACAGAGAAATACAGAAAACTGACTGTAACTGCAGTGAGGCAAGCTAGGCTTTCTAGAGCACAGCAAGGTTTGCTGGCTGGTGGATACAGAAGCACAGACTGTATGTTGTGCCTGTAAGGGCACAAAACAGATCATCTCCTTGGGGTCCTTTCTGAAATCCCTGACGCATCTCCCAGTGCCTCTTATCTCTGGCAGACTGCCTCTGGAGCTCATTTCTCTGCTGTTCTGCTCTCCGCTTCAAAAAGATTTTATTTTACATGGCTTTTGTGAAGCCTACTATGATAGCGTGGGTGGAATCTGTTAAATGTTGAGATCCAGTGTTGCTTGTTCAATTTTGAAGGGATGTTTTCCTCTTGAGCAGTGAGGAGCACTGCTTCACGGTGGGTAAGCACAGGTCGGATGACCTAATGCAGAGTCCCTTCCTGCTGCAGCACTCGGATCTGTTAACCCTAGAGAACCTCCCCGGGGAGAGAAGACTTTGATCCCATAGGTTTCTGGGTCAAGATCTGTCAGTCTGAGGAAATACTCCGCTC
>NW_008825352.1:271239-272060 GCF_000699105.1 Pygoscelis adeliae | reverse complement strand
CTACAGCACTGGGAGACTGTCAGTTGCTCTGTCTAGAGTCACCTAGTAAACTGGTGAAAGCTTCTCATCCTCTCTGCCTTCAGGGTGGGGGGAGTTGTGTTCTGGAAGACTTTCTTCCCCTTTCCTTTTTAGAACATGAGTGGCTGGGAAATCCTTCTGTCCCAGACAGCACTGGGAGCAGAGGCAGAATAAAGTGCTGCAGCAGAGCTGACTCGGGAAGGAGCAAGGAGGAACTTTGGCAGCTCTGTACAGAGGTGAAGGGAAATGTGCAGTGCAAACATGCTGCAAGAATAGATCATGCTTGTTCCTGTGGGAAGCTGCATAATGATGCTTTGGAGCAAGGATTTTTGCAGAGGTAAATGCTGCTGTGATGTTTGGTCACAGGTTGCCACCAGTAAGCTCTGTGCTGGGGGGCCCCTGTTCAGAGGAACTTTGCTGCTCAGTAGTGCTGGGCCATTAGCAGGCAGGGCATGGACAGTGGAATGTGTGCGCTGGCGGCCTTCAGTGCACAGGTATCTCTGGGATTTCCCTCTGCTTAAGTCTTTATAGAGTGAGATTCTTTTGAATTTGGCATATCAGTGCGAATGCTTAATCTGCTGCATCTGTGTGTTGGATTGGGAAGGGAAGAGTCTGTTTATAAAGACGGAGATACAGTAGCAGTTCAAAGCAGAAAACTTCTGTGTAAACCTTTCTGTTCAAGGGGTATATTTACATGCCCTGTTACTGCGGAAGTACAGAGGACCCTGGTCTGACGTTAAAGACCAGGGACCTCCTACTACTCTGTTAGAAGTGGTCACTTTGAGATTGAACATGGTATTTGG
>NW_008825352.1:261441-271213 GCF_000699105.1 Pygoscelis adeliae | reverse complement strand
CTGGCAGCCTGTGCTTCAAACTGTGCCAGTGATGTTAAGTCTGGCCATGGGCTTCCATTTGGGTCAGGAAGCCAGAAGACTGTTTGAAACTTCAGTCTGAGAAAGATGGAAGAAAGTACCTAATTCTCTTTTTAAAGAAGAATAATAAAGGGACGGATATTTACCCTGGTGCTTTCTGAGCTCTTGTTGATGCCCCTCTATTCTACGCTGTCCACACCGTGCTTGTTTTAGGAGGTGAGGGAGTTCACTTAGGTGTGCGGGACTCTGTTTCTTTGCTTCCAGATAGCTGGTTTTGTTAGCAAAGGTGGTAAGAGATCGTGTGGAAAGCTGCAGGAAAGCTTCCTCAAGTAGCATCCTGCTGCTTCCAGCTCTGCCTGTCTCCCGAGGCGCTCCTGTAAACTGTTTCAGTCCATTTGGATTGCTCCATCAGTGCTGGATGAGACTGACTTATCTTCAGCTGTTTAAAGAAAAAAAATATGGTGAAAAATACTTTATTTCTTTGGAAATATGACTACTTCTGGGATTGGAAAACTTTGAACTTCTCTCCTGACAGCTTTATTTGTGAATGGTTTTTCAGTCTCTATTTTCAGCAGTAACAAACAAGCAAGTGAGTGTTTTGGCTGTTGTAAGCCCGTGTTACACCATCACTGCCTTTATCCCTCACTCAGATTGCACATCTCATGACTGTTGGAGTAGAAGAGGGGTTGTGAAAGAATAAATTTATTTAGTGCCGTGAGCTGTCTTGAAACTGGCTAGTCTTCAGCCTTCAGTACTTTCTAGCAGACAAATTCAGAGCTGCTGATACAGCTGTAATGCCTCCCCATCCTCTCTTCAGATAAGCTTTAGTATTTACCTAATATAGCCTAATTATGCAATAAATTCTTTTTGGCCTTTTGATCAGTGTTCAAATAACAGTGAAAGTGTGAATAATTTGCTTTGGAGAAAGGGATTTGAGAAGACTGAGAAACCTTTCACTGTTTTGGGAGGTGTTTCAGTTGGGATTTTTTCCTGCTAGTTCAGAAGGATCCTGTTTTAGGACTAGATGAGAAAAAGTTCTTTTCCTCTGCTCTGGAATCTCTGCTGCTGCTTTCACTTGCAGAATTGGATCTCCTTGTGTTGGCATTGTTTCTTAATTGCTGTACTGGGCCCAGTGTCAGGTTAGGCGGCTCAGTCTCTGCTGGTGCACTTGCCTCTGTGCTCCAGCTCCGCTGCTCACGTCGGATATTTAACCTTAAACACTGCCGGAGCCATTTATTTAAACAGGGTTCCCTTGCTGTCGTGGCCTGCTGTGTGGCACGTTCCTTGCAGCTGGAGCAATACCGGAAAGGATTTGTTGCGTGACAGTTTCCAAGATACTTGCAGAGGCAAAGACCATCTAGGAGACATCTAGATGGGATGGCTCTTATTTAACCATGTGGAATGACAGCTCGAAGGGCTGTTCTCCTTGCTATCCAGATCCAGGCATCATATATTCAGTGGCCCTGTCTCCATGATCTGGATCTTTCTACTACATTTGCCTCTTATTGCTGTCGCTCTCTGTGCCTGTTTCTCACTTCCCTGTAGAGTGCTTCTATAATTGGAGAGCTGCTCCTGGATCACAGAGTTTGAACTACAGCTGCCAGATGTCCCTTGTATTTGGAATTTCTGTCCGTTTAACAGTAGCAACAGGATGCAAGTCCTTGATTGTGAGTTGGCAGTAAGTAAAGACAAGATGACATTTTTGGCACTGTGGGGAAAAAAACTTCCTTTCAGTTAGAAGCAACCAGGAAAGTTATCAAGAAAAAACTTGGATATTGAATATGGTTCGGGTTTTTTGTTTGTTTGGTTTTTTCCTTTTCTTTCCCCCGACACATCTCCCTGTGTAGAAGGCAGAGGTTTTTTTAGTACAGCCAAGACCTGACCTCTTTCATTGCTTCCTTAAATACTGCAGGACTAGTTGATCTGAAGCAAACTGTCTTAAGGACGTAGCCTTGGTGCTCTGGCCTTCCCTGTACCTGGTGACTGCCTTCCAGGCTCTGAAAATGTCTTTGAAGGATAAATTGCAATCTCTTGTGCAAACCTGGCATGGTATGTTCTCCTTGGCATCCCAGGCAGATAGGTAATGGATTTGCGCTCTGTTCTGTTGTAGGACATGGTTCCTCACTGTATTCATGGAGTACTGCTTCTGGTTGAGAGAGATCTGACTTTTCGGATGGAGAAGCCACCAGCAGGACAGGTAATGGAACCATTCATCCAGGGGTTGCTGGGGAGCTCTTGATATCCTCTGTTTAATTCTCCGAACAGCGAGTTCTCTGTCCGCTGATGTATGTTTATTCTCACATGAAATCTCTGTAGTTGTTCTCTGTAGTTTATGGTTGTGGTCTCTTACGGGTGTGGTATTTATAGGGTTGTAAAGTTTATGCAAGCTGAACATATCTCTGTCACGCTGTGTTTATTGCCAAGTCCATCAGTGACATTTGCACCATAATTATGTCAGTCTGCCGGGGCCCTCAAGACACAGGGGGTTTGTTGGGAACGTGGATAGCTGTATGGAGGAGCCCTGCACAATTAACAGTAATAGAGATGCTTTTCACGTTCTCCTGTTAACAACGGGGGAAGTGCTTGGTCAGGAAGAGATCACATTAGGCTAAATCCTGAACTCCATCATCTGAAGGTACTTGTTGCCCTCCTGCATTTTGCATATTTCATGTTTCCTCTCCTCGCAGCTGCTGCTGACAGTGGCTAAGACTTCTGCAAAAGTGGGAAGAGGAGATGTGTGTGTGTGTGTGTGAGGTTCCTTTTGCAGCTGAAACGTCTGGGAAGACTAACAGGAGGTGCTAATGGAGGAGGGAAAATCATCACAGCATCACTGAACACACCCACTAGAAGTAAATCTGCCTTGGTATTCCATAGCTGTATAAGAAATGTAGGCTCTCAGCCACTCTTTGTCTGTGGTGAGCGAATAGAGCATCGGACTGCATCTTAGTCATCTCTCTCTGCTCTAAGACTGTTACAAGCTACAAGAGTGGACTGAAATTCTGTGCCTGCCAAAACCCCGTAGACTTCAGAGTAGGCCAGGACCTCCCTTCTGGCTCCTGTGGATGAAGACATTGTGACTAGCATCAGTTTTGCTGTGTGTGTGGTGTGCTGCGCTGAAAGGCTAAAGAATAACAAATGCTATTAGTCCTTTTCCTCATTGCCCCCATGTGGAAGAATTTGAAGTGAGAAAGGGGGCTGCAGGCATGTACATGCAGGGAGAGCTACAGAAGATATTAAACACATTGAATAAATCCAAAGTACGTAGGAGGGAGCAGAGCAAAGGCTAATAAAGACACGGGCATGCGGGAGGAATTGGAAGCATCATCGCTATTTTGTAAGGAGGTGGAAACTTCACAGTGTGTGGGGGTTAAATGTCTGCACCTGAGTTCGTGGTGTCTGGGCTGGCTTCCATGTACCTGCAGGAGCACTTGTCTGTTTCTCTGGTGAGTACAAAAATGCTCTGAGGTCCTACAGACTCACAGAAGGCGAGTTAACTGTGTCAAGATCCAGGAAACACTTGGAGCAAATAGCTGCTGTGATGAGTGGAGAGTTGAGGGTAGGGCAGAGGCTGCTCTGTTAGACTGTTTTTTCCAGGAAGCGAGATGAGGAAGCTGAGGGCTGGATTTAACCTCTCAGGCTCTCCAAACAAATGCAAATTGCAGCACAACGTGGGAACATATGAGGGAGTTGCACTGCTCATGCTAGGAGGTAGTGGCTGGGGAGAAGGCTGGCTGCTGCCAGACTTCCTTCACAGATGTTCTCCTTGGTGAAACAGCGTGTTGTGGCCTGCATTCCCTCAAGGTTCGCCCACTAAGCTGTACAGCAAGCTGCTCTAAGATTGAATTTATTTTTTTTTCCTTCATACTGTAGTTATATTGCAGATATACGCTGTGTGCCTTGTTTCTATGCAAGATAGATAAAGAAATAAAGGATGCTGTCTTTCATTTACCTTCCCCTCCTTCTCCAATACTCATACCCTAATGCAAATGTGCTTTTATTTCTTCTATTCTTGTGCAGTTTGAACTTCTCACCTCCATGAAATCCCTCCATAAGCACATAGACAGCTCACAGCTGCCTCTAGAACTGGATGGGACCTTCCCTTATTGCCACCGGGACTGGTTAAGCTTCCGCATGGTGAGTAGGATGTCTTGTGTTCTCTGAGTATCTGAGAGAAGTGGCATGGTAACGGAGTTGAAGCAAGAGAGGCTTGTCAACAGCTGAACCTACAAGCATTAAAAGACAATGGTTCCTGTAATAACTATGTATGCAAATGAACCTCTGTAATCAAAAGAATACTAATGCTGTCTTCATAAAATGGATGCACACTGCGACCTATTGGCATGACTGCAAGAACTAAAATCTTAGTTTTTAACTCATCTGCTTGAATTGCATTAATTCAGATTTGACCATATTTTGAAGGGAAGGAAGAAACAAAATCCTGTTTTGTTGTGATACAGTGGCATTTCGGTTATACTTTGAGGCTTAAGGGCAGACGCTTCTTGTGCTAATCTCAGGAGAAGGTGTTAGTATCGTGTTGCCTTTGAACTAACAATCGAGCATAATTACATATAAATACGATGAACATAATTGAGCATAATAAAAATAGTTAGATCCTGTTGGTTTTGGAGCAGGTTCCCCAGACCAGGCTAAGAGCTCCTTAGTAAAAACTGCAATCCTGGCAGGAGTGAAACTTGGAAGTTCCTGATAATCAGTTCAGATCCTTCTAGGAACGTTGTCTTCTTCCTCCTTTAGATATAATTCCCTTACTTACCAAAGCTGTCATCAAATTTGAACTCTTTCAAAAGCATCTAAACTAAAAATACAGTGAAGCTTCAGCCCAGGGGAACATTGTGTTCTCAAGTGGCTAGCTCTCAAAGAAGGCGAGGAAACAAAAGAAACATGCAAATTCCATTCAAGTGAGTCTTAGGACCAAGATAACATTAGGAGGCAGTACCAGCAATCCGTTCCTTCTCCCTGTTGTTTGGCTGCTTTGAGTATGCCTCGGTACTGTGATCCTGTTTGACCTTTGTGCTCCTCTCCAGAAGAGTCGTGGATCAAGAGATCTACAGTGAACTATACCCAGGTGCAGATTAGAGCCAGCCCAAGGTGTAGGGAGGCTGGCCACCCTGAGCTGACCCAGGTTAAGCCTCGGAGATACAATGGCTGAAACTGCAGCACCCAGACACAGTTTATAAAGAAGGTAGCCCTGGCAAAGGGTGCTGCAGGCACCAATAAGGAGTACTGCAGCCACCAAGGCAGTACACACTGTGTACTTTCCTGCTTCCGTGGCAGGACTGCAGGTATTGCTGGCCATGCAGCAGGGTATGTGCAGACTGCCAGAAGTCTGCAAAAGAAGCATCAGTGGTGCCAATACCCAGCTCTGTGTACACTCATGCTGTGGAGGGAGCATAAGTCCTGTGGATCATGAGCTTGTTGAATCTTTAAAAGCTGTATTGAGAGTCATTTGGCATGTTGAGACTAGACAGGATTAAATCTCTGAAAATCTGCACACAAATTGTCTGTCTTCACGTTGAGCTTGACTTGCTCACCATGGTGGATGACAGAACCATCATCTCTGCTTCCGAAAGATTCAGTGGTCTTTTGGCTCTGACCTCACTGCCCAGAGTGCTGTGTGGCACACTGTGGCATTTGAAGCGGGTTAAGGTATCATTGATAATACCGCTGTGTTGCTGGTGGCAAGCTTCAGCAGTTAGGCTTAGCACGTGCCAAATGTTAACTTATCTTTTCCAACTTACTTTAGAACCCATTTTTTAAACTTTCATCTAAAAGTACTAGTATGAACCTGTGCTGATGCAGAAGAGGTACAGAAGCCTAATCTTGGTGCCTAGGATTGAATTTGAGGTTTGTTTGGCAGTGAGGAAGCAGAGAAACTTTGCAAGAGGTTATGGATTAGTTTTCTGTCCAGAGTTGAGGGAAGCTTGAGAGCTGAGGTGCTCTGTGCAGAAGGATAATTCTTGAAGGAAGGAGCATGACATCAGACTACTTCTTGTTTGTGTCTTGCATATTAACATGCAAAATATTACCAAAGGGAGTTAGTGTAGGAATCAATCTGTATGGGTTGCCTATTTATACGATGTACTGTGTGATAATGACCCATACGCTCAACCCCTTTAGATCTCCAGCTATATGGCAAACAGCATTTGTTTCCTGTCTGTGATCTCACCTGCATCCTGCCTGCTAATCTGTCACTGCTGGGGCCGGTCCAGCACTCCAGGGAGGAGGGAGTTCACTTCAGTAAAGATTCAAACAGCTGCTTGTTTTGTTTTGTTTTGGAATAGCTGTTTCTCCCTTCTCTGATTTCAGTGCTAGAGGGGGCAGTATTTAGGCTTTATATCACTGAATTTTTAGAAAAGTACTGTCTCATGAACCTCTGAAATGTTTGGGGGGGGGGTTGGGTCATGTCCTGTGTCCGCCTGTCCCTCCAAAGAGAGGAGGGATTTCAGATTTGTCAGTAGTTTAAGGTGCTTAATTGTGGAAGCTTTCCACTTTCCTAATCTTTAATTTACACTACTTTTAATATGAAGAGAAATGATTTAAAGTAGAGAAATTCCAAGTACTCATTCTATGTACTGTTCCTCCAAAATTCATGCATAGTGATTCATCTTAGTGGGAAGTTACAAGAAATGCTAATAGTAGAAGAATGTGGGACATAAGTGGACTGATTTTTCTTTTCTGTAAAGCATGATCCATACAAGCCATGAGTACGCAAGTTTATAAAGTCTGCATAGAGGCTTTAGTATAGCGTGATGCATCTGAAGCCTCTGATGGGCCTCTCTTTGCTGATACAGCCTCACCAAATGGTATAATTGAACCCTTGGGTTAATGTGTTTGATCATCTCTTGATTTCTCAACCTGAAAAGACAGCTTTCCTGTCAGCCGTGAGACAATGATCTCTGCCTTGGTCCTTTCTTCTTGCAGAAGCTGGAACATTTGCTACAAGGATGCCAAGGTGCTTGTGCCTTCCTCCAGGGAGCTATTCACAAAGTGGAAGCTGGAAAATTACCAGAAAGAGCTGAGGTAAGCATGTCCCTCACCTCGTATCAGAGGTGGGCCTGAGACAGAAGAGAGCAGGAGGCTGGATAGCTGCAGAAAAGCTGTAGCTTTGAATTTGCAAGCTGTAGTAGCATGGTATTCCGAGTGCTGTGTGTCACTGCAGACCTGTCAGGACAGCGGGACTAGTAGAAGCTAATCCAAATGAGGTGATAGAGGCTCCACTGGGTGTAGAAGCTGGTTCTCTGATCCCTCAGCGTCACCCAGGAGATTTCCTCTTCAGCTGTGCTTGTTGCTGATGTTCCACAGCTCTGTAGCTGGTACTAGCTTTGGTGTCACTAGTACTGAGCAGCTGCCTCAGTACACCAGGTTGGCTTGAATGGCTTGGAGTAGGTGACAACATAGGCAGTGTTCACCAGGCCAAGGCTGTGCTGTGGTTCCAGCTTTGCTGCCTCCAGAACAGAAGTTTGGAAGTGGGCAAGAAGAGGAGGGTACAAAGACCGAGCCTGTGTTGTTGCAAACATTACATTCCCCCGCTCTTGAGAAGCTGCTGTACCCCTGGCATGGTAGGAAATTGCTGCCAGCTCTGCACTGAGGGTCCCAACAGTAAAGCAATATCGTAGTGGCAATATCGTAGTGGCAATATCGTAGTGGCAATATCGTAGTGGCAATATCGTAGTGGCAATATCGTAGTGGCAATAAGGAGCGCTGTTTATCACTTTGGACTTGACAGGCTTGAGAGAAACAGCTGTGGGAACCAACCTCCCTCTCTCCTAGGGTGGGCCAAGGGGAGATGTGGTTTGTGTGTGTTTTGGGTTGGGTGCTGGTTTTTGCCTGTTCCCTCATTGCCTGTAGGTTGCAGTAACTGCTCTCTCTTGCGATCCCTCCAGGAGGCAGCTGTGCTGCTGAGGAATTACAGGCAGTTGATGAAGAACGTTCTTGAAGATGCACGGCTGGTCAGGCTGCAGCTGGAGGGTGGAGCGCTCCTGGCCAGACTGAGGAAGGAGGAGTCTTGTGTCACCCTCACCCACGACTACAGGTGAGCCCCAAGAGTGGGAGAAGAGGAGATGGAGATGAGCAAAGAGCAAGCACTGGGAGTCTCTGTGAGATGACCCATCATTGGTACAGGCTAGAGAGCAGCTTCATGTAGCGAGGACTTTTGTTGAAAACAACAAAGGTGAAAAGCGTAATGAATTTTACTTTTATCCTGACTGCTTCTTCCCCAGTCCAAAAACCTGCCTGGGTGGATTCACTTAGATGGTTAAAGTTCCTTTTCCAAGCCAAATCAGACTTACCTTCTGTAGTGGAGAGAGGGCTGGATATTTTGTGCACCTCTAAAACACAAGTCTTAATTGATGATGCCAGTGATGAAAGTTTAGGTCCAAGGCATTATTGCTGTGTGATTTACCAAGGCACTCCTTATGCAAGGGGATTTCCAAGGACCTAACTGCGAGGAATGCTTTCTGGCTGAAGCAAGCTCTGATTTGCTCGCACAATGGTATGGTTTGCACAAACAAATATTCACTGCCCGTTTGCAGAATTGGTATGAGAAGTGGGGACTGAGAGAGGCCAGCTGTTTGAAATCCCTGGGGCGTTGCACAACTCCTGTTTGTAGTGTTAAAACACCTGAAGCCTATCAGCGTGTGAAGGCCTCTGTGCTATGTGCTGTACAAACAGCAAAGTAGAAAGACAGCCCTTGCACCCAGGAGCTTCCAGCCCGAGTGCGAGATAAATGCTGGTGTGTGGGTACCGATGGGGGTGTAGTCTGATGGCCGACTGGTGTTGGAATGGCTCCGTGCGTCTGCAGCCTTGCTCTGGTTAAACTCTCTGTTGCCATCGCACGCTGGGAGGTTTTAAGGGAGGGAATGGAGAGAAGATAACAAAATAGCTTGCAGGCTATCTCACCCAAACACTGAGAAAAGAAAAACACTTCTCTTTGAAAATTCAGCAAGTGGATGACAGTGCAAGTTGCTGCCTGTCACTGGGAGATGGGGGTTGGCATTTTGGTGCTGAGTGAGAGGGGAGTGTGGGGACAGGTGTAACCATTTCTTTTCCCTGCTTGCTGTGACTGCTGTCAGCAGCTCTGGCAGGCCATGCAGATGGAATTTTCTTGCTGAAGTGGGGAAGTACTCTTGATGCAATTGTGGGTAGAATTAGTACAGTATAGCCTTTTGATTCTGACATGATGTGAGAAGCACAGAGAATGCGGGTGGTTGTGTTTTGGTTTTGTTTTGGGTTTTTTATTTTATTTTAAGCAACACACAGCAACTTTAGAGACTTAGGAGAATGGGGAGAATGTGCATGCTTTTTATGTTTTGTTTTGGTTTTAAGCTAAGCCTGTGTTCTTGTGCAGGGAAATGATCAACTTTGAAACCTGATCTGACAGAGCCCCTAAGGATAATTTACTGCTTTGATTACCTTAGCAAGGGCAGGGGCGGGGCATACACACATAATTCTTTGATTGCACAGTGTTTGAGCGCATGCCAAGGCTGTGTAGCATGTTCTCTGTTTAATTCAGGTTATATTCGTTGCCTGCCAGTATGAATGGAGAGTGTATGCTACGGGTCAAATATATGTGGCTCTCTCCAGCCTGAGGAGCGTAAATGAATAGATTGGGAGAAAGTTTAGTCCTCTTCTAGCCTGTGGAGCAGTTGCAGAAACTAAAATCCATGCAGTATTTTAATTGAGGAAGTGCCTCCTTGTCAGGTAACTCGGGGCAGAGGACTAAAGAAGTCCGCTCTTC
>NW_008825352.1:256708-261428 GCF_000699105.1 Pygoscelis adeliae | reverse complement strand
CTTTTAAATGGGGAAAAAGCTCTATCACTTGGCCAGAGAACTCTGAATAAGGCACTGTTGGTTTTAGATCCTCCATGGTTCTGCACTTGCTCCTTCTCTTCAAACTGGTGTGCAGATATTAAAGGTCCTGAGCTCTGCTAACCCTGTAAAGGCTCCTATGGTGATGATTTTCAAAGGCTTCTTTAACATACAGGATCAAAGCAGGGTAGGGACAAAATATTGTAGCTGGCCTACTAAGCTAGCATGGAGTGGCTATTGATGTATATGGATCCAATATTAGATTTTTTGACTGGTGGCATGTGAAAATGGAACAGGCCTGGTTGTGTCTGCACTCAGCAGGGCCTGTTGTACTGCTTTTCTGGACTTTGAACTGTAAAATATTAATCAATGCTTAACAGTCTTTAATTCCACACCCACTCCCCCCAGTACTTGAAATCAAATTATTTACAAAAGCGAGTCAAATGGCTTTACCCTTCTGAGCCACCTTTTGGCTCGTGTTAATCACATGTCCCATTGTTCTAGTTTTTCCTTCTCTCTTGTGGTGCAAAAGCCTGATCAAGCAGGGAGTCATGACTGCCAAGACTTCTTAGTGAGAAGTTGAGGCCAGCTGTGAACAGGTAACTGTCAAAATGTGCAAGAATTGCATATAGAGGAAAAAAAATTTAAGAGCGGATTTCTGGACTCCTAGCTCCACTTAATTAAAATATGCCAACCAAAAATGCAGAACTAAAGGTAAAAAACGTGATTTTTCTTAAGAGGCATAAAGGAAGACAAGCCCAGCTGCACCGTCACCTTGGAATTAAACAAGCAAGAGATTGACTTGCTTTTTTTGCAGGGATATGTTTTGCCAGCTCTCACAGCTGACTTTCTTACTAGTTTATGGCTTCATGTGGCAAAAAGTATACCAGGAGGTGGAAAGAATAGAGATGGACAAACCCGTCTGAAAATGCTTGACTGCAGGTTAAAGATAGTATGCTAAAATAGGCAAGGAAGCAGGCTTGTGCTCTGTACACTGAGATGTTATCTGCCAAATACCTTTCGGGAGCACACAGCAAACAAGACTTGCTTTAGTCTTTCTTTAGTAATGAAACTCTTCCCTTGGGGTTGCTTTTGGCATGTTTCCCTGCTCTGCCCTCCTGGAGAGCCGAGATGCCCTTTGGAGTGTTTCATGACATAGAGCAGTGGGATCTCATTGCTGCTCAGGTTTGACCCAGGGTTTGCTAAGCCAGTGACACAGCTTCTTTCCTGCAGAAACTGAACTCATCCCATCAGAGATGTAGTCGTGCAGGAGAGATGCATTGTGGTGCATCCATTTGTTTCTCTGACAAATGCTTTAAGAGCCTCCGGGAGTCCTTACTGGATGGTCCCATTCTGAGAGATGCTGTAGCACCACAGCAGTGGCTTTGACCGGTAACTCTGCTCACTCTCTCTTCCCAATGTGAGCTGACCAAGAGTCTCCATACTCCATTCTCCACCAGGTACTGCTGTAAAAGGTAGCCTTGCCCATCCAACCGCTTATCCACAAAGGGAAAGAAAGACTTCTCCAAGCAGTCTTTCTGGATCTCAGCTTTCTCCTGGCTTGGAAGGAAGGAGCTCTGTTATCAGAGTAGAAGTCCTGCAGGCAGCCCATCACAGGGAGTTGGTTAAGGGGATGCGGTGTGCTCAGCTGGTCCCACACTGCTCTCCCACCTCCAGGAAGACCAGGTTGAATTTGGCCTAGAGTTAAGTGTGGGTGTGGTACTGACAAGCCAGTATCTTTATGGCGCCTCTTTAAGTGCTGTAATGATAGCTTCAGCACAGGCTGGCCACCCGAAGGTGCAGGTGGACTGCTGAAGGCAGCCACTTATTCATTGCTGGCGGAGCTGGCTGAATTTAAAGCCAGCACATTTGTCTTCACGCCATCTGCTGTGCTGAAGGCTCGATGCTTCTCCAGGTCTGTTAGCAAAACCTGGAAGCTTTCAGCTGTCCCAGTCTTTCTGGGGATTGAAATGCAGAGCTGTTAGCCTAGCTGAAGTTCTTGTTGGTAAGTGTGGACAAATGCCATGGAGACGTCCATCACTTTAATGTTACTAATACTTATTTTTGCACTTTTGGACAGGAAATCTTTAATAAACACAGTCTTTTTTTAATAAGTTACACAGAGTTGGCTAGCAGGTGTATCTTTGGCTTCTGGATATCTAGTGTATTGATCAACCAACCTGTGGCTTGCAGGCAACTCACTAAGCCAGTTGTGGAAGATGGACTAATGCATTGCTTATTTTGTGGTGGATTTTGAAGACTTCTCTGACACTTCCATCATAAGCCTGGAGAAGCTGCCAGGAGCCAGGCAGCAGCAGTGGGAGCTCTCACTGAAGTGAAGCAGTTGCATGGGGCTGGGCAGCAAGACAGGGAGACTTAACCTGGTCTTTAACCTAACATTTTTCCACTGTTCTCATTATTGCTGCTCTTCCAGCATAGCCAAAGCTGGGAACGCTGGCCTAGACATGGTGTCCAGTGATGCCTTTTGTCCTCTAGATATGCTATGAGTCAAAAGTGGAGTAAAGAAGATACAAACATTTTATATTAATATAAAGATGCCTTATACTAGTCAAACCAGAATACACCTGGCATGTGCCTGGCTCTACCAGCAAACCTGCATTCTCAGCGTGGCATGGGAGCAGGATTGCATCACATTCCGCATGCTGGCAGGCAAGACAGCCACAAGACTAGATGTGAGAGCTGAAAGAAAGAAAAACCTCAGACGGTGAAGGAATGACCAGGTTGGGTGCTGGGCTCTGTGCAACATGGAACCAGAAAAAGCATAATCTCTTCCTCGAAGCTCCTCATCTGAAAAGAATTTGTGCTTACAAGCTGTGAATAAGCAGCTTATAAATAGATGGAGGAGTGAATTCTCCTTTTGTTCGCGGAAGGCAGTATAGTTAGTCTCTGTACTTTGAGGGTGGAGCAGCTAGAGCCAAGAGCTGGTTTTGTGAGCTGGCTATTTTTAGTGTGGCTTGGTGATCTGGTTGGAAGCCCTGGGTGGGGACCTGAGCTGAGCAGAGGTAATGGGCAGTGCGGAGCAGACTTCCTGAGCCGCAGCTGCCAGCTTCCTGATGCTGGACCTGACTCAATTACAGCAACAAAGAGGGTGATCTTATGGCTGACAGCCTCCACAGCTCTTGTGCCTGGCTTCCACACGCAGTATTGAGGCACTAGGTCTGCTTGAAGCTGTGGCCAGTTAATGATGCAGTGGGTTATAGCCGTGTGGTGCTGTAGGAGCTCATTGTTTGCGGGTCTTTAGCACGACTCCTGTTAGTAGCAACTCCTGGGATGCTCCAAGGCAGGCATGTGCCACTCTGCAAAGTGGTGTATGAGCTCCTTTTGGCAGAAGTAAACTTGGATAATGTACAAGATCTCGGGGGCTCCAGGAGGGCCTGCCGAGGGACTGCACAAGCACCGTCTGAAGCTCTGTCTGTCTGGGATCGAGGCAGAGAGACTAAGCTAGTCATCCAAAACATGGGACAAGTTGGGGGCAAGGGTAGAGGTGTCTTGTGTCTATATCCCAGTCTGGGGAGACTGGGATGGCTGGCATTCTTGGTTTGGAAGGTAAGCGGTGTGTGCCTGCAAGCTGACAGCTGCTGCTATATGCTGGTGGTGATGGCCAGGCAACCTACACGGGGAAGTCCTTCCTGGAGGTATTACTGTCTTCTGCCATCCCCTTTCTGCTTTAGAGATATGTTTGTTTCTGTCTGTGCTGTGGCTAGTTTGATGGTCACTACTCCGTGTGTTTGCATGTCCTTCAAAAGACGGCAGTGCTTGTGTCCCTTGCATTGATGCCATTTTCCTGGTTTGCTTAACTAGCACTTGCTCATCTTCCTGCCTCTGGGAGCTTTGGGAACCTCTCATGCTACCACTTTCCATAGTGCACACTCCTGACGTGGTCTGCAAGATGCGTCTTCCGTTAACAGGTGTCCTTTGCATGTTTCTCTTGGGGACCTAATCCTAAAACCTTCATCTCTTGGTTAGGACAAGTTCTTGATATAACTTGAAGCGAGATGAAAAACTGTGCTTAAATCCTGGCCTCAAAGATTGGCAGCTTTCTGCCATGAGACACCTCTGCGCTGTTGCTGGTGACACAGAAGATGCTGACAAACGCTAAACCTTTGACCTTTAGCAGTGCATGGGTGGCAGTGCTCTTCCGTGGTCTTACTTGTTTGTGTCAGGTGGAGGGAGGAGCGCGTGGTGACATTTCTATCCAAACACATACCATGCTGCTTGGTATTCATTTTCGTTACAGCCTAACCTGTTCCCTCTGTTTGTGTGGTGGTTTTAGCCTGGTAAAAAGCACTTATGCTCGCATTAAACAAACCTTGTTGCTCCACACGTAAAGGAGTGTGGAGCCATTGTTGTTCTGAGTGTATGAAGTGCTGTGTGGAGCCAGTTGTGGCATTTGCAGAGAGGTGAAAGATTGCAGAGCTCTGTCTAGGTAAGTTTTCATTGTTCTTTTAGGCTTTTCATGAGATGATTCCCCTCAGCTCCCTTTTTGTTGTTTATTTTCTGCTGCCTTATGTCCTAAATCTTCCTGGATTCAGTGGGAATTTACACAGAAGGCTCCGGTTTTGCTTGTTCTTGTTTGCAATGTTTGTCATGCCAACAGGGCATTAGGTAATTAATGACACACTGTGTGTTTTATCTGTTTAAAAATATTATGGAAAAAATTGCAAAAAGTTTCCAGTATAGG
>NW_008825352.1:231537-256675 GCF_000699105.1 Pygoscelis adeliae | reverse complement strand
CTGAAGTTCCTGGCTCAGCCCAGACCATCCCACAAGCACTGATTTTTTTATATGGCTGAGTGGGGCAGATGGTTTCTGTTGCTGGGGTAGTTAATAGCACAGTCACTGCTATTATATGCACCATAAACACTGAGAAGGGTGCAAAAGGGGGATGAATCAGGGAAATAGGTATGTGGCTTTAAATGACAGTGGGTATATATTTGAGCAGGGCATCCTGAAAACCTTGTGGTCCTAACCCCAAGAACACAGCTGTTAGACAAGTGCAGTTGACCTAGACAACAAGTATAGGTTAATTTATGTGGAACAAGGTTTGGAGGTAGGAGTTTTTTTACAGCTGGCAGAAACACAGCTTGATGCTTGGTGTTCCCAGAACGGTGTTCCCACATCCTATCTCAGGCTCCAGTGCGGGGTGAGCTTTCCCCATACGTAGGCTACTTGTTGGTGTGGGGTTTCTTCCCTCCCCCCCCCCGCCCCAGTCAGTGTTTTGGATTTTACTGGGATTTAAAATCAACTAGAGTCTGAACACAGTTTTATTGTAACTGAATGCAAGCCAGGCTGGGGAAAGAATCAAAGGTCGCAGCTTGGGACCACACTTGGACACTTGTTTAACTGTATGCATCAATCCCTTTGCTTTTAAAGGGACTCCAGAGTATATATCTGCTAAAAACATGTTTAAATGAACTGTGCTCCAGAAGAGAATTCTCTTGGCAATTATGGTCTGCGGTGTGTTGTATTAATTGGATGGGTTGCTCCCAGTGTGTGTGCTTGTCAGGTAACCTAGTGAGGAGGGATTCAGTCAGGTCTGTGGTCTCAGCTAGATCCAGTGTTCCCATCATGAATGGCAGGAATCCCACAGGCAGCCCCAAACTTGGTGTTTGACCTCTGTGCCTTTCTAAGGACACTTCAGGGTTCTAAAAACTGTACCCGGTTCCTCAAATATTTTTATTAGGTAATTAAAACCACCGTGGCTATTTGTGTGCTGCAGAGAATAGTTACAGTTTATTTAGCAATATCTGCATTAGCTTCATCATGGCCAGTTTGAATTTTAACCTCAGCTGCATGGGAAGTTTTCAGCCTGAAGAGCAGGAGCATGCGTTTGAGGTTGACCTCCTCTTATGGGATCATTACAAATATGGCAGTCGGGTAGGTTGCTACCAAAATGCATTAGTGACCAAGAAAGGCTCTAATGCATTTCTTTTCCTGCGAAACAGCCCTCAGGCACATGGGACTTTCCCTGCAAAGCTGGAAGGATTTTTTTCCAGAGCATTGCTTTCCGAAGCATCGCTCAGGATGCGTAAAAGATTTGTAGCCAAGGCATCAGCACAAATGATCTGGGTGATGTCCTTGGACCAAGCCATCCTTTCAATCTCTTAGTTGCCAGATCCTATTCCTTTTCTGCCAAAAGCTGTAGAGACATCCATAAGAGAAGTTCAGCACCGGGAGTGGAAGACTAGATGAGGCTGATGTTGTAACATCTGACCATGTTTCTTCTAAATTACAGAACGATCAGGGATATCTGGTTTTCCAGGGCAAATTATCTGGAATATATTTGCCTAAACCCCATCAAATACACTAGCAAAAGGTCATGTGTCTTGTGTTCCTTCCATCCACAAATTTTTGCCATTTTAAAATTGACGCAGGCTAGTCAGAGGATGAGCTCTGGTTTTAGCCTTCACTTTAGCTGTTCCTCTTGCTGTTGGCTAAAGCAGGTTTTTCAAGGGGCAGACAGTAAGTTGCAGAACAGTAATGGTTCTGCTGCTTCCCTCCCTGCGCTCTTCTATTTGCGTCTCACTGGCGTCGGCAGGCATGCCTCGTGCGGCACCTGCTTTTGCAAGCCTGCTAGATGCCTCTTCTGTGGCCATCTATTTTTGAAAACAAATCAGGTATTTTGCTTTGAAAACTAAAGTGTAACTCTCTAAGGCTAGCTTTTTTTGAAGGATGGATTCAGACAGAAATGGTCTTGCTAAATTATAGGTTTAAAATTACCCTACCATTATACAACTGCTTGGCACTTCTCCAGAAAACTGAAGATGTTTGGAACCTTTTCCACTGAAACGATAATTGCCCAATGAAAACAGGATTTGGGGAAACATAAACTGACATCAAGCTACTTCTTTTTGCTATAAATTATATTGACTCTGCACTATTGCAAAATTACTTTGGATGATTTGACCATGGAAGAATGTAGTGAAAGACTCTTATTACCACACTCACATGTGCAGGGAAATCGCAATGCATCCAAACAAATCTAAGCTTAGACAAGACTTTCCACTGACTTCAAACAATTCTCTGCTTTTCTTCCTCAGAGTTGCTCAGGCCTCTATTAAAATATTTTTAAGGTGCTTAACAACCAGGTGTTTTCCCTTTGTGTGGCAGGATGGAAGTCACTTTTTCTTCTTCAACCAAATTTTCAGTATTTGGTTTGTTCACTCCAAGCTGCCTTGAAAGTAATGAAGGACAGAAATTAAAAACTCCCCAAGTCTGACTCTGAAGAAGAAATAGTTGTTTATGCAAGGTATCACTTTCCCATGAAACTCCCCGTTGCAGGATATCGTTGAGTTTACTAGTATACTAGAAATGATTTAGGAAGAAGTTTTTTAAGATGTGTATCAGCAAATGGATGGACGTGTGTATATAGGTAAACAGATGTACAGAGATTTGGGAGAATGCACTTAATGCCCAATGGATACTTTCTGTGAGCACTGCAAGTGCCGAAGTGAATGGAAAAAACAAACTTTCCCATGGACTGTGAGCGATTTCTTTGTTTGGCTCAGTTTGCCTACCTACTTTATACTACAGGGGGGAAAGGGTTATATTTTCCTCTGTGTAAGAGTAAAAGATGGATGTTAGTCAGAGAGCCTGTCGGGCTGGTAAAAGTGAACTGTCAAGAGCTGACAACATATGAATGGAGTTTCCTTGGAGATGCAACGGAAGACCAACAACTAGACATTGAGGTTTTAATGAATGCCTGCCAAGCGAGGCAGAACGTGTGAAAACAGCATGGCTGGACCTTGAAACAAAGGACTGAGATGCTGGGATGCTGGAGGAACTCAGCTGAGGAAGAGGAGGAGGGATGGTGTAAGGCCACACCTGAAGTCCCTCTGAGGCTCTGAGCCCAGAGGAGCCGTTTGGAAACTTTTTTTTTTCTGGGTGGCTTGGGTGCAGTCACTCAGCAAACCATTGGCAGGTCCAAGAGAAGGAGCAGCCTTAGGGTGTTGGGTTGTGCCCTGGTAAGTGTATCAATAGCCTGCTGCAAGCATTCACAGAAAAGAAAATGACTTAAATGACAAGAGTAAGGGATCTTAGATAATGATATATGCTCTAAACAGCCCAACTTAAAATGAAAACAAAAGCTAATTTCCACCCCTCTTACCTGAAATGAATTCTCTGTCCAGTCCCTGCTTATAGTATTATCTCCCAAATGTATCTAGGGACTGACTCTAGGTAAGTTTGAGATGCCTGTGGATCAGTAACACAAAGGTTTTCCATGTATGCATTCAGTAACAGGATGTCACTTTTAGTACCATTGAATCCGCTGAGATAGAGGGAAGATGACTGAGTATCTGTAGACGTGTGTGGCTGCCGCGTTATTTGCCGGGACATGGATCGCATCCGATGGTGCAGAGGGCCAAGTGCTCACTTCTAAACTGGGGGCTCTAGCTTGGTTCTTCCCTACTACTTTCTGCAAATGCAACGAAGGCTTGGTCTTACTGAGATCTTCAGAGTCTGGCTCTTTATTTTTCTAGTATTGCCAGTAATCTGGGATAATTCCTTCTGTGGAAGGAACATGTGTGGGGCCAGAAGAGCACTGTTTGGGGTGGATTTTTTTCAGTCCTTCAGCTCAGCAGCAAGCAGTTCACCTGAGCCCCTTCTTTCTCCTAAAGTGGGCTCTTCGGGGCTCTGTGGGTGGGCCAGCAGGAGTATTTTATTACTGCATTTTTGAACCTTACTTTCCCTGGAGTGGTTTGCTGGTCATAAGGCCAGTGCTGGTCTCAGGTGTGCTCCAAGAGGCTGGTCTTGTCCACGATGGCATGGTGAATTCACCTTTTTACACACTGAGCTTGTGATAGGCCTATTTCTGTTTATTAAAAAAATTACTTAAAACATGTTTGTTTTGTAATCGTTTCCTATCCCTCTACCTTAAGGGTGATTTTTTTTGTCCCCGTAGTTGCAGTGTTGTCTTCAGGAGAGCCTATGTTTTGTGACTTTGGGAAATGTGCTGTCTGCTATGTGGGAATCTTTAGTAGTTAGAGCCTTGCAGCCCAGGTTGTGACTGACTCCTGTCAAGGAAAACTACTCAAATTTGAGACAACTGGAGTCCTGTTTCCTCCATCAGGTATGGAAAGGGGTGGAGTGGGACTCCCTGGCTCCCTTTCCCTGTATCAGATCACATTCTGTGCTAGGTAAGCCAACGCAAGAGCTGGAATTCTTGTTTCAAGTTGCTACACCATAAGGCTACTGTCTTGCGATATCTCGTTAAGCATTGAAACCACGCGTGCTTTCTTTATCATGGGCTTGGGTGGACATAAGGACTGCCATTACAGAAAGGTCTAGCAGGTCAATCTAGCTTGTTGATGAGTGCCATCAAAGAAGTAGCATCAACACCAAAGTGATTTCCATGGAAGCTCAGAGAAAGGTTGGAAAAATATTTTGCCTCAGAAGAGGATAGTTGCAAATGTTTGCATATAACATCCTGTAATGTCTAAAGTTATAGGTGCTTGCTTGTCTGTGCCGGTGGGAGGAAGAGCATTTGCTGTATTGGTGTGCTTTCCTGAGTGGATGAGAGCATTCATGCCAGCAGGGACTTCAGACCCATGGGAGTAAGACCGAAGGGTGTCTGCCTGTCTGGCCATCAGTGTGCTTGAGCCTTATTCAGAAACTAGGACCTGACAGATACGCTCTGCTGCACGAAATCCAACAGCATTAATGTTGTTGCCAAATATAACTTCAGTGATCTTCCGAACTGTTTCTCATTAGCTGTCCTAGCTGTGTCACTGCTGCTGACGGGAATTGGCCTTCACAACCTGCTCTGTAAACATGCTTTCCAGAGCTCAGCTTGGACAGTGGTTATGGCTCTGCTGCTGCAAGTCTCCTGGGTTGGATCTGGGTCCGTCCCTGGGAAGGGATTACAAAACAGAAGGCTCATATCATCACTGTTTGTTGATGGTGGTTTCGGGAAACGCAGGAGCAGCATTACAGCTTGGATCTTTCCATTGAAGCTTGCAGATTCTCTGTAGAGAACCTGTCTCCTCTGCACTGCAGTAGCACTGATCTTAGTCCAGAAACAATTTGGGTTTTTTTAGCTGCACTTTGGAGAAATTCATTCAGTCTAATGGTATTTTGAAGAGGAAAAACAAAAGTATCTAAGAGCCTGAGGTTTGAGAAGTTGGCTGTTGCACACTGGGTGGAATTCTGAATGGAAAAATCCTGTGGATTTCTGCTATGCAGAGCTAGTTGTCCAGACCTATTGTACTACCTCATGTCAGTGAAGTACTATCAAAAAACTACAGGATGGTTGCCACTAAATGCTTCTATTCAGTTGCATTTCATAGGTTAAAGATGCCTATAACCTAAGATGGAAAGAAATGTGAATGCTTCTATGAACTTCCATTTCAGAGTTTATTAGCTACCTATTTCACAAGTGCTTTGGATAATTTTAATAATATGATAAAAAAAGCCATGCCCTCATAAGCCAGAAAGTTGTAAGACAATTGTAAAATGAAAGCTGGTTTAGGGTGAGTACAAGAGATGCTCAGGCAGCTGAACGTGCCGGTGTAGAGCACAGCTGAAGAAGGCTGTAGTATTTTTGGTGAAGGTGTCTGTTGAGTCCATGCTTGTAAAAGGAGGGGAAATCTAGAAGCAGAAGAAATACGAGAAGTTCAGGGACACAAAGAAAGAATAAGCTTGAATGCTATTCTGGATCCTGGTTCTAATTTGGTCAAACCTGTGCTGGAGAGGTGCTGCACGCATCTGAAAGGAACCTGCTAATATTCATCATCGTGCCAGGATTAAATGGTGTGCTCAGTCCCTGGCTCCAGCATCCAAGGGCACTGGGCTCCAGCCTGAAGCCCTCCATCCCTGCCTGCGTACGGAGGAGGCTAACTTCTGCTGTGGCCAGGCTGGCAGGGAGAGTGCTGCCTGGTGTTGCCTGTTGGGCTTTGGTCAGCACAGCTGCCTGTGGAAAACGGGGAGCTCTGTCTTTGAATCTTTCCAGCATGACACTGTAAAATTCAATTTCTCTTGGCGCTGGGGTGCTGTACGCTTTGTATATTTGTTTGGCTGGTGGAAATTCCTGAGAGCGAGTGGGGCATCAAGTGCTTTATGTTGTTGTTGTTCAGGAGAGATTTGTTTCCTAGTGATTGCTTATTTACTTATTTAAATTAAATTCAAATGGTGGTTTTAGACATGGAGACTGCCTGAGCCTGTGTTTTGTGAAAGCCCACTGATGAAATAATCTGCATTTATGAAAAGCTGAGTATCCTATCTGAAAGTGTGATAAGTACACTAAGTTTTGCAAGGAGCCTGGCTGGCAGAAGATGCTCTTGTCCTTCCTGCCAGGTTGTCTGTTGTCTGCATTGGGATCAGACTGGTGAATCACAGGAATGTGCAGGGAGCAGCATTATTCTCCTTCTGTTCTCCATATGGAGATGGCCATTATGGGTCCTATGAGGAGGATGATTGAAGCGCCGCTGTTAGCCAGGTCATGTTTGCATGAAGTGCTGGGGGAAGGACCTAATGCAAAACCCCTGACCAGACTTGTGTCCCCTTGCAGAGACGCACTTGATGCTGCCAGCGTGCTTTATAATCGAGTTGATGAGGGCGTTCACCGACTGGTGATGCTGTCGAACAAACGCATCCAGGAACTGGAGCTGGTGATGGAGTTTGAGAAAGTGGAAGAATGTTTTAAGGAGGTAAGGCCTGTTTGTCAGTTCCAGTGACTGCCTGCTGCCACCCTCTGACTGTACATCCTACAGCGGGTACTGGGCCTGTTGATCTCTCGTGTTGAAGGTGTAGAATGATGCCTGTAGACCTTTAAAAAGAACACCCTAACGACTGAATATTAGAATTTGGGATACGTTTTCAGGTGTGCTGGGAACCAAGCCACTGTTGGCCTGGTATCTCTTGATGCCAAGTAAAAGTCTCCTGGCTGCTCTCTAGGTGTGGATCAGTCAAACCCCATAAACATCTGTGATGTTTTTCCATACTTAGAGACCACAGTGCAGTGGCTCATTGGTTGGCAGTACACTTGGAGGTGGGGTGTCTTTTCACATTGGTCAGCAAAAGTACCTTCCCAGTAAGACTGTTGAGGAGCCATTCTTCACGCTCCACCTCAAGAAGCAGCAGAGCGATGGCAACAAGCTGATGATGAGTCTGCATGTCCCCTCTGAGCTGTAGATCCTTCAGGGTTTGCTTATATCCTGCTGCTGAATGAGCCACACACCGTGTACCCTATGCTAGCTGCCCATCCCTGCTGTGCGCTGTGTTTAGATTCTTGTGCAGCGCTCAGGTCCCTGCTATCTGGTAAGCCCCAGGCACACTCCTTCCCCTCTGGGTGCAGCCCCAGGCACACCCCTTTTGCCTCTGGGTGCAGCCCTATATACAGTCTCCAGGCAGGGGAACAGCCTCTTGTCCTTAGCCCAAGAGCCATGCTCAACGCACCCATCCCCCCGCACTTCTATGGGAGCTTAAAATTCCCCTTCATGTGGTGCTCATTGAAACTCTTTACAGCCGTGGGATAACTGAAGCAAACAGGCACTGGTTTTCAGAAGGACCTTTGAAACCTGTAGCCATGTAGATAGAGAACCTTAAAACATCATAAAGTAGCTCAGGCTGTCTGGTCGGTTCTTTCAGTGCTGCAGATCCCAGATGTGCTTCCTTAAGCCTGAACTCTTCCTTGAGATTATGGAGTTGCATAGTGTCCTTTGCTGTAACTCGTCAACAATGAGAAGTTTTTTGTATCACTTATTACCCTGTGTGTGTGAAAGGTTGTGTGCTGTTTGGAGCTCACCTTAGGAACCTGCATTCTTAAAGGTCGGTACTAGGACCAGTTTCACCATTGGAGTAGCAGGATTCTGGGCTCCTCTCTGGAGAGAACTGGATTTGCGGAGGAGGCTGTAGCCTACCTGTTGTTTTCACAGGCCAAGGTGGATCCAAGAGTTTTAATGACTTCCCATTTGGAGGTAGACACTCGGGCGCCATGCACTACGTGTTCAGGACAAAAAGTGTGATCCAAGAACCTAGTAAAGACTCTCTTAAACACACAGGCTCTTAATACTCTAGAGAAAGGAAAAAAAGCACAAAGGCAGGCTCTGCAATCTGTCCCTGCTTTAATCTGAACTTTTTTTGATTGAATTGAGCAAAACTGGCTGCTCCCAGCTTACTTTGCTTGGAGATCACCAACGATGGCAGCATTGCTGGCAGCAGCTGCTCCTGCTTTTAAGCCTGCCTAGGAGCTCTAGGCAGCAGCAGTGTGCTCCTTTGCAGTATGGGTCACAACCTGGGAACCCACCCCCATCTCCTCCTCTTGCTGGTGGGCTTGTTCCATGGGCATGGACCCTCTCAGTCCAGGAGACTAGGAGTTTGTCCTTGACTGTGGGGTTGAGTTGGGATATGGATTTAGATGATACAGGAGAACAGGATGAGTGGGCATTAGGAAACATTTAGTCTGTCCCTTCCCCCAGGTGCAGCTATGCCTGAAGCATTGCAGACGAGTCTGCTAGCCTGTTTTTAAAACCTACTGTTGATGGAGATGCTGTGTTATCCTGCCTGGCCTCCTGTGTCTGCTTTGCTTTTAGGACATTCTTCTTAGTCAGTTCTCCTGCCCATGTTTGAGGATATAGGCTCATAACTGCGGCAGTGGCTGGGCTCCGTCGAGGAACCTGCAGTTACTGCACGGCTTTATGGCAAGCTGCCTTCAGAAAACCAGCAGCTGAGAGTCCCAGAGAACCGTGAAACATTGCAGATGGGGAGAATCTGTCAGTACGTTCACAATGATGTAGTTTACGTCTTGCCAGTCAGAAAAGGGAAGTGGTGTAGGAAATCTGGCAGCAGGGAGATTTTATCCTACTTGGGGGTAACAGTAATAGGAACATCAGGCCAGCCTGCAGGTTGCAGGGCTTGCGTTAGACCATGGCTCACCCGAAACAGAGCCCAAGCAGCTACTTGCCTTGTTTATGCCTAAGGCTAGTGAGCAATAGCAGAGCTTTGCAATTACTCAGTAACCTGAAGTGAAAAAACTCCTAGCAGGAGGCTCAGGCTGAAATGCCAGGATGGGGGGGGAAGTGTACGTGCACATTCTTTCCAGTAATGAAATGACCAGCATTATGAGAGCGATTCCTTGCTCTTTCCACATAAAGGCCTACCTTGGTGAGTAGCACAGAGTGAATAATAGTGAAGCTTTTCCCTTTTCTCCTAGGTCAGCAGTTGGATTGAGAATGTTGGCAGAAAACAGCTAAAGGAAACAATCAACCTGGACGATTCTTTGGAGATGCTGCTTCAAGCACAAAAGCAGTTCAGGGAGTTTGATCTTGTTGCCAGTGTAAGTGTTGTCTAATTGGAAAAACATATTCTCCAGAGTCTGAGCTGGTAGCATATGTCCCTTGTACATGCTCAGCCAAACCCATGATGCTAAGATGGCATTGGTAGAGGGTTCATCAAGGTGTGTGTCGTTCCTTTACGCTACTTGGCTTCCCTGCTCTCCTCTTGTAGACAAAGCCACCAGCTCAACTCCTCAATAGGTGGTATTTGCCAGCCTTGAGGAAAATAATGGCTGTGATGGAAGATGGATTTTTTTTTTGTTTTGTTTTGTTTTTTTGTTAATCCCTTGATGTGCTTGTAACACTGTCCTTTTTTTTTTTTTATCCTAATTGACCTGTGGCCTTACTGTGTAGGCCTTTACAAGCTGCTGTGTGGCTCATGTAAATCATAACAGAGGTCAGGACTCTCCAGAATTCTGCTGTAAACAAGTACACCCCTGCTCATGTGATTTGAACCTTAAAAACAGTCTAATTAGTCCTAGCTGTTAATGACCTTGACGACTATCTACGGTCCGTGTCAGGTCTCTATCCTGCGTTTTGCTTTCAGGAATATTGCAGAAGAGGGCAGGAAGCACTGAAGAAGATGGATCGATGGGAAGACTTTTCCTCTGTGGATGTACATGCTTACAGGGTAAAGCTGCAGACCTACAAAGATCAGCTGGAAGAGTTCTGCACTCAACTGGATGAAAACAGGCATCGAATCTGTGAGACGGTCAGACTGTATGAATTCTTTGACAAGGTAAGACAAGACATCTGCTGCATGGAGGAGGGTGTAAAAAGCCTGCTCGGACTCATCCAGAGCTTGGTTGTTTATGAAAGATGTGAAATGTAGTGTGTGCACTGACAAGGAGCTGGATCTATGACCTACAAAGCCCCTTCATGCTCATGTGTCTGCAGTGATTTTTTTCAAGTCGGTATGTGGAAGAAGGGGTGGGTGTGTATTCAAGCAAATGTCTGCATCTGTTAAGAATAGCAGTCTTCTGCTGTCTGAACTGTAGCTTGTAGGCTCCTCTCGTGGCCACAGTGGACAGAAGAATCGTGGTAGTGCTGGCTCGGACACCAAGGGCCAAAAGATTGGCTGCTTGTGTCCAGTCTTGGCCACCAGGCCAGGGTAGGCTGCCTGCATTTTGTTCATACGATAGCCTTACACACTGGTAAAGTCAGCCTGTTGACACATCAGGAGTAGCACCCTGCTATTCAGGGCTAAATATAGCCCAGCCCCTCTCTTGTGGAGGCCTGTGTGAGGAAATGGAGCGCCAGAACAGGGTGCTGGGCAGCGTGGCTGAGGGACCCGAGAGGACCGGGTTGGCCCAGGCATCTGGGAAGCAGGAGGAGTGGATGTGTGTGGTGACTGTGCTGAGTGCCTGGCCTTCTCACCTGCTTGGTTTAATGCAAATGCACCCATTCAGCAGACCTTGCAGTTGGATTTGGTGGTCTTTAATTTCTAAAGTTGCAGATGAATAAACAGTAGGATTTTCCAAGTGCATTTTAAAATAAAGCTTTGGCAAGCACAGAAGGCCAGGGAGCCTGTGCTCCATTTATTCCACACTTGTACAAACATTGGGTATTGAAGTTCTCAAATTCCAGAAAGAACAGACACTAGAAGCGAGGCTGTACCAGATGTAGATGCCACTTAGTTGCTGTCTCTGAGCTGCCTTGGCAGCCAGAAGTGCTCGGGGAGGGGGGAGGAAATTCAACTAAACATGAAAACGTCGAGAACCATCCTGTGTGAGGGAGGAAAGTGGAGAAGGCAGCCCAGAACACTGCTGTCAGGACGTGTGAGGTTTGAGTGAGTTTGGTGATGCTCTGCAGGTCCGCTGTAGCTCATCTATGCAGTTTGCTGTGCAGGTGGGGGACCCTCTTGCTGTGGGAATGTGTACTTATTTCCTCCCCCCTCAGCGAAGAGAAAAGTGCCTTCTCTGCTGTAGGAGAATGGCAAGAACCTGTGCTCTGCTCGCTCATTGAGCACAGACATTCAGGGGCTGCTCTGGTCCCTGAACACCCGTTGCCATCATGGGGGATCCGGGCAAGGATCCTGGTAAGGATGGTTGTTGTCATGTTTCTTCTGAGGCACACAAAGGTGCCAGGTCTTGCTCGGCATCCTGGCAAGTCTGTGGCCAAGCCAAACGTCGGTCCTGTATGAACCTTCGCAGCCAAAGTTGGAGATCTCTGGAGCACAGATGTGGACTGTGGCACATGATGGCTGCTCCATTCTCCGTTCAGGCATGGAAACTACATCGCAGTAGTAGCTCTTGGGCTGCCAGGGTAGTCAGACGTGACTCAACAGCAATGGGTGTTCTTCCACAGCCTCAAAGCCTTTCAAAGCCTGGGCCATTCCCAGGGGCACAAATGTTACACAGACCCCAAAAGATGGACCATGTCTTTTCTTAGGGCTTCATAGCACTGCTCATACAGCTTTTCTTAGTAGATGACAACTGGGGGATGCAGTCCTTGGCGGCAGCAGCAGCATCCCTCTTGGTTGTACCTTTCATACTGCACAGCCCCAGTGAAAACTGGATGATAGTGGCACAGTGTGTTTGCACACTCCTTAGTGAGGGAGGAGGATTTTGATCTCGCTGGTTTCAGTAGAACTATAAACAATGCTGGTGTTGTAAATATAACGTGTATTGTGAACTGGTGGCCAACCGAAACCAGGGGTGTGAAGGGAATATGTCCTGCAGCTGTAGGATAAGCGCAGAAATAGCTGTGCAGCATGAAAGCTCTTTCAGTGCTGATTATTTTGATCTTGATCTCCAGAATGCTTTCTGCCTTCACAAAGGGAAGTCAGTGGTGTGGTCTGGGAGGTGCGGGGAAAGCAGAAGATTTTATCTAAACTGATTTCACTCTCTTCTGATGCTGAGCTGCTTTGACCATCCTGCAGTGATCTTGTCAGTGCTTGGCTAACCCTCTTCTCTCATATCTGAGGGGATATCAACAGCAGGAGTCTGAACTAAGCAATGTCCTTGATTTTCCTTCTTGTAAAGAGCCTGCAGCGTGCCAGACCCCAGGATTTGGGGAAGGAGCCTGAGGATGCGTAAGCAATGTACGCCATGGTAACGAGCTGGCAAGCTCAGATCTCTCCGAACGTCTTAGCATGCGCCAAGAGAGTGGAGTGCCCACCACAGGGAGCATGGTATTCATCCCTCACGCACCTTGCTGCCTAGTAGGAATGGGAGGTTCTGTTCTGCTGGCCCTTCTTCTGCATGTGGTGGGCAAGTGTTTCGTAGGGTACTGCCTGTGGCTGCCGGACAGGCCATGGGACAGGACAGCACAACCCCATATGGTCCATCAAGACGCTGTACTGTGGTTTTTTTACTGCCTGGCAGTTCCTGATGGTCTGTCAGAGCTCCCCGCGATGAGGCAGGCTGAGCTGGGCCAGACCACATGGAGCTTGCACATGGGCTGGCAGGGTTCCCTCCCCAAAGACATGACCGGTGCCAAGCTGGATGTTTCCATTTGTCCCCGCTTCCTTTGCGGCAGGAGCTCTTGGTGCCTGACAAGGGCTGGATGGTGGCGGGGCTGAGGCAGGAGGAGCGGTGGAGGAAGCTGCCTTCCCCATCTTTGACTGCGGGCAGAGGATTGTTTTTCAGTACCACAGACCCAGTGCGGGCATACTCGAGGGGCTGGGTGGTGGCGGGGCTGAGGCAGGAGGAGCGGTGGAGGAAGCTGCCTTCCCCATCTTTGACTGCGGGCAGAGGATTGTTTTTCAGTACCACAGACCCAGTGCGGGCATACTCGAGGACCTGCCATCTTCCTGTGGCTTCAAGCCTCATCTGGCTGCTGTCCCTTGTTTACTCAATTCCAAGGCTGTGATGGGATCTGGCACTTAGACGGTGCTTTGGGGGAGAACTGGGAAGCTGAGCAAGCAAGGGTGTGTATGTTGTACCGAAAGCACTGACGTCTGCTTTGTTCTGGGGTGCCTGCAAGGGCAGTCCCCAGTACCTTTCACTCTCACTGCCTATCCTGGCTTCACAATAACACTGCCATAGGCACATTACTGGGAGGAGCTAGAGCAAGTGTCCCTCTCCTTGCTTACCTTGTTAGCCTTCACACTTTTTCCTTTCTCAAACTTCATTTGGGTGAAATTATTTCCCAGGTCACTCTTACATCCCAGGTCTCTGCATGCTCTTGACTTTACCATAAGAAAAGTGCCCAGCTCTCTGGACCAGAGGCTTGAAATGGCCCATGTGAGAGCTGTGTGCTCTGTCAGGACTGCAGCTACCTAACTCGCAGTGGCATGTCTAATGAGCCAGAGCACAGAGCACGGTCTCTGCCAGCCCTGGGATGACAACCAGTCCTGCAGAAGGTCAGTAGCGAAGGCCCATGATGCTTGCTGGCAAAAGTCATTCTGTTGGAAGAAAGCACTGACCCAGCTGGAAAGGGCAAAGTCCCATCGCACCGGCTCAGCGCCTGCATACCCTGCAGCCGTGTGGTGGTGTGGTGCCCAGAGCCTCGAAGCTGAACTGCCTGTATCATTACAGGATGGCCTGAGGCGGCCCCAGGGGCTTTTTCCTGCTTGTCAGGATGTTGTGCAAGATGCTGCCTCTTTTGGTGCTCAGGGCAAGTGTGGGCATTGCTCTGCCATGGCCTGGGAGCCTATTGCAGCTTGGGACCTTGCCTTGCATTTGCTTTCTGAGGGAAACCAGAGTCCCAGTGCTCAGGATCGTTGGGGTGAGGCTGGTCAAGACATGGTAGCATTTCCCTTGTTGGGATTTCTTTGGGCTCTGCTCCGTGAGCCGTTCCTTCAGTGGTGTTCTCTGTCTGCCACCCTTGGATCCCTTCCCTCAAAGGACCCCTGGCCATCAGCCTGTGCTGATTCTGGTTCCTCAGTAGCGATCTCCAGCCGTCCCCAGCTTCTTTCTGCTGCGTGCAAGGAGCTGCCACTTCTGAGCTCTGCTTGGAGTGGGCAGAGTGTTGCTCAACCCCTCTCCATCTGTGTTGACATCTCTTGCAGAGTGGGTTACCTGCACTCACGTGTGGATCTGCCCCCACAGCTGGTTCTCTTCTGCTCTCCTCCTTCTCTGGCTCTCCTCCTCAGCCACTTTGTTCTTTGTGGCTTAGAAAACAAAGCCTTTGGCAAGTGAAGGAGGTGCCTGCCCTTCCTGGGGGAGGGCCAGCTGGACTGCATTTGATTATGGCAGCGCCTCCTCATCCCTCCCCATTGTCCTTGCTGCTGTAGGAATGCCAGCCTTTTTGCACTCCATCCCCTGAACAAGTGTTGCTGCCTCTGGGGCCCGAAGAGGGGCTGGGTCCCTCCTTCCCATCCATCCAGGCCCCGCTGGCAGGAGAGCCTCTCTGCACATCTCCGTGCACCTTCCCTCTGAGTCGAGTACACCCGTCCTGACTCCAGCAGCAGACAGACACAGCAAACCCTCTTGTAAGTACCAAGTGTCCGGCGCCCCGGCTGACGTGTGAGTTGTATTGAGATTGTTTGGAAACAATGTAGAGAAAGCTTTTCACTCGGTTGCTTGTGCGCGTCTGTATGCATCCAGCATGAATCAGAGTGCTTTGTGTGAATCTTTTGTGCACTCAGACAGAGCCCTGTGGGCTGTGTGCATCTTTGCGTGGTCCCTCCGAATCCTAGGGTTGCGCTGCCTGTAACACAGCAGTGCCTGTCCCTCTTTCTCTTTATCAGAGGTTATTGCATGATAATTTCAGTGGGCATAATTTAATTGCAGCTAGGAGTTGCTGCTGGGATTGCATGCCTCCAGACTAGCTGGATGTACACACAGGGCAGGTGGTACCTTTCAGTCTGCCCGGACTTCTGTTAAAGGTTGCGGACAGCACAAGAGAGGGCTGCTCTCCTTGACTGCTCCGAGGTTTGCTGGGCTCCTGTCCTGTGAGTGACTGAGACCTGCTGGCACAGTGTTCCCAGCTCCGAGAGAGAGATCTGATCTTAGATGTGACAGCAGAAATCCAGAGCATGATAAATTAGCTGACTTCCGCAGATGTCATTACTTCCCACTTCTCCCCAAAAGATTCAGAACAGTGACCTGCTGATATCTTGTTTTCTGCTGTGCTTGGTTTCTGATGATGTACCAGATACAATGTCGCAGATGATGGTTTTGAGGAAAAAAAATCAAGTCCCCTTCAGGCAATAAATTATTGATGTTTCTTTTTGCTTAGCCTTTGATGAGGAAAGAAGGGTTTGTGAATGCTGGTCTGTGGGAAGCTCGAAAGGATCCTGGTAGCTGGGACCTAGAAAAATTACACTTTTATCTCAGGCTGTTTGGCCCAGGTTGAGAGTTTAATTTTGCTGAAAGGGCGTTGTGATTCCCTGCTCTGGGAATGTGCTTGGAGGAGATTTGGAGAGTAGAACTTAGCACCAAAGTGGAAAAAGAGGCATTTGACGTGTCCTTACTGTAGCGTACCTATTATGAACAGAGACATAGGTCGCTGTGCCACGATGCTTGTCTCTTGCTAGCACTCCTGCACAGGTCGGAACATGGCTTTGCCCCCCAGCACCTCTGAGCAAATGAGGTTTTTGCTGTGGCTTATAATAAGCCTGGGGAGAGGCTTAGCACACACTGTTCTCTCTCTACCTCTGCACAGAGATTGGCTTTACTTTTCTGGGGATGGGCTGCATGAAATTCCCAAATAACAGCTTTCATCTGGTTACTCTTGCAAGTACTGAAGATGATGAAGGAAGATCTGAGTAGCACAACAGAGGGGAATATATACCATGCCTTCCTGATGCTGTGAAACTCTTTTAGGGGAAGCCACTGTTGTCTGGCTTCAGCATTGTCTGCCAGCAGCTGTCTCTTCTCTCTTTCTCTTCTCTCTTTTCTCTCTCCTTCCTCAGTTACGCTTGTAAAGTCGTGCCCCTAGACAGACGTCTAGTCTGATTTGCTCTCCCCTTTCAGGGGTGTCCTTTTTCATGCGCAGCCTGAAGCAGTTGGGGGAATGAGCCTAGAGGTTGGAAAATCGATCCTCTGGCAGAGTTCGTGCAAGGTTAATGCATGAAATCTCTCTCTTCTTCTTCCCACCAGGTTTTTGCTGGAGAAGTCATCTTGCAAGGTTAATAAGCTTCTAATGTTTACTTTCCCGTCAAAGGGTATTCACGTATCAGAAAGTTTCTGCTTTGCCTTGGAGTTTGAGATAGCCCTCGTGCACAAACAAGAGGTCTTGACCGTTTAAATCTGATCTGCTACAGTTCCCCTGTATTTTTCTGTCTTGCAAAACTAGTTATTTGGAAACTGTTCTGTTTTATGACTTCTCCAGTAGCTCACTCCTAGATCTACTGGTGCCCAGGCTATTTTCTCTTGTGTTTCATCAATGACTTCATTGCCAAATTGGCATCACAGCAGTGCCCCTAGCTCCCAGCAAGCTCTGTGACAGTAGGTGAATGGTAGATGGTACCTTTCTGGTTGCACAGCGCAGGTGTGAGACTGGTGCATGAGTTTGCCCCTCAGTGTTACAGGGCAGCAGTGAATTAATTAGGGTTTTTCACGTGCTAAATTCAAGCACAGTTTGCAGTTGAAGGTGAGGGGTTCTTGGGCGGAGATGCTTTTGAGCACCTCCCCCAGCACCTCAGGCTCTGCTTTAGTGCAGGACGAGGTCTGTGTGACGTGTTTGTGGCATGTGCAGGGGGGCAAAGGCTTGAACTGTCTGTCTGGGATCCTCCTCCCTCCTACTGTGCTGGCTGAATCCTCCCCCTCGGTGGAGGGCATGGCAGGAAGAAGAGGCTGGGGGATACTATACCAGGCCAGCGCATGGCATCTTTTTGGGATGTAGGCTGCTCACCCCTCAACTGCCTTCCCTGATCCCAGGAGTGCCAACATGTTCTGCCACTGCTGTTTTTGCAGGGGGGCAATGCTTGACGTGTCGAAAGCATCTGCTGCCTTCATCCTTGATCACCAGGGCACCTCTGAGTAAATATTCCTCTGTGCCCTTGGCTGCCCATGAGCATAAACTGACAGTTGTCTGAAAGTCTGGGGCTCCCCCTCTCTGAGTCAGGGGGGATCAACTGAGTCGGGGGGGATCAAACCTCCTGCAGGGTCACAACACCGGTAGCCAGTCACTAATGGCAGGGAAGCATTTCCTCCCAGCAGATTTAGGGATTTCCCAGCTCGTGTTGCAGCTGAGCTGCAAGGGGAGTGCATTGCACTTGAGGTGTAAGATCTGATGCTAGCAGAGGTCTTTCCTCAGCTGACCCCAGCCTTGTGCATGTGTGCAAAATGTTGGGTTTGGGTGCTTTTTTTTCACTCTGAACTTGGGATAGGAGCTGCACAAGGTGACAGATTTTCTGAATGTTCGTGTGCTGGCATCCATCTGGATGCTCGGATCCTCCTGGCGGCTGGAATTCCCTTTAGTCACGGGAGTTAAATAGATCTGTTCAAGCAATCTGGACATGAAGCTCCCCTCAGAGTACAGATGGGGCTGAAGCTCACAATGGCTCCCATCTGCATATCAAAGCCCTGGACATATGGACAGGGTTCTCCTGAGCACCCGCTGCCTCTGACCCGGCTCCTTTGGCTGCTCCGCAGGGGCTCATATCCTATGAGTACATCTTAGTGTGCTCTTAAACCAGGGACCTATTTCTAACCTTGTCAGCCACTCTGAAGAACGGAGGCCCAACAAACGCGCTGGGTGTCTGGGTTCAGCTTCAGCTTCTCATCTCCCAAGGCACAAGCGCCCACAGTGCAGTGCAAAGAGATCCCAGCACATCATTGAGTAATTAGCAGAGTTTTGCTTAGCTTGTCACAGGGGAAAGGATGTGAATTGAAGACTACAGGGAAAGCATCCACGCTTCCCCATCCAGGCCCAAGGGCATACTTGGAGGTTTTGCAATCCCCAGCTGGGCATGGAGGACCTCATTAGAAGGGAGCCAGTGCAGAGCAGACGGGAGACGCCTACCACAGTCCAGTCTGTCCTCACTGGCCTGCAGTGTACTATTACAGCAGCGTATTTGTACAGCATAATGATGTGGCTGTCGGGACAGATGTAAAAGCGAAGCATGCAAAAAAACCTCTGGAGGTGCCATCAGTCTCTGAACAGCGTGATTTGATGCTGTTGTGCAAGTTGCCAGCTTCGGTGACTCATGCATCTCGCTGTGGCTTGACCTTGAATCTGGCTGGTAACGTGAGGCTCTCGGTGCCCTCTGGAGAGGGGAGTTCTCCCCTTCGCTAAAAGGTTGAAAACATGCTGTCCTTTTCCCCCTCCTCCTCTAGGCAGTGGTCATACATCCACAAATACACATGCTCACTCCTTCATGCCTTTTGCTTTCTCAGCCACCAGTGAGTTACACTCAACACGTGTAACTTCTTTCCAGTCAATCTTTAGATGGTTTCATGACTCTCTAGTGACTGGTGTAGGCTGTAGCCAAACAAAGGACCAGCCACCAGATCCCAGTTGTTAGGGGCAGCCGGAGAGAAGGACAGCGGCCAAAGCAGATTTCAGCATGCAGTTTGGGTTTGTAACTGGTGAAGCATCAGAAAGGAGGGAGGATAATATTCACCGAGACAGGGAAACAGCAGCTGCTCTTATTCTGGTAAGAAGGAGTTGTGAGCAGAATTTCATTGACAAAGCAAGCTTGGCAATGAGTGCATAAAGCTGATGAAAAAGATGGGCAGTGCCTCAAACATGAAAAGGCTGGTTTGTAGCAAAGTCAAACACTAAAGGTTCTGATTTTACTGGGAGGAAACTCAGCCCCTGGTCCTCTGGACTCAGGAGCTTTTAAATGTTGAGGAAATCCCCTTAGGGGGAAAACAGGGGGAGAAAAATCAGTGCAGAATCTACCCAAGGCTGCAAAGTCATGAGCGACTGTGGAGCAAAAAAGGAAAACTGAGGGAAAACTGCACATCATTGGCTGTTGGGAGGTTTTCTGCAGCTACAGAGCAGAGGAAGCTGTGGGGAGGGCAAATCTCAGACACGTGCTGCCCATGAAACTAGGGAGTAATTTTATACATACATACACATATAAATATATACATATGTGTGTTATATATACATACCTGTGTGTCTGTATATAGATACATAGTGAAACTGGCACAGGCTGCTCTGTGGAAGCTCTGAATTGCACTGAAGCGGGATTATTGAGGCTTGTTGTGATTCACCAGTTGAGTCAGCCTGTTCCTAATGGAGCTACCCTAGGTGTTGCTTGGCAGTTGCAGCAGTTAGAGAAAAGAAGGGCAAGCACGTGTCCTGCATGCTGGTTCTGGCACAACGAGCCACATTTGCCCTTTGGGTCCTCGTGCTGTCGTCAAGAGAGCAGAAATCATGTGCAATCCTATTTTATCCCATTATATTCTCCTGTAATTAGACTCTCCTGGACTTGTCAAGCCTGGCTGCCCAGAGGGGAAGCGAAGGGATTTTTGAGCTCTGTGCGTGTTCACCTAGAGTGCTGCTGCAAAAGAATTTCCAAGCTCGTTGCCCTAACGAGCACCCTTTGATGGTGCTTGGGCTGCAGCGTGCCAAGACCAACTCTGACCAGTGTTGCTTCCCTGACCCCTTGTTCTTCTTTCCTGCCCAGCTGTGGGTATCTACCTGTTTTCCTGTCGTATGCTTAAATCCAAGGAGTTTGTAGTCTGCGCTTGTCTCCCATCCTTTGCCCTCCCGCAGTGTTTGTACAGCATCTAGCACTTGGTAACAGGCAGAAATGCAAATACAGGATTTGTTTTCCTTAGCAGCTAGTTTTAGGCAAACTGGTGATTTTAGTGGTCTCTTCTCCCTTGGAGAGAAGAGGGGAAGAACTGTGAGCTACACAGCAACTCAGAAATGGTTTAGCTTTTTATTTCAAGAGGGTGAGTACTTTCCTTGCTGTTTAAAGCTGAGCTTTTACCAGCTACATCCCATGTACGGCACGGTTTTGATTAGTTTAATTTCTCCTGCTAATGAATCCCAGGCAGGGCTTCAAATGCAGTTTGGAAAAGTCAAATGCTACAGGGTGGGGAAGAGAGTAACAGTGAACCCCTGCGCAGAGAGGAGACTATGTCTAACTTGGTGGCTTTGCTGAAATGCTTATGCTCTGAAATTACGTGGTTTCTTGTACCTCCATGTGCAGCTGCCTGCTCACAGAGCTGCAAATCTTGCTAGAAGTGAGCAGGGCCTTTGGCTTTTAGAGTTGTGAGAAAAGCATCGCAGTGTCTAGGAGGGATCACTGTTTTCTCCAAAGCTGTTGTGTGTCGGGTGGCAGCTTGCTTGGAATTTTGCTTGAATTTGGGGTCGGTTGGGATGTTTTTCTCTCCCTGTTTTTTGCGCTGTGAAAGAAAGGGGCCTGCACCCAGTCGGGGTGTTCTCCGTACACTTCAGTAGTTCTCATGTGAAGCAAGGCCCCTTCCCCCTCCGCCTTGTCTCCGGTTACCAGGGCTCCTCAATCTGGTATTTAGGCTAGCAGCGTTTGCTTGTGAATAGCCGGAGCTGAGATGATGCACTGAAGCAGTGGCCCTGCCTCAGTCCGGCCATAGGGGATGGTAATGTACAGCACACAGCTGGGCGCAGCCAGGATATGGACCCCCTCTGTACAGATGGGAAGGTAGGATGAGGTCTATTTTTTTTAACCACTTAATCAACTTGCCAGGGGGACATCTGCAGGTCCTGAAGTCTTGCATTTTCCCTGCTCCTTCCATCATGGGTGCTATTAGTATCGGTGGGTGGGAGCCTGAGGAAAGCCCAAAGCAGATCCAAGCAAGTGGTGAGCCGACCACTTTCTGCTATAGCTATTTGGTCTCTGAGTTAGCAGAGAAACAGGCTTGTTGCTGTTTGCCGGCTGACAGCTCTTGTGACAGTAAGGTTTTAGCCTGGATAATTTTGCTTTCAATATATTTTGATGTAAAATGGCTTTTTAATTGTGGTCCTTCTGAACTGTCAGCGTACATGGCAATCTGCAGCCACAGGTCCCTGCTAATAGTGTGCATGCAGCAGCCTGTGACAAGGGACACATTAGTGTTGTGAGCAGGAGCTGGTTCTCAAAGCAGCCTAAAGCCATGTTGGACTTCAGAGGGAATAAGCCCAAATGAGCATCTGTAATGAGGAGCACACCTGGGAGCAGGCATTTTTGTGCGAGAGAGCAGCATTTACTTTGGACTCGTGTTCTGGTAAGTGCTCTGTCACTCTTCACTCTCTTGTGCTGCAAGTGCTGCTACTGGCATCTCAGCTCTGCAGGGTTCAGTGCCAAGACCTTGGGCTGCCGGCAGAGCAGGGCAGCTGCGGGAGTCAGTGCCTACATGGCACCATGTATAGTGGTGGGTTGTGGGTTGTTGGGAAGTGCTTGGCTCAGATCACAACGGTACCTGTGATGCTTTGACCTTTTCTGGCTGCACCAGTTCTGTCTCCTTTGCTTCAAGCCAACCTCATCTTGCTCTCCAAACGGCTGAAGTTAAGAGCACTTAGAGTGAACAAAGTGGTGGTGAGGGGTGGCCTTGTTAAATAGGGGAGTTGTGCAGTTTTTTCTTGCCACAAAGACGTGTGATTAGTTGTGTCTCACTAACAAACAGCGGAGTGGAGCACAGCTTGTGTACAGGAGCTGCACATAAGCTGGATCAGGGTTTGTTTGATTATGTTGGTTTCTTTTTTGCTGTCCTTGGCAATGTTCCCGGCTGTTGTGCCGCTTCCCTCTCTCTGTGTTGTAGAAAGCAAGGGAGTTGGGGGGCTTGCAGTCCTGGGACATCGCCGCAGAAGGATGGGAGACTTGGTCTGTCTTGTTGCTGTGCTTCAGTCATGATACCCACAGCTGTATTGCATCCCTGCCTGTATTGTTGCTCCCATCAGGATCAGTCTTGGCTTTTCATCACCCTTGTCTCAGCTCCCCTGTGCAGTCACTTTGGATTCAGAAGGAAACCTTCTTGCAGCAGTTAGTCACCCACCTCGGTGCGTTTTTCTTCTGCAGAAAGTTGGAGGGTTTGTGATCTGCCCACTCCACCTACTTCTGCCTATTCAGACACCCAGTTTCCTATGTGACAAGAAAAATGCAGTTATAATCATTGTCTCCTCACAGGAAGAGATGAAAGAGGAGGTTGGGACAAAGGCAGGCCCCCTTGAAATTGCTCCTTCTGGCATGTGTCTTCACATGCACAGTGTCTGTCTCCTGTCTTGGCTACCCAGAAGGTGTCTTAGAGATCACTGGACCTTGAGTACGAGAGGAGTCTGGTGGGTTTGTGATAGGTTTGGATTGGGGAGGTGTAATATCTGAGTGGTGGCTCAGGTGAGGGTCCGGGACCCCTGGAAGGCTTTCTATGCAGTGTTGGCAGTGCACCCTGAGCCAGGGCCAAGCAACTTCTCTTGGCTTGTATTTGCAGATGGCGCTTCAGTGGTGCCAAAGACAACAGACTCCAGGAGCTTCTGTCCTCGATGCACTGCAAGCCTTGCCCGTGGTGAAATGAGCAGGGACCAAACACAGGGTGGTGGGCTTGAGGGTTGCGCCGGGCTCCAGTGAAGTCCCTGGCTCTTCCTTGCAACACGGCAGGTCCCTGAGAGCCCCTGCCTTCCCCGGGCAGCCTGGCAGGACCAACCTGTTGCTGACTCCTCATGCAGCTGCTGGATAGGTCAGCCCTGTGTATGCAGGAAGCACGTTTGTCTTTAATCCTGTAATTGAGAGTTTAAGTAACGATTGTCTGTAAAGATCAAAAGCCGAGGTACGGGCTTCTTCCTGCCTGGTTCCAGACATGGTTGGGAAGATTCAGCTTCCCTGCACACAGGTGCCTCCTCTTACATACGAGCAGCTCTTGCAGCTTGGCAGAGAAGCTGTAGGGCTGGCTGCTCCCCAAAAGCCCCACAGCTGGAGGGCAGTATCCTGGCTTTTCGAGCGTGGTTTGTAACCTTACCATGACACAGATGATGGCAATACCTCTGCCTGCATGAGGGTGTTCCCTCCTGGGTGCCGGGACACACTTGGTCCCTGGAGAGGGCTGCCATTTCATGTGCTAAAAGGGGCAGTTGAAGCAGATGATGTGACTGGAGAAAGCCTTGGTGGCCACTTAGCATGTTACCAAGCAAGCTGCAGGTTGTGGAGGGCTGCTCCCATTGTGCAGGGAACAAAGCTGAGCTATTCACGGGCCTGCGACAGGCACTGGGGATGGAAGAAATGCCATCGAGATTTAGAGTCATTTCTGTGCAGCCCTTGGAGTCCTTGCCAAGAACAGACAGATACCATACGAAGATGAGAGGTGGTGGGGCTTCCTCCCTGTGTGGTTTGCAGCCCCAATTCCTCCTCTCTGTGGCCCCAGGCAGATCTGTGGAGTTTCCTAGAAATAAAAGAAGCCTCTTCTCTCTCTTTCTCCCATCTGTGCATGGAAGTGAGGTCCCCAGCCTCAGAGGAGGCCTTCACAGGGCAGCTGCCTTCCCGACTGGCTGCTGTAAAGGCCAGGCTGGCCTGCTGGCCGTGCCTCTCCTGCACGTTGCTCTCAGCACCCTCTTTCAGAGCCCCGTGTGCCTTTTGAGCTCAGCTTTTCCCATCAGTGAGCTAACAGGAGCCAGCATGCAGCCTTCCATCAGGTTCACCCATTAACCTCCACAGCCACAGAGGTGAGACGTGCCATTTGCCCACGCTGACAGCCAGCCCTTGCTGAGGGCAGAGCTGGAAGGGACTGGTGTTGGTTTGCGTATAGCTGGAGGGAGCAGCTCAAAAAACCACAGCAAAATAGGCCATCTGCCACTGCTGTGCGGATCTGCTGGGCTCCGCTGCACTCAGCGTTTCACCTCGCCTTGATGTGCTTCTGCCTCTGGGGTATAAAAGACCCTCCGCATCACAGATAAATACAGATTCTCACCAGGGTCTGGCATGTCCTCTGCCTCTGCACGCCCCTCCCAGCCCCAAGCGGTCGGCAAGTCTGCTCTTGGATTGGGGAGGTGTAATATCTGAGTGGTGGCTCAGGTGAGGGTCCGGGACCCCTGGAAGGCTTACCTGGAAGGTACCCAAGCACCTCCTGCCCTGCCTACCTCTGGCACCAACAGAGAGTGACCTTGGCACCTGATCTGTTTGACCACCACGTCCCTGACAGGGATGCAGTGTCTGCTCCATGTCTGCATAAAGCCTGGATCAAGAGAGGGGCAGGTCAGGGGCCTGTTGCTGCACTAGGCAGGGTGATGGAAGGAAAGGGGGCTGCTGCTCTTCTGATTGTCCTGTGCTGTGGTTGCGTGGGGCTGTTTGAGAAGCGTTTTCTCCAAGCAGCTGCTGATGTTTCTGAAGCAGCTCCTTGCTCCGCATGAGTAATGGGGCTGGCTGCACGCACGCTGTGCAGCTGCAGCTCAAAAGAGCAATGTGGACGGCTGTGGGAGCTCCTGTGGCATCTGTCCCTGGAGTGACTCTGCTCAGTCTGCCGGCTACCCCTCATGTGCTGGCATTCAGCTCTTGTACAAACAGCAGCACTTGGCTTTCATAGCCGTCCCCATCCAGGGGTTAGGCACCACGTGAATGCGTGAATGAAGCCCCTCCTGCCCTGCCTACCTCTGGCACCAACAGAGAGTGACCTTGGCACCTGATCTGTTTGACCACCACGTCCCTGACGGGGATGCAGTGTCTGCTCCATGTCTGCATAAAGCTTGGGTGGATTTTCTTGGTGTCTAAGGCTCTATTCTGCATAAAAATAAGTGCTTTAAGCTCTCTGAGCGAAGGCTGTCACAGTAAGGCTGCTGAGCAGGTGGAAACTCGTCTGAGGCTGATATGT
>NW_008825352.1:215965-231349 GCF_000699105.1 Pygoscelis adeliae | reverse complement strand
GTTTTCACTGATGAGCATTAAAGTTCCCGGGCCAGGCCTATGGCAGCTGGTCACATCTTATTTACTCTATAGTTAAACCTTGTCATCATGCCTGCTTTATAGAGAAAGTAGTGGTTTATGAGCCTGACTAATTCAGATATTTGCCTTTCCTCTCATTTTTGTCGATGACAGACTTAGTGCACGGCGCTTCATTAGCCCCTTTCCCACGATGGTGGTAAGGCACTCTTACCTTGCGTCTGGCACATTGGACCACCTTTTGCCCCGCTCCTCTTGTTCGACTGATATGGCAGAGCTGTTTTAGCAAGGCCAGCATATGCACCACTGCTAGAGTTAAGCCCCATGAAACTGCTTCCAGCATTCCTGGAGCATTAGAAATGAACTGCTGAGCTTGGTATTCGACTAACCAGCACAAGCACGTAGTGCGCTAGCAAGCAGAGCCAGGCAGGTAGGCAGGGCATAGCACACCACACGGGTGCCAGCAGGCACGGAAAATGCACAAGCTGCAGCTGGGCTTGCACAGTCTCAGATTCCTACTTGTGGCAGGGATGGGTCAGAGCACTCGGGGTGATACACAGAGCCCAGCTCTGATCGAGCTCCAGGCCTCTGCGTGCCGTCAGCTCTGGGGAAATGGTACAGGGAGCAGCGATCCCATTCCCTGCAGCTTACTGATGCCCCCTCAACTTCGTCCTGCGTGGTAGTGGTGAGAACGGCTGGGCAGAGGAGGAGGGCGAGTTCCAGGTTTTATACCGAGCAGGGCCACACTGAGGTGTGAATTCCTGCAGTCTTGGCAACAGCTTCCCCTGGGCCCCCCTGCCCAGGGAAGACAAACGTGCCCAGCAGCGTGGGTGCCCAGTGTCACAGGGACCTGGCGGGGAGGTGGAGCTGTGGCAGAGCAGCCAGCACAGCTGAAGCCCTCTGCATAAGGAGCTGTTTGTTTTGCTGAATTGTTAAGCCCCATTGACAATAGCAGCCCCCCCTCCTCTCACACTCGAGGAACTGTGGTGGCCACACACTGATCCTTTCTCTTGTCTTGCACTTTAGGCACCGAATTAGGGTTATTCTTCCCCAAATCCCTCTGACTGGCTGTTGCCTTTCGTTCTTGCTCTCTGCAGGCGTATGAGTGGGCCTTGGAAGGGATGCGACACCTTGCCTGCATCAGCATGGAGGACTGCAGCTCCGCTGAACACTGTGCAGGTGTGATCAAGTGCCTGGAGAGTTACAAGGGGCAGCACCCGGACATCAGCGATGCCCGGTTCCAGGAGATGAAGGAGCTGGCCTGTGAGCTGAAGAGTGACAAGGGACTCAAGCAGTGGAAATTTGCATGGTCCAAATGCCAGGAGACCAAGCTGGTTTTTGAAAAGAAACTCGAAGCAGCCTTGAGAACAAGGAGGTCTCTGCTGTCAGACCGCAAACCAGCTGCGGGGGAGCAGCCCCGGGCTGGCAGCGAGGCTGGCAGTCTGTCTCACCGGAGGCACTCTGAGGGGGCCACCTCCGGGCTTGTGGCATCTGTCCCTGGAGTGACTCTGCTCAGTCTGCCGGCTACCCCTCATGTGCTGGCATTCAGCTCTTGTACAAACAGCAGCACTTGGCTTTCATAGCCGTCCCCATCCAGGGGTTAGGCACCACGTGAATGAAGCACCTCCTGCCCTGCCTACCTCTGGCACCAACAGAGAGTGACCTTGGCACCTGATCTGTTTGACCACCACGTCCCTGACAGGGATGCAGTGTCTGCTCCATGTCTGCATAAAGCCTGGATCAAGAGAGGGGCAGGTCAGGGGCCTGTTGCTGCACTAGGCAGGGTGATGGAAGGAAAGGGGGCTGCTGCTCTTCTGATTGTCCTGTGCTGTGGTTGCGTGGGGCTGTTTGAGAAGCGTTTTCTCCAAGCAGCTGCTGATGTTTCTGAAGCAGCTCCTTGCTCCGCATGAGTAATGGGGCTGGCTGCACGCACGCTGTGCAGCTGCAGCTCAAAAGAGCAATGTGGACGGCTGTGGGAGCTCCTGTGGCATCTGTCCCTGGAGTGACTCTGCTCAGTCTGCCGGCTACCCCTCATGTGCTGGCATTCAGCTCTTGTACAAACAGCAGCACTTGGCTTTCATAGCCGTCCCCATCCAGGGGTTAGGCACCACGTGAATGAAGCACCTCCTGCCCTGCCTACCTCTGGCACCAACAGAGAGTGACCTTGGCACCTGATCTGTTTGACCACCACGTCCCTGACAGGGATGCAGTGTCTGCTCCATGTCTGCATAAAGCTTGGGTGGATTTTCTTGGTGTCTAAGGCTCTATTCTGCATAAAAATAAGTGCTTTAAGCTCTCTGAGCGAAGGCTGTCACAGTAAGGCTGTTCAGCAAGTGGAAAATGGTCTGAGGCTGATCACTTCATTCCTGGCACTAAGCATGAGTGTTGCTTCTCTGCAGAAACATAGCAGGTACGCAGGGCCTGACAGGTCAAGTGCTCGAGATGGTCTGGCTCACTCCAAGGGCAGCCTGTGATGTTTCCGCACGTCCACTGGTCCTGGGCAGTTGGTGGAAGGTGCCAGGCAGGCCTGTCCTGGACGTTTTCCCTGCCTTGTGCATCTGATTTTAAGAACTAACTCTGTGTTTTCACTGATGAGCAGTAAAGTTCCCTGGCCAGGCCTATGGCAGCTGGTCACATCTTATTTACTCTATAGTTAAACCTTGTCATCATGCCTGCTTTATAGAGAAAGTAGTGGTTTATGAGCCTGACTAATTCAGATATTTGCCTTTCCTCTCATTTTTGTTGATGACAGACTTAGTGCACAGCGCTTCATTAGCCCCTTTCCCACGATGGTGGTAAGGCACTCTTACCTTGCGTCTGTCACATTGGACCACCTTTTGCCCCGCTCCTCTTGTTCGACTGATATGGCAGAGCTGTTTTAGCAAGGCCAGCATATGCACCACTGCTAGAGTTAAGCCCCATGAAACTGCTTCCAGCATTCCTGGAGCATTAGAAATGAACTGCTGAGCTTGGTATTCAACTAACCAGCACAAGCACGTAGTGCGCTAGCAAGCAGAGCCAGGCAGGTAGGCAGGGCATAGCACACCACACGGGTGCCAGCAGGCACGGAAAATGCACAAGCTGCAGCTGGGCTTGCACGGTCTCAGATTCCTACTTGCGGCAGGGATGGGTCAGAGCACTCGGGGTGATACACAGAGCCCAGCTCTGATCGAGCTCCAGGCCTCTGCGTGCCGTCAGCTCTGGGGAAATGGTACAGGGAGCAGCGATCCCATTCCCTGCAGCTTACTGATGCCCCCTCAACTTCGTCCTGCGTGGTAGTGGTGAGAACGGCTGGGCAGAGGAGGAGGGCGAGTTCCAGGTTTTATACCGAGCAGGGCCACACTGAGGCGTGAATTCCTGCAGTCTTGGCAACAGCTTCCCCTGGGCCCCCCTGCCCAGGGAAGACAAACGTGCCCAGCAGCGTGGGTGCCCAGTGTCACAGGGACCTGGCGGGGAGGTGGAGCTGTGGCAGAGCAGCCAGCACAGCTGAAGCCCTCTGCATAAGGAGCTGTTTGTTTTGCTGAATTGTTAAGCCCCATTGACAATAGCAGCCCCCCCTCCTCTCACACTCGAGGAACTGTGGTGGCCACACACTGATCCTTTCTCTTGTCTTGCACTTTAGGCACCGAATTAGGGTTATTCTTCCCCAAATCCCTCTGACTGGCTGTTGCCTTTCGTTCTTGCTCTCTGCAGGCGTATGAGTGGGCCTTGGAAGGGATGCGACACCTTGCCTGCATCAGCATGGAGGACTGCAGCTCCGCTGAACACTGTGCAGGTGTGATCAAGTGCCTGGAGAGTTACAAGGGGCAGCACCCGGACATCAGCGATGCCCGGTTCCAGGAGATGAAGGAGCTGGCCTGTGAGCTGAAGAGTGACAAGGGACTCAAGCAGTGGAAATTTGCATGGTCCAAATGCCAGGAGACCAAGCTGGTTTTTGAAAAGAAACTCGAAGCAGCCTTGAGAACAAGGAGGTCTCTGCTGTCAGACCGCAAACCAGCTGCGGGGGAGCAGCCCCGGGCTGGCAGCGAGGCTGGCAGTCTGTCTCACCGGAGGCACTCTGAGGGGGCCACCTCCGGGTCCCACTGGGACAGGACTTACAGCGGGTCCCACTGCTACAACAGGCCCAGCTGCTCTCCAGGGTGGACTAAGGAGAAAGCTCCCTCACCCTCCCTGAGCTGCCCGGGCGATGTCAGTGCTGGGGAAGAATTTGCCTGTCAAGCTGCTCTCAGCCCTGGTCCACACTCGAGCAGAGTTTCTTTTGCCAGCGGGGCCTCCAAGTCTCCAAAGCTGCCTGAAGAAAAGTCAAACCTGGAGAGCATATTAGAAACCCTGGAGGTGAAGCCATCCTGCACCTCCACTCCAGCCTCTGGGAAGCCGCCTCCCAGGAGGATGCTCCGGAAGGCTCAAAGCTTTGACCTCCCCTGCGGTGAGAGCCTGTGGTCAGGCTGCCAGAGGACGCTGAGCGAGCCGGCCAGATACGGCAACACCGGCGTCTTTATTAAGGGGCTGGAGGTGAGCAGCACTGAGCTGGTGGACAGGACTTTCGTGCTGCGGCAGCAAGCTGCTCACAGCTGGGCTGCGGACTGCCTGCTGGAAGGACAGAGGGGCTGCCTTTCCGTGTCAGAAGCCAAGAGCTGGGGCAGGTAAGTGGCTGTGACACTCGGTGCTCTGGTCCTCAGGGTGGTGAAAAGGCAGCCAGCGAAGATGTGAAGAGCTCTGCAGCGACAGTTACTTTGGCAATGGGTACAGGACAGATAGATGGAGATGTAGCTCCAGCTTCCCTGCACACGTGCGTGTGGTGCTGAGCGGGCCCACAGGGATGTCCCCACGCAGCCTGGCACCTGCTTCTGGGGGGCGGCAGGGAAACGGGATCTGTTGCTCTTCCCCCACAGCATGGTTCCTCCGTAAGAGGGGAGAGAGCAGTTCCCAGGCGGGAGAGGGAGTCTCTGAACATTGCTGGCATTGGAGGATGAGGGTTTGCAGAAACATAGTATTCAGGGACCTAGCAAACCAGTGGTACAGGTGCAGTGGGAGAGCAGGAGCATAGCGCATCATCCCGCACACTTTTGGGGGGTACCGTACCCAGACTGGTAGGGAGGCACTTTCAGTACCCTGTGACAGCAGCTTCACGGGTAAGAGGGTGTTTGCCCTTTGGGGCTGAGATCTCTGTTTGGGTGACCAACAGCTGGCTTTTGTTCTCTTCTTTTCCTTCTCTGTCCTTGAGGATCTCAGCTTAACTTTGTTGTCATACTGCAACATGCCTAGGCTATGGAGAGCCCGGGGATGTGAGCTGCTCTTGAAAAGGGGTCACCAGGCAGGTCTTTCAGCTGCTCTCACTGGAAAAGATTGGGGGGGGTGGGGGGGCGGAATATTGGTGGCAGAGATGAGAAACGAGTGCTGGATGCAGGGGGGGGACACAGAGCTCCTCCACTGTTTCTGCTGTGGATGGGTTGACTGGGGACAGTGAAATTCTTCTGGAAGGGGCCTCTGATATCCTAGGACATGTCAGGAAAGCTCATGGCAGGGGACGAACACCAGCAGATAGGAGGCTAACTGCTTTGTCTCTCAAGGGAGTGATGCAGCAGCCCTCCTGTCCATGGGCGCTGAGGCAGTCCTGGTGTTCGGTGGAGGAGCTGGCTTAGGGGAAAGCTGAGAGTCAGGGAAGGCAGGCACACGTTGGAGTAGTTATGTTTGGTGCTGCACTGCCTCGCAGTGGAAACCTCGAGTACTTAAGAGCGATCCTTTCAGAGGCATGCAGAGCAACCCACGCTAGGAACTGCTGTTTGCTGATGAAGCGATACAAGGTTTGTTTCTCACTCTCATTTTCACTGGGAGAAGCCCAACAGCACCTGGGTCCAGAGCTCGTGTTCTCCCAGGATTAACATTGCCTCCCAGAGCATCCAGTCATCAGGCTGACTCCTCCTCACGGAAGTTATCGTGACTACTGCTGTCTCTGCTGTTTCAGGAGTGCAGCCATTTGCGGAGCAGCCTGTTGCCTCCAGAGCAGGGGCCGGGTGGGCTCAGGGGTGTGTGTCCTGCTGAGGTTGGGTCGGGACCACAGCCAACCTGGGGCTTGCCCTTCCTGAACAGAAGAGCCGACAGAGTTCCTTGGATCAGCCACGAACTTGGTCAGTGCTCAGGGTCAGAGCTATCACAGGCAGTTCTGAATCTGAGCCTGGATGGTGCTAAGGGATCACCTCATCTCCGTGCTGGGTCTTAGGGAGAGCTTCTCTAGGGATAGTCCAGTGCTTTGCAGGCACTCATAGACTGCTGCAGTCTGGGTCCCTTCAAGGCTGAGTGTTTCCTATTGCAGCAAGCTGCGGCACATCATTGATGAGATGGTAACCACGGAGCGGGAATACGTGAGGTCGCTTTGCTACATCATCGATAGCTACTTCCCTGAGATGGAGCGCCTTGACCTCCCCCAGGACCTGCGTGGGAAGCGCAGCGTCATTTTTGGCAACCTGGAGAAACTCTATGACTTCCACAGCCAGTACTTCCTGCGAGAGCTCGAGAGCTGCTGCAACCACCCGCTGCGGGTTAGCCACTGCTTCCTCCGACACGTAAGGCATCAGCACCTTCCCCCTGGGACTGGGCTCCTCCGGACACGCGCTTGGCTCCTATGCCCAGCAGTGCTTATACATTTGGCTGCTCACCTGTGTGTTAGTGGGCTGTGGCTCTCTGGGAGCAGGAGGACTACCCTGTGCTGGGTTGGCTTGTCCCCTGCCAGCTCAAATCCTAGGTTGGACTGGGATGGCTCTGCGAGGCTGAGCCCAGGCAGCAGCAGATGCTCTTTGCCTTTCCTGTTGTTCTTTGCTACCAAGAGACACTGCCAGGGAAGCAAGCAAAATGTCTGCTCCTTAAAACCCACCTGCTTCTGCAGAGGCATCCCTTACCCTGTCTTCTGTCTGTGGTGTCAGTGCAGAAGGACTTCAATGGGTGGAGGGGTACAGACCTGCTGCTCTTGTTGAAAAGGGCTGCTAGGGAGAAACGTGGGGCATTGGTCTTAAGCCCAGCTGCCCCATGCATGTTTGCTGCTACCAGGTGAGTGGTATTCGTTGGGGTATGTTAAGGGGCAAGGGGTAACAGGACCAAGTCATTCCTGATGCCATAGGAGGCTCTGGTGTAGCCTGGGAGAGGCAGAAGTACTAGAGTCACCAACGCAGGGCACGGCTGTCACTGTGTCCTGGGCGTGCGTTGGTCTCAGGCGGGGCTCTCTTTTGCAGAAAGACCAGTTTGGGATGTATGCATTGTATAGCAAGAACAAGCCAAAGTCGGACTCACTGCTGGCCAGCCACGGGAATACCTTCTTCAAGGTAAATTCCACTGCCTACATCACGATTGCTCTTGGTGTTTGGGTCACCGATCTGTTTAAACAAGCCCAACTTTCCTGCCTGAGGCGTGCTCAGCACTACCTCTGCTTTCCTGGCACAGCTCTCCGCACAAGTGTATGTGGGGGGACAGGGGCAGAGATGCTGTGAGTGCTTTGGAAAGGAGCCCAGCATACAGCAGCGTTGGTCCCATGGCCTTGCATTTCCCTGCAGAGCGAACAGAGTACCCCAGTCAGGAAAGCTGTGGGTGTCAGTGCCTGCCTGGGGGCACGGGGCTCTCCACGGGAAGCTGCTGCCTTCACACTCTGCTGTGTTTCTCAGTTCAAGCAGGTGCAGCTGGGGGATAAGATGGACCTGGCCTCCTACCTGCTGAAACCCATCCAGCGGATGAGCAAATACGCCCTGCTCCTGAAGGACCTGATCAAGGAGTGCAGCGAGGCACAAGAGCAGGAGCTGGGCTACCTCCGTGCAGCTGAGGAGATGGTGAAGTTTCAGCTCCGGCATGGAAATGACCTGCTGGCCATGGACGCCATCCGCGACTGTGACGTACGTGCCAGTGTCCTCCCCTCCACGGGGAAGCAGAGCCACACTCCTTCCCCTTCTCTAGACTTGGGGAAGGGTACAGGGCAAGGGACCAGCAGGGCTTGGAGGTCTCCTTGATCTGCTAGCATAGACAGCCTGGATGCTGTTACTTGAGCTGGGTGAGCTGCTTGTCATAAACGCGCTCCCAGGTGCTTACTGGTGACGTGAGGCAGCCTGGCAGCCCTTGCAGATGGCGTCCTGCAGGCTGCCTTGAGCCCTTCCATCTCTTTTGAGCTGGTGATAAGAGGGTCAGGCAGTTTGCAAGAAGGAATTCAAACTGATGCCGATGCCAGGGGTAGGCCAAAATCAGCTAGGTAGGACTTGAAGGAGAGGCATGCAAAGTGCAGCACAGGAGGAGGAGAAACCACAGGGCTCAGGGTGGAGGAAGGTGGATCTGGGACAGAAAGAACTGAGGGACTGGCCTTCTGACCCGGATCTGCTCCTGGCAGTTTGACGGGACTCCTTTTCTCTTCAGCTCTCTTCTTCCCCCTAAGATAATGCTCTGGTAGCTGCCTCCAGTTGCCAACCCAGAGGTTTGTCACAGATCTGCACAGCATAGCAGCAGAGGGTCATCTGTGTGCCGTGCCTAGGAGAGAGGTGCAGCTCTCCCCTGAGCTTTGGGCCAGTTGTTTCAGCCTGGTGTGGTCTCTAGCGGTGTCATGCAGCCCTACCTCTTTAAGAGCCCTCCTAACATGACAGGTAGCTGCCACTTCTTCACCACCTGGGCCACAGCCATGTGGGAGCAGGCTTTCCATGTCCAGGCCTGGGGTTGCCTGGAGCTGATCCTGCTGGGGTCTTAAAAGGACATTCCCTGTGTCCAGGTGAACCTGAAGGAGCAGGGGCAGCTGGTGCGGCAGGACGAGTTCACCATCTGGCTGGGCCGTAGGAAATGCCAGCGACACGTCTTCCTCTTTGAGGACCTGATCCTGTTCAGCAAGCCTAAGAGGATCGAGGGTGGCTTTGATGTGTACATCTACAAACGCTCCTTCAAGGTAAGGGCAGCCCTGCAGCTCCCTCTTGTGCAGGAGGTGTCCATGGCTAGTTTCCCCGTGGACACATGGCTCCGAAACGGGGAGCAGGAGCACCTGCAGCAGAAGAGCTGCTCCCACCACTGCTAAGCCTTCTCCAAGCCATGCAGTGAAACCAGAAGGGAATACTTCACGCATTAATGCCTGGGCCCCCTCCGTGCTGTGAGATGTGGGGCCAAGGTCTTCTGAGGGATGCAGAGTGTGAGGGAGAGGCAGCGTGTGTGTGGCAGGGAGGGGGTGCTGAGCCTGGACGAAGCGCTGGGAATCGCCTGGCCTGTCTCTGCTCGGCTGTGTCCATATCGTACCTGCTCCTGTCCGGACCCTCAGGCTCCTTCCCGTTGGGTCTGCTGAGCTGGGGGTAGCTCTGGCACAGGGTGCAGGCAGAGTTTATCCTTTCTGCTCCTAGCAGAGCCCCCGTTGATGCTTTGCTCTTCCTTTTTCTGGCAGACTGCAGACATCGGTCTGACGGAGAACTCTGGAGACAGTGGCCTGCGCTTTGAGATCTGGTTCCGAAGGCGGAAGTCCAGCGATACCTACATCCTCCAGGCCAGCTCAGCTGAGACTAAGCAGGCCTGGACCAGTGACATTGCCAAGATCCTGTGGCAGCAGGCAGCCCGCAATAAAGGTGTGATTCCTTCCCGGGGCGTCTGTGCCGCAAAAGGTGCGGGAGCCCTGTTCAGCTCGTGCTGTCCTGAGTAGGTTTGGAGCCTGTTACCAGGCAGCTCTGTGCAGCGAGCAGCTGTGTGCCAGCATGCAGCCTCAGGAGCATGTGCTGGGCTTGGCTGGGCATGTCCCTTCCCTGCCCCTCATCCCCGGGGAACTTGACCGGTGCAAGCGCTGTGTGACTGTGTGGACACCCACCTAGACTCCATGAGAGAAACGGGAGATGCTACACAGGGTTCCCTGCCCTGTAAGTGTGGGCTGCGCTCCTGAAAGGCTCACTGCTCTCCCCATGATCTAGGCCACTACTGCAGTGGCCGCTGTCTGGCTGAGTCCCTCCTCTCCGCCCCAGGCTTCCCGCTTGGCAGGACTCTCGTAGGTGGCATGGTACTGAGCTACTTGGCCAGAGCAGGGTGTGATCGCTTGTCTGCGGAGACTCCTCAGGACTGAGGAGCAAGGGGAGAACAGATCTAGTCTCAGGAGCAGCCTGGCCCAGGAGTGCTCTGGCCTGGGGTTGCATAGCGCCCGTGGGGCGGGTTGGAGCAACCTCACGACGTGGCTGTGGGTCTCTTCCCCTCCAGAAATCCGCATGCAGGAGATGGTCTCCATGGGTGTGGGCAACAAGCCGTTCCTGGATATCAAACCCAGCGAGGCAGCTATCAATGACCGTGCTATCGATTACATCATGAAAGGCAGAGGTGAGTGCCAGCCGTGCCTGCCCCCTTGCTCCGTGTGAGCTAGGCAGGACTGGTGCTCAGGGCTTTTTTGGTATGTTTTCTGGCAGGCGCCAGGACCAGAGCATCAATCGCGGTGTCTCTGTTCGACCATTCCAATCCGTACAAGAGGACGCAGGCGCAGCTCTCCGCTGGCAGCACCCCTGCTGCATACAGCCCTTCCTCCTCCTCCCTCCTGGGGCCCCTCAACCTCCACATGTACCTGGACCAGGCTCTGCTGCCGGGCGTCCTGGCCCCCACCCGCCCCTTTGACATCGGCACCTGCATCGAGGAAGATGAGCTGGAGCACGAGACGAGCAGCCAGCCGTCACTGAGTACGTACGAGCTCCCTGCTCCACAAGGCGCCCCGGGATGTGCGGGCTCGTCCCCACACCTTGCTCTGCGCTGTGGGGTCAGACCGGGCTCACTGGGGTCATGGCAGTCCCTGCCCCATAGCCAAACTGGGGCAAGGGAGGCCCCTGCCCTTCCGCGCCAGCTCTGTCTCAGTTTTCTTGGGGGAGTTAGCTCAGACGCTGGGATTAGTGAAGTGCTCGCCGATCTGTAGCCATCCCAGTGGCAGGCTTGATGCCGCATACTGGGGCTGCTGTGGCCTTGGAGACCAGTGCTCGTGTCTCTGCCTGCCTGCCCCTCTGGTACGAAGCACTCTGTCCCTTGCTCTCGCCAGCCTGGTCCAGCGACCCCTTGGCTTCCCCTGTGTGAACTTCCCTGGCCAGTCTATACCAATCTCCAGCATTATTTGCTTCCTTAAGTTATTTTGTTGCCTATGGCTTTAAAGAGGCCCAGACAGGAGCGTGGCTTATCTGTGGGCTTGTGTGACCAGTGCCTCTGCAAACAGATAACCTTATCAAGCGTATGTGGCACAGGTCATGTAGGCCAAATTCATGGTCGTCGGAGTGACCTTCCTCTCTTCCTCCAGCAACAGAGAGCTCAGAGTCATCGCACTGCATGTCGGGCAGCGGCTCCAGCGGCTCGGACAGCGGCTGTGTCTCCAGCATCCCACAAGAAAGCTTCTGTGAAGACATGGGCTCACCCCCCTACATGCCCCTAGGTTCACAACACAGCTCTGCGATGGAGGAGAAACCCAGGTTCACAAACAGCCAGTACATTTCTGCAGTAAGTGCAAGCAGCCAAAATACTCTCGTCACTTTGCCTGTTCCTGCAGCTGCCTCTCGTGGGGGGACTGAAGACGCTGCTTTTGGGCTAGGAGTCACTGTGGGGAAGTGACCTTTCCTCTTGCAGAGACTCGCCGCCCCTGGGGCAGGCGAAAGCCCCTCTGTTGTGAGAGCCTCCCCTGCGGCGGCCAAGATCCCCGAGGAGATGCACCGGAAAGGACCTGCAGCGCTGGAGGCCACACCAGGAGGGGATGCTGCACACACAGGAGCTTTAATGCTGTCACGGGCTGGGGTGCATACGTAACCTCCTGGGACGGATGGAGCTCTGCTGCAGATGCTGCTAAGCTCCTTTCCTGGGAGGTTTGGGCCTTTTTTGGGGAGTGATGAGATGGAGGAGCCGGGAGCCCGTCGCTCTGAGATGTCACTGTGTCTCCTCCTATGTTCCGGAGAGTTCTCAGCCGCTTCCCTTCCCACTAGATCGTGTCCTGATGCTGTTGTCCTCTAACCCTGTACTAATGCTGGCTTCTCTCCTCTGCAGAAAGCAGGCCAGGTCACCATAAGTCCCTCGACAATAGTGTGAGCCCCTCTGCACACGTATACCGCCTAAGGAAGTGGAGTTGTTGTAAGTAGCCCCTGAAGGGGATTTTCCAGCAGCTCTGAGTGCTGGTCAGGCTTGTCAGGAGAACCTCACCCTCCGCTTCTCGATGAGAAGTTTTCCGCACGCGTTCCTGACCGCTCTCTGAGGCTCTGATTCATCTGGTTGGAGAAGACCAGCTCCCACAGAGATGGCTCCCATAGAGCCGTTGCCTTAAACAGCTGCTCTGATGCCTCCCGGGTTTGAAGGAGCAGAAGCAAACCAAGCAAAATCACTTTCAGGTAGCAGAGGCTTGAGCACCACCCAGTCATCAGTGTTCAGATGAGCTGCTTTCCTCTGAATGCTGCCCAGCTCTCTAACCACTAATCTGTTTCTCGTGCCTGTTTGCCGAAATCCTGCTCTTCGTTAGTCCCTCTGAACTGCCTTGGGGAATCCACGGTATTCTCCCCAAGCTGGGTTGATCCCACAGTTTCCTTTGAACCTCCGAAGGAAACTGCGCGTCACCAGGCAGAGGGACCTGCTAGGTTGTGGTCAGGTTGTCCTGAGGGAGCCGCCAGATGTTGCTCCTGTACTTACGGATTTCTGGAGGATACCTTGTCTGCGAGGCAATCGCTGTTGACCTGAGGAGGGATGAGCCCTGGCAAGACACGCAGCCACGCAGGGCTTCCTACGTGGGGGTGGCAGCTCTTGGAAGGTCGTGTCAGGCCCCGCTCAAACGAGCCCGCTTCTGGCCCAGCTTTTTCCTCTCTGTCCTTAGGACTGAGCCTCCCTTTTCACCGGGAGCAGAGGGGTGTGAACACGAGAGAGGCAGGGTTAGGGCTTCGGCGGTCAGGGCACAGGGTGGTAGGTGGCTCGTAGGTTTGGCACCGTGGGGGTGTTACAAGCACGCAGGCCCATGGTTTGTGATCTGCCAAGGTACAGGAGTTCATAACCAGCTGAACGGAACCAGCCAAGGTTAAAATCTAAGATCCGGAGCCCTTTCTTGTGGGGGGAGGTCACAGACAAGACCTTTGAAGTGGCCACAGAAGCAGCAGGGTTTGCCGGCCCTCCCCTCAGCCTTTGGGCGAGTCCTGAGGCGCAGAGGCAGCCCTCCGCGTGGGGGAAGAGCCGCCCTTCTCCTGCGAGGCTCCCCCGGTAAAACGTCCTTTCCCCACCAAAACGCAGCTCTGACAAACAGTGGTTTTCAGGCGATTTGCAAAATCCCTGCTGGCCGGGGCAGAGGGACCCGTGGGATCCTGCCGCGTCACCCCAGCGCGGCCAGTCTAACCCATTGCACGGTGCTGTGTTCCAGGTTTGATTGCCATTTCAAACTCACTGAAGACCCCAGGCCTCTGACCAGCAGAAGGAGACAGCCTTCACCTACGAAGATTTTTTTTGGGTTGTTTTTGGTTTGGGGTTTTGTTTTGTTTTTTTTTTTTAACGCGTAATCAGGCTCTTTCAAACAGTCCAAAACCTGACCTCTGGCTGGGGGGAAGCGCCAAGGAGGTTTCTGTCGGCTGCGCGTAATGGCTTTGGTGTTGGATGGGACCTTGGGCATTCAAAACTTGTTAGCCCGGTATTTATGAGTAATAAGTAACATAGCAGTTTGAAAAACAAAATGTATTATTTTTAAAGCTATGAGCTGTACAGATTTTTGTTACAAGTGACTCTTACTGTTGGTTCTGTAAGCTGCACATTTTATAAAGTTTTTTGGGAGGGCACGAAGAGAAACCGAGGTATTTAAGAAAAGTAGTGTAACTTTCTGTTTCGGGGTTATATTGACCTGGAGCTCAAGATTTAACGTCCCTCCCTATGTTCTAAATATGTCTATCGTAGCAATAATTTATTTTCTCGGCTTAACACTTCTGTTTTAATAAAAGCAATGCCATTGTTACAGTGAATTGTTTCTTCAGATGATTCTTCCAGTGCCGCAGCGCTGAGCTTATCTCTGTCTTAACCATCTGTCGGCTCTTCCGCTCTCCCTGTGCCATTTCTGCACTAACCAGCCGCCAGCTGAACCCTGTAAAACCTGAGCCTCTCCCCCAGGAGCGGGGGAGGATCCCGGCCGGCGGGAAGGCCGGGGCAGCGGAGCGGGGAGTTCAGAGCAGCCAGCAGAGACGTCACGAGGAGTGACGACGAGGGAGCCGTCTGCCAGCGGTCGGAGGGCCCGAAGCGCCAAAGTTCCTGGCTCCGATTGAAGCCCCTTGCCCCGCGCAGCTGCTGTCCCGGCGGCAAGGCTCGCGCCCTCCGTTGGGTCAGGTCCCGGTCGCACGGGGTGCGAGCGGCGAACTCCAGCGTGCCTTGTCCCTGGGCCCCGGGTTTTGGGGTGACGGGGACTGGCCGCTTGCTTCGCCTCCGACTCAGCCCCTCTCCAGGTACTTCAGTCCCACCGTCGTGGCTTGTTTGAGGAGCTTTGGACGGTGGCGGCATCTGAGACCGATGGGTTCCGAGTAGAACGTGGGTTGATTGTAATGCTGAACCTTAAGCGCGTGTGGTCTGAAGTAGCGCGGCGTAACGGGAGCACAGACGTGCCCCGTGTTCCGAGGTTGCCTGTTTGTGAGTAGCGCCAGAGCTCGCTGCGCGGCTGTGGCACCCTCTCCCTGGTCTTAGGGCGGGTTTTGAGACGGTAGTCACTTGCTGCCAAGCTCCTGGTTACTCCTGGTTTCTGACGCGCTGTAAATCGGCTCCCCCAGATGGGAGAGCAGCGGTGCCGCATTTAGCCTGAGGAAGACGACGGGGGCAGTAACTTATTTAAGTGCAGTTTTCTCCCCGTAGCCGCTGGGGCGGGGGAGCTGCCTGGCCCTCGACAGGGCAGCGCTGCCCTCCCCCGTGTTAAACCTCGGCCGCCTGAGCTACCCTCTGACACAGAAGGACGTTCCTTCAAGTCTGGAAATTCCTGTGCTGTACACAGAACACTTGTTTATTTTTAAAAAGCTGGATGTTTTTTAGACCTTGTGTTCCTTTTGCTGCCTAAAAAAAGAACAGTTTGACAGCTTTGTACCAAATCGTGTGGGAAACAGTTGCACAGGGAAGATTTTGGAAGTCGCTGTTTGCAAATAAGGGCGAAGTTAATGCAAGACTTTGGGGCTGTCGAGACAGCAGTAGCTCACGTCGCAAGAGGGAGAGAACTTACTCATGCAACAAGAGGAACGTGAAACTCCCTGAATTTCTCAGTTTCAAAGGTTTCTGCATTGCTGGAAAAACCTTTAGTAATGTTTACCTGACGCTGTTTTTTTCAGGATTTAATTGATTTGTCTAATAAAGGTTATTTTCTTTATACGGACCTTGTTTGCAGTGTGTCTCGATTGCAGCACGGGCAGCCGGGCGGCAGAAGGGGAAACACGTCTG
>NW_008825352.1:205602-213364 GCF_000699105.1 Pygoscelis adeliae | reverse complement strand
GGGGTCCGTAAAAAAGGGACCTGGAAAGGCTCCTGCGCCCCGCTCCTGCCTTGCGGCCGGCCCCGCGCGCTGAGCAGCCCCACGCTCCCCTCCTGGCCTTCGGGACTCCGACTGAAGCCGTCCGTCCCCCCCCGCTCGGCGCAGTGACCCCTGCGGCTCCCCCGGCAGCCAGGCGGGGAAGAGCCGAAGTTTCGGACTCCTGCCCACCTCCCCCCCGAGGGCCTGGGGAAGCTGAGCAAGCCACGGCTCGTCCGGGCTGTTAGAAACTTGTACCCACCCAAAGCCTGTTCACGAGGGTCCCGACCCTGGCTGTGATTTCTTTGGGATCCTTCTGCCTTACTGAGTCCAGGATGACATCGGTCAGGAAAAAGTGGCACTTCCTGGCGTAAAATATCTCCTCGTGCGAGAGAGCAAAGCTAGCAAAAACTATATCTGCAAGAAAGAGATGAAAGAACACAAATGCATTAGGAATTAAAAAAAAAAGCCTGTGGTTTCAGCATTCACCATTTCGGTTATCCAGCCTTTGGCTTCTTTAACGCCTTTCCTGTCCAAGGTTTTACTGCAACGGAGTCCTAACAGCCGGTGTTCAACCCTGAGCTCGGTGTAAGCATTTGCCTGAATAAAAACTGAATATAGATTTCAGACCATTGCACCTTTCCTGATGCATTGAAGAGCTTCACCGGTAAATATTCAAGGCACCTGCTGGGTTAGGCAGCCCCTGCCCTGCCCAGCTGTTCTGAAGAATTAAATGTCAGCAGCGGTTCGGCCGCGATGACCTTAGCTACTCGGCTAGCTAGCTGACTCAGCCAGCCAGAACTGACAACAAACCGTGACAGGGAGAACGGTTTTCACACCAAAAAACGCTGCAGCAAGATCCTAGAGCTGTTTACGGTTCCTTACCTTCGGACGGTGCTTGAGCGTTTGGGGTGGCCAGCTGGCTGCCGTCCAGCAGAGCGCTGTAAACGACACTCTCTTCGTCGCCTGTACAAAAGCCATCGCTGCCTACGACCGGCGGATGTTCAACGGTAAGAATCAATCCCACATTTCGGCGGTCTGCCGGAACAACGTCGGTTTCTTTGCTGTCCCTCGTTTCTGGGAATGAATACGGGTTGAGTTTTACAGCGCGAAGCCCGGATCGGCGGTATCGGGACAAACACATTTGTGAGTGTGACCACAGTATTGTCACCTTCTCTTTAAAGTTATGCCCCGTTCTGTCTTTACTCCGTCGTGATGTTTTGCCAGGTAGGCTGAGACATCACTAGGCCATAAACGACAACCTTTACGCCAAACGATTTGCGACCTTGGGTATAACGGCACAGGTCTTCTCGACCTCCCTCTTTCGCGTGGAAAATTCAGACAGAGTAACCGTTACGTACTGCTTAACGGGACCCCGGCATAATCCAGTCCGGGATTCTTTCACGGGATATGAAAGAGGGTTGGTTTTTTTTTTCTATGAAAATAATAATCTGGCTTGCGCTGCTATAGTGGCAAAAACATCCACAATCATCATTACGACATTTTGCTTTGCCCACAATTCTGTGAAAACCTGCCGTGTTACCCGCGGCGGAAGCGGTACAGGGTAAACCGCGTCCTTCTCAGGCTGCCAGAGCTAGTCCTGGACCGAGACTTTCCACTGAGCTGTCTTGAGTTTGCATTTAATATCTTGGCTACTCAGGCAAATCTTTTCAGTATTAAACTCTGCATAGACAAGCAGTAAAATCCAGCCCTTGCTTAGCAGCTGGCGATCAACTCACTGTCTTTTAGACGGATGAGTTTCATTTGCAAGGTCTTGTCTCTTCCTTCACCGGGAAAACCCACGAGTTTTCTCACTTTTACCCTTCCGATTCTCTCCCCCATCCCACTGGTGGGGGGGTGAGCGAGCGGCTGCGTGGTGCTCAGTTGCCAACTGGGGTTAAACCACGACAGCTACTCAGGCAAATCTTTTCAGTATTAAACTCTGCATAGACAAGCAGTAAAATCCAGCCCTTGCTTAGCAGCTGGCGATCAACTCACTGTCTTTTAGACGGATGAGTTTCATTTGCAAGGTCTTGTCTCTTCCTTCACCGGGAAAACTTTCTACGAGCAGAAGAACAAGAAAAAGGTTGAGTCTGTCACCGAAATTCATCAGCATGATCAGAGTATCTCACTTATACAAGTCATTTAGTTAATTACTCCCATCGCTTTTGAAAACAACAATCCCAAAGCCGTCGTTTACCTTCCGGTTGCTCCCTGCTTGTGTTCTCTGCATCGTTTCCTGCTGCGGGAGTAGGTTTTACGGTGCCACACTGGTACGTTCCAGCACTTGGAGCAACTGGCAAACTCTGTGTGAAGACGTGTTGCTCCGGCTGCTTTCCTTCGGCCCCGCCTTCGTATCGGGTGATGTGATTGTCTCCTTGAACTGCAAAGCTTCTTCTCTCTCCTTGAACTGCAAAGCTTCTTCTCCCAGGAGAGGAGGCGATGGGAGCTTTGACACCCCGGTCCTTTTCAGGAGTGTTGCACTGAGATACACTCCCTGCGATACGACCGTCGGACGTTCTCACGTGCCGAAAATCGCACCTCTTGGAGCTCGCCGCGTCCCATTCCTTTACCAGGGAAATTAATTTCTGGATGTGACTTGCCGAGTCTTTACTTTCTACTTTCTTTGTTAAACCGCTTCTCATGCCCCTCTTCCTCGGAGGGCTTACCAAATGTTTGTAATAGCTGGGGTTTACCAGGCTGTCCGAGGATGCGTCGTATCCTCCAGGCGTATTCCTCCGCTTTGTCCCTCTCACCTGTGAAATCATTCTGGGATACTTCGTCTTCTCCCCACTGGTGTCTTGCTTTCCCTTCAGATCTTTTATATTACACCATGTATTAATAGAGCATTTACTGGAAGCCACAGCTGTACATGAGTACACCTAAAAATGCAATGAAATGTTGTTATTTCTAATTGATACGGAAGAAAGTGGAAGCGTTGCCTTTCCTAATAACTGATGTATTGTACTCATCATAACACAAGCATTTAAGGAATGAGTTCTTAATCCTGGAAAATGCATTCTCACTTCTGGGGGGGATACAGTGCCTTAAGGCTCTCCAAATCCCGCCCTGATAACCCAGCGCTGACGTTCTGCTGTCCTGAATCAGCTCAGTTCCTATCACTGAATTTTGCTAAACCCGAAGATAGACACTGGAGCGGCCAAGGCACGCAAGCAGCGCCTCAACGTCTCTGCTACCGCTACAACTAAGATAATTTCGACTATCTGAGCTGACAGCAGCACATTCTGTACAAGAAAGGTCGTTTGGCAAGTTCAAGCAAGCTGTGCAACCACTCTACAGCAGTAAGCTGCAGGGTGGAGCAGTTCGATATCGGCGTGTGAACGCTGCAGAGGCAGCACCTGCGTTTCGCCTTTCTCTAGTGGGCTGCAGGCAACTTTCAGCTGCTGGTGTCCAACCAAGGACTAAAAGTATTCAAAGACTCGAGCAGCAAGTCATTTTTTCCCCTTCCGCTGACTTCAAAGACTATAAAGTTTCTGCAGGACACCGTCTTGCCTCTGCGCTGCTTAAGCTGGCTGGTCCCACCCAGGAACCAGGAGATCTGGCTTCTGGGTCCTCCTTGCCCAGAGGGGCGGAACCCGTATCGCCTGCGACCCAGCAAAGTGCCCCGGTTTCCGTGTCACACTGAAATCTGCACGAAAACACTTCCCACCCTTGGGGAGAGGGACTCCCTAAGCGACCAGGAACGCCAATCACAAGACCGAAAGGAGAATCTAAAAGAGTGTAGGCTTGTGGGGCTTAGACCAAGCTAACACGGACCAGAGGATCTTGACCTTGGCCTGTATGACTTTACAGCATACAGTCATGGGATAAAACCAGAAATAAAAGCCCAGCACTCGGGACGCTCCTTACTTCTTTGGGGTCTTTGCTGAACTCAAGCTCCTTACTCCAAGACACAATATTTAATCTTCTACACGGAAAATAAACTTCATTGCGCAATTCATTGTTTTGGATCCATAATCTAGAAAATGAATATTTACAATTATTGTGGAACGTTTTTTTCCAGGGGCGACACCTAGTCAACCTGTAAAAAGAGCTGCCAGGACTTCCAGCCACCATCGGATCTGTGTATATCACATTCATGGTTATTATGAGTTACTTTTAAGCTACCGGGGAGTGGAAGGAGTTCGCAATTACCACTAGTACCCAACACGAGGGTCGCAAAGGACCAGGAGTTTTCATCGCCCGCCTGTGATGAGAATTTCTGAAATGCGATGCTGCAGATACACAGGAGACAAAAATGATTTCTTGCCTCTGTTCCAGCATCCACAAAACCTTGACCAATGGATTTATGTAAGCCTTGCTGATCAACCCAAGCCATGTCCACTTGACATCATATTTGGAGATTTCTTTCCTCTCTTTTTTTTTTTTTTTAATGAAGAGGTTCTAGACACTTCGGGGAGCAAGCTAGGCAGATTCAGGTCAACTATCTACGTTCACAGTTTCAAAACTGAATTTTGAGTCTGTTTAAGAAACTCAGCTCCTGGCAGCGACTGCCTGAGTTGCACAGCAGTTTCCGAATGGTGAAACAACGCTGGAAGCACAGAGTAGCTGCTGCTCTCTGTCTCCTATAGACAGAGATTGGTAAGATTACCTATGGAGCCGACTGAGGATCTAGCAAAGAACTCTAGGGACCAATCCACAGTAGTTTTACTTTGGTAGAGGCCTTTGGTGTATGTGATGGAGACGCTGACACCCTCCCTGATGGGAAAGCACCAAAGAGCAGTGGAGAGGTTTAGGTTAGAGTAGCACTAGTCCTTAGCTAAAACCTCCTAGGGTGTGTAACAGGTTGTCACTCACACGTACAGCGCTTCAGAGCTCCTCTAGCATCCTCCTCTTACTCTACAGGTATAGGAACGTGAGGTCAGGCTCCTGCTCTGGGATGGGGAAGGGCGGGAAAGACAGTTATGATTTCTTCTTCACAGAGATCTACAGTAAAAGCTAGGAACTCTTATCACCGCCGGTGGGATACTGGTTGCTACCACTAGCGTGTCCTACAACTTCTTAGGGCAGTAAAAGGAGGTCGGAAATCCTGGTGCAAACAGCCCACAGCATTGGTATTTCAGAACCTGCTGCAGTGATTCACCGTCTTCTGGGAAGATTATAACGGATGTATGTTGACTTTAAAATGCCTAAATGGCCTGTGAGTGGCCTAAGAAAGAATCCACTAACTGCTAGAGCTCTCTCCGAAAAATACTGAAGAGAAGGGCCGTGCTAGGTCCTCTTCTAAAGTAGTCTGCATTCAGGAGTTGAAATGTCTCAGTTCTGTGGACTTTCCAAAAGGCCTGTGTTTCAACATTTTGTCCGTCTCTCTGATGAGCACAGTAGAGAAGAAAACACTAGCGTTCGCAGATTCACGGATTTTAAAAGGCCGGAGAAGGTCACTGCGATTATGAGGCCTGGTCTCCAGTAACACCGAATGCCAATTCCTGTCTTCATAGCAAAATATCTTTTAGAAAAGCATCCAATCTTATTCTTAAAGTTGTCAGCAATGGAGAAATAAGTCTCTGAGAAAATGTTCAATGATGAATCGATATACAAAAAGTTACGGCTTATTTTCAATGTTAATTTGTCTAGATTCAAAGTCCAGCTGGTCTCAAGCCTTTTCTGTGATGCTGCATCAGAGAGACGCCATCCTACAATCTGCAGTGCTGGCAAATCCTCCAGTGGGTCTGCAGAAACCAGCTGGGGCTTGGCAAAGCCAGGGCTGAGCCAAAGCTAATAAATCAGACTCCCTCTGGCTCGGCCTGGTGTCTCTGTGCAATGGGTTTCAGCGTGCGTTGCAACATTCTCGATATCTGGACGGAGGGGCATATGTCAGTTGCCTTTTTCCTCGGTTGCCGGAGAGCCGACTGAGGACTACTCCGTTACTGTTCCAGTACCCAAATAACTGATGGGAAAAAAATCTAGCCCGAAAGATAGTGGAATTGCTCATCCTCCAGCGGCTGTGTTTCAGAAGGAAAGGAGAAAATTGTGCTCCTTTCAAAGGACAAACGCTGCTGGGTCAGATGAAAGGACGTTATACGACAGAAAAGAAAAAGAAGAGAATTTTTATCTACCTGTATGCATCAGAGTGATAAAGTGCCTCTAAAAGAGAAGGGATCTGGTACTCCTCTGCTTCTTGACAAAAGAGGGGCCATTCTCTGTAAGTTGTAAATAAACTGAACTGTAAAATCACTATGAAACAATCTTAACGCACTATTTTTTCCAAATATATATTAATTTTGGAAGCTCAGGCAGCCACTAGGCAAAATGAAAGATGCATTCACACAAGTGATTTTTTCTTTTAACAGGCAGACAAATAGCCTATCATTTTAAATACTGAAAAGTACCCAAACCAATGTTTTTTTTTTTCTGTTTCACATCTGGCATCCAAACAACGAGGGGAAAAAAAAAAATCTGGTTTTACTGAAATCGATAGAAATCTGTCCATCGACTACCACTGATTTCCACAGTCTGAATTTTGTGTCAGGAATCCCAAAATAGATGGCACGCTTTTGAAAAGGTGCAACCAAAATAAACGAGCTGCTAAACCAGAGGTGTTCAGCAGCACCCCTCTGAATCTTTGTGAAACTTGCTGTTTTCAGTACTTTTTTCCAGCTATTGCCCTTCTACTAGTTAAGTGAAAACCTCTGTCCCCTCTTTTTTTTTCCCCCCTTTAATTAACCATGGGTATTAATGATTGAAACCCGATTCTGAGAAGCAGGAATCCTACTCTGCTCTGTGACAGTCATGACACTTTTCTCGTGTGGAAAATTCGCCGTGGCATTTTTCCACGGGGAATCCCATAAAGAGGGCTCACGGGTTCGACGAGCTACGGGGAACCCCGCCATTCCCAGAAATAGAATCATAGAATCATTCAGGTTGGAAGAGACCTCTAAGACCATCGAGTCCAACCGTCGACCCAACACCACCATGCCCACTAAACCATGTCCCTAAGTGCCGCATCTGCATGTCTTTTAAATACTTCCAGGGATGGGGACTCAACCACTTCCCTGGGCAGAAGCGTTCCCTGTTCCACTCACAGAACAGCTCAGCGAAACAGCTATCTTACTGATGATCTTAGCCTCTTTCCGTACATTAAGGGCTTGCTTAGACAGGAAGCCTTAAAAGGGAAAAACAGTTTAACAAAAACAACACAATATTCCCACCTTGTAATCACAAGGATTTTTTATGCAAGTTGCAAAACCTTACCCATGCATCCATGCCCAGATACCTATATACATTCCTATTTAATCTCAAATAGCACTAACCGCTATAGTCCATTTTTACCATTCTCAAATTATCTAAGTTTTCAGTTGTCCTAACTCAAAATTCCAGTTCAGTAACTTGAAAAATATATTAAATTTCTAAAGAAACATACTTGAAAAAAAAGTTGGAGGATTTTTGGTAGACATCGGTTTAGATCCACCTATTTCTATCATAAAGTGCTAGTCCAGTACGTTGCAGAAAAATACAGCTGGGAGAGATGCCCACTGCAAAGTTGCCTAACCTATCCCCTAACTGCAGGACTGTATCAATGGTAATGCTATCATCCTAGATGGATGTTTGGCTAGTCTGTGCCATAATATCAGTAACAGTGAGGATTTCACAGCCTCCGCAGATATACTATTGTTATCATTTGAAAAGGGATTTGGCGTTTTGGTTTTGTTTGTTCTCTCTAATTTCTAACCTCAGTCTCTCTGGTGAAAAAGATTCAAGCTTTAAGGAAGTCCTAAGTGAGAGCAGG
>NW_008825352.1:198899-204941 GCF_000699105.1 Pygoscelis adeliae | reverse complement strand
CTTGTTACTTGGGAGAAGAGACCGACCCCCACCTCGCCACAACCTCCTTTCAGGTGGTTGTAGAGAGCGATGAGGTCTCCCCTCAGCCTCCTTTTCTCCAGGCTAAACAACCCCAGTTCCCTCAGCCGCTCCTGATACAGGCCAGGATGCCATTGGCCTTTCCCAGAAATACTCTTAGCCCTAGAACATGATTATCTCTGCTAGTAATTATTAGCATTGTGCTTGGTCCTACCCAATTTACACTCTCTCCAACAATTCCCGGGCATGGTTTGGCCATTCAGATGTTCCCGGAACTGTTTGCAGCGGCCGGGAGGAGTGAAACCACCATCTCCGGGAGGTTAAAGCAGATGACTGGCAGAAAGGCAGCTGGCCTCAGTGACCAGAAACGTTCCCTGACATTAGTTTGCTTTGCTTGTATAGATATAACCGTAGTGTCTGACATCTGGCTGCCTGTGCCTTTCATGTCAGACATGAAAGCAAGCGGTGGTTATTATATCAAAGAAGCCACTGGTGTAACAGGGCTATTGACTTTGGGGAAAAGGAATGAAAATACCTACTCCTCTTGGAAACAGGTAAATGTGCTAAAAATGACCACATCAGCTGGTGACCCGTAGCGGATATTCTGCCTACTAGAAACGATCCAACAAGCAAGGGCTTCCAGAACTGAAGAGACCCAAAGATCTTCTGATGCCAGGCAAACCTTCATTGCTGAATGCAAAAAATTGTAACACGTAGCGGTGGCAGAAGCAGGGAAACTGCTACAAGAAGCCATAGCACCAAAGGGTCTGTTCCGAGCAATCTCAGGGGCAAGTGAAGCACGAATATCCTTAGGAGACCGGTGTTTTAAGCCATTTCAATTTCTGAGGATTGACAAAATTTAGAGACCTAATAGATTGATACGCATATGGAGGGAGAGTGCCCTCCCCTCTTTAGGCACCCGTGTTCCTCCATTCCTGTTCCACTGCAGTTTTGGAAGATATATTTTTCAGCACTAGAACAGAGACACCGGTAGAGGGGGCAGATGGAGTGTTTTTCAGCTGGACTAGCCAGACTTTGCTGTCTCTGCCGTATAAAAAGACAAAGAAATCTGAGGAGGGATGCAATGATCTCATCAATAAAAACATTTTCCTTTTTGCTAAAGGCGTGCACGCAATGCACCGATCTGTGATACAGCCTGCAGTACAAGTGTCTGGCGTATCGATCCTTAAAGACATACACATGGAAACAAAAACATCTCTCACAATCTCTAAATCCCAGTAATTTATGTTTAGATAGAATAGTTTACTTTGGGACTAAAAAGAAAAGTCTTAATTCTACTGGATAATATTTCTACCAAAACCAGAAGGCAAATCCCCATGCTTGCTTCCCCGACAGCCCTCTAATAATATAAAAGAAGCGCATAAATTCACTCTGCTTACTTAAATTCAGCTGGCAAAAACAATTTCCCAAGTCTTAGAAAGTTGAGAACGTGCCGAAACATTTGCCCATCTCCATGGATTAGAAGACTTTGACCATACGTGATCCAACAGACTTTCTTGTCATTTGACAGCAGCTCTGGGTACTACAAAAGTAAAAATACATTAAGGCCAGATTTCTGGTGTTAGTGATGGAGAGAAAGAAATCCAAACAGGATTTTTCCTTCCTCAGTAAAAGAATTAAACCAGTTCCATCAAGTCTATTTACATTATTGGTCAAAATACTTATATTATTAGCCCAGAAAGTACTTTCTTGGGAAGTCCCAAGAGTTGTTTCCTTCAGGTACTTGAACATACTTCCCTTAGTACAAAATGCCCAGTCTACATGTGAAGCTCTGATAACTCCAAGTTTTCAGGTCAAAACCATTCTAATAATTCTTATTGCTAGAAATATAGATTCTAGTCTGCAGAATTATAAATTCTGTCTAGGAAGGTTCACGTGAAGGCAATGCAAAGACAAATACTTTACCTGTACCTTCAATAAAGTCTGTAAGTAAGTTTCATACCAGTTACTTCCTACATAAACTTTCACAATCTGGCGGAGTGAGCATACGGATACTTCTGCTGTCCAGTCTGCGTCTAGAGATGGAGTAACAAATGGAAAGGGGACAACTAAAATAACTGCAAGTGGTGGCTATTTTGTTACGGATACCAAGTTAATATGATACGGGGTTTTACATCAAAATATTGCAACTAATAATTCTTTGAAACAGTGAGGTAATAGAGCGTACTCTATGCACACAGAGCTGGAACTCTCACGCTTTGTTTCGGGGTCACACGCAACTGCAAGCGAAAGGCAAGTCCGGACGCAATGTCACAACAGCAGGCAACTTGGTCCATCCATGCTGCAGCCAAACCACCTCTCCTCAGTCGGTTAAAAAATAATACTAGCAAGAAGGCTACACGCATTAGCATAGCGATGTTTGCTCTGCTGAGCAGGCGCATTTATGTCACCTAAGGTAGGTGAAGCTACGTATACTGTTACGTTGCCACAGAAAGAAATAATTTACTTGTGAAGTATTGGAAATAAGGGGGAAATCTGAAAGGTCTTTGAAAGCGAAGACTCGGCTCGTCAGGAAGTGTAAAGCTAGTGGAATTCCAGGGCAACCTGGAATAGGGCTGCTGCACCGTCTTCCATCCTCGCAAGGAGCCCCACTTCGTTATTTCCTTTGAAGATGACAGTATTGGGGCAGGTACAAGCCTCAAAGAGCAGCTACGCGCAGAGAGCAGGTATAATGTAACAGCTTTGGGTAGGTTTTAGTCTGGGTTCAGTCCACGTCTTACCTTAGCGTGGCAACAAAAATCTGGGCAAGTTTCTGTTGAAATAATTAACAATATAGTTCACATTACTATTTCTAGTAAGTCAGTCCTGGGACACTGCTTTAGGAAAATCAAAATACATTTGCATTCAAAAGAAATTGTTAAAAATAAACAAACTTAACTTTGAAAAGGGCTCCACCACAAAGGATTTTGTTTCTGACAATAGCCCAGGCCTTTACAGAAGATACAGGTAAGTCATGCTCTTAAAGAAATTATTTATAGGGCTATGGATAACTGTATTAATAGATTCTACTATCTCTAAACAATGAACAAACTAGCATGTGCTTGTCTGATGTAGCTGCTATAATGGGACTATCCATCTTCCATAACACATGTACAACTGAAGCATCATTTACTGCTAAGACATTTGTGTCACAGAGTTGTTTTTTTCTAACATGCGTTATCCAACGGGCTACACAATAATGACACAGAATTCCGTAACTGCTGCTTCAATTTAAGATCAAACCCTCTTTCTCAAGGATTATAAATGCCATCTAAGAATTGATAAGATTCACTCCTTTCTACATACACTCCTATTGCGTGGTGGGGCAGGGAAGAATACTTCAAACATAAGCCACTTCACCTTATCCTGGTGAAGGATGCTGACGGCTCAAAACTGGAAGGATAAGCGTGCCCTACGGAAAAACTCAAAGGACCTTGAGGGTGGAGTAAGCTGGAAGTAAGGTCGCAGCTACAAAATAAGAAGTCAGACTTGCAAATAAACAGTAGGAAATACAGTGAGGATCCTACAAGCTGAAGTTTGAACCAGGAAGCTTGTGCTTGGATGGGGCAAAGGGATGTCTGCTCTCATTCATCACAGAGATTGTTTGCCACCAGTGGAACAGGGAACTGCAAATGAGACTGTAGGATGTGCTGAGGAAGCTAACTCCAGCAGAATTAATAGTAGAATAGCCTAAAACTGGATTACCTTGTACAGAGTGTGATTAAATTTATCTTTCCTGGAGCACATGGCATAACAGAAAAGGTGGAAAGAACTGGCTGTGTTCAGCCTTAGGAAGAACAGGTTAGAGGAGGATCTTATCACTGTCTACAGCGTAGGGAAGACAGAGCCAGACTCTTCTTGGAGGTGCCAAGTGCTAGGCCAAGAGGCAATGGAAAAAAGTTGGAACATAGGAAATTACATGTATGACTTCATTTAGCGCAAGGGTAGTCAACTATTGGAACAGGAGTCCCGAAAGGCTGCAGGATCTCCATCCTTGGAGATACTGAAAGCTTTTCCTGGTAAGGTCCTGAGCAACCCAGCCTGCTCTGAGAAGAGAGTTGGACTAAATGACCTCCAGACATCTCTTCTGACCTAAATTCTATGAATATGGGGCAACTAGGATAGGTGAAAAGAAAAATCCTTCGGTTAAGCAGGGAATCATATTAACCCTCGTTAAAAAGCCACAATAAGGGCTGATAGAAAATGTCACGATTTTTCTATAGATGCATTAGAGGAGAAGAGGGGATAAACCAACATGGAAACAGCATTTAAGTTAAAGGTCAGTTTAGCAAGAGCTAATTGTGGCTGTGAATGCACTTAGGCTGGAAGTTAGAAATAGATTCCTTGGTTTAACAGCAAGAGTTGTAAGAACATTCCCACATCAGAAATGTGGGAGCAAAAGAAACCTCGCTATCTTTAAGGTAGAACATGAAAGTAACTTGGACTGTCTTGGCTTGAAGGAACTGGATTCAGCAAATTAGTTCAGTCATGAATAAAACTGGCAAGTCTAGCGAGTAAAGTTATCAAAAAACATGAACAGTACTACCTAAACCCAGTGTAGACTTGCTCTATGTTTCACCTAGAACCTAATGTTACTACTCCAGTGTTCACTGATCGGCAACAGCCAGTTAATAAAGCAACGGAGTAGCAGTAGATGTTTGGAAAACACACACTGTCCGTCAGTGAGACCTTCAGGTTATTTCCCTACTGTAACAATCCCTCAAAAGTAGATGTAAATCATTGACTGATGAATTGTATTCAGGCAATACTGCTCATTCTACTTCAAAATGAAAGAGTTCTCGAGAAATCGTGACTTACCATAATCTCTGCTCTCTGCTGGCAGCTGTTGTTTCAGATAGCGTTTTAAAGCATCTTTCATTGGCTCATATGTGGTGTCCCTTTTGTCCAAATAAGCACAGACCTCTTCGATTTCAGAAATATTTTCAGTGAGAGGAAGTCGGCAAGTTCCCAGCCAATTCCTATCCAAAAGAAGGGGAAATCACGAAACTTTTTATCCTTGCTTTGTATTTTTACTGCTTATTTTTAATGAGTGCAAGCCAGGAAATGTGAATTCTCCTAAAAGTGTTTTTTGCATAAAAAACACTTTCATAATTCTCCTAAGGTGTTTTTTGCACCTACTGAGCTTTACTCGTAACTTTCCACGTCATTTTTGTATTGAGAACAATCCAACATCAACAAATAGAGCTATTGCAATGGAGCCATCAGATAATGATCTGCAATAGTTTTGAATAAAGCTTTTAATACGGTATTTCTCCTACACTGCATCATTTACTAGTGCCAACAGCAAGTGCAGACAAGATACCAGGGGCAGAGATGAGCTGACTGTATGTTTGACCTTCCTGTTGTCTTTCTACCGCCCTTTACAGATTGGATATTATGTGTTCGTGCTAAATTTAAAGTTGGTTAAAGGTGCAGGAAGTTTTTCAATCTGCGGTTGATGGAAATACGTGCGGCTGAGCATCTAATTGCGTGGCAGGCTTGAATCACAACCAGCTGGATTCATTGTGATTTCTTTTGGTTTTCTTTTCTTAATTCAAATCATAACAAGCAGGTGAAAGAAAATGGTACATGCTTTTTAATAGAGAGTATTAATAAGTGTATTTTAATGGCTAGCTTTACGACTCACCTAGTGAGTGTCTGCATTTAAAAAAAAACAACCAAAAACCCTCTGTCACAGCAAAGATGTCTGACCTCTACATTTACATTTTCACCTATTTCAGGAAAGAGGTGCTAATGATTCACTAAGGAGCCATTTTCCTATACGATAGGGATTTTATTAAACCAGTACACTGGTATGGTAAGTCCGAGCAATAAAGCCAACAATATGGAGAACTATGTCTCAAAGGATCAAGTTAAACCACAGCATTCATGAGGTGTTGGAGTGTGTCCAGAGAAGGGCAACGAGGCTGGTGAGGGGTCTGGAGAACAAGTCTGATGAGGAGCGGCTGAGGGAGCTGGTGTTGTTTAGCCTGGAGAAAAGGAGGCTGAGGGGAGACCTCATCG
>NW_008825352.1:198112-198746 GCF_000699105.1 Pygoscelis adeliae | reverse complement strand
TCACCATCCCTGGGGGTATTTAAAAGACGGGTAGATGAGGCGCTTAGGCACATGGTTTAGTGGGCATGGGGGTGTTGGGTTGACGGTTGGACTCGATGATCTTAGAGGTCTCTTCCAACCTTAATGATTCTATGATTCAGAAGTCTACTTTCTTTGTTGGACTAGACATAGCAGTATGACTTTTCCGTGACTTCAGAAAAGCCTGTACCCATAGGCATTTAGATGCTTTTGAAAATCCCATACAAAGTTTGCCAAATCAATGGTAAATCTTACATTTTAAGAACATGGGATCATTAAAGAATTTACGTATCCTGCTTTGGAATTTTAGGTTTACCAGCCTACAATAGAATAGAAAAATGCCAACTCACGTAATTATAGTCACCTGCAAGTTGAACTGAAAATACATACAAATTCTAAAAGACAAGCTGCTGAGAACAGGACTCCTTTTCAACTACAAAACCCACTAGCTAGCCTTTTGAAAGAACCTTAAATTATGTTGATATTGCCTATATGAAGGCAGGGTGGGTACCTGGCGTGCTGGAAGAGGATGCCGTCACCGGAGAGGTGCAGGCGGCTCCTGCCCAGGTCACTGCCTACGCAGAGCTGTCCCAGAGCCGAATCCGGGTAGTTGGCC
>NW_008825352.1:188653-198060 GCF_000699105.1 Pygoscelis adeliae | reverse complement strand
CCCCTGCCGCCCCCCGGCAGGGGACACCACGGAGCAGCTGCCTGCAAAGAAAGGAGCTCAGAGACTGCGCCCCAGAAGGTCAGCGGTTAATAATCACCGCCGTATTTTCCACTGTTTTCAACATTTTACGGAAATGAGTTGCTAACGCACCTCAGTGTTGATCATCAATATAATTTCCATTTCAAATACCCAATTTCACAAGATAACATTAAAACCAATGCATATAAGGAAGAAAATATATAGCTATGTACATTATATTACCTCTATAGATCTTCACAGCGTCTATAAGCTCAGGAATTCCCAGAATTAAAACTTCTTCCTCCAAGGCATCTATGTTGGAGAAGTCATCAGGCAACAACATCTTCTCTGAGCGAAGAAAATTAACTTGAAAATAAAAATAAAGCACAGGAAGTGTGTGTTGACATCTTCCGTCCACTGCTCAGATCTAGCAAAAAGAGGTTCTTACCATTTCCCTCAGTATTACTATTCACATACGCACATATACACAGCAGGGAACGCTTTGTCTTCGAAAACACAACCCTAAAAACAAGGTTTATGGTAGAGGAGACCAGACACAGTATAAACGAAAGGGGAAGCACAGAATTAGGTTAGTTTTGTTTATCACAGCAGCCTGAGAGATTCATGTAAGAGGTTTCCTGTTTGTTTGGCTGTTTCCCCCCCTTGCCCCCGCCCCCAGGCACAGTCCCGTCCCACTGTGCATTTAAACACGTGTTTTCCCCTCTGCTAACATCAGAGGACTGGCAGAGCAAAACTGCAGCAATTTCTCATCTATCTCATCTTAACTGAGTTCACAGAGGATGAAATATTATGTTGATGGAGGAGGTATGTGATCCCGCTGTACTTTTGAGAAGTACTTGTCTTTTTTTGAAGCTGGAAGATGATTTAATGAATGAAACATGATTTTTTACTAGTGAAAAGGTACAAGAGTATCTTCTCGAGTAGAGATTTAGAGTCACCATGTAAGCTTTGTCTACCTTAATTACCGATTGTTAACAGCAGTTCTGGTTCCTGATGCCACTGATGCATTTTAGTTCAGAAAACTGCCGAATTAATAAAACCCAAATAAGCAGAGCCATAAGTGGGTCAATTTAGGTACATGTACTCTGAAAGGCACCCGGTAGAGGCTTTGTTTCTTGACTGATAAACAGGGCAGTAAAACCGGCAGACAGCAAAACCAAACCAAACCCAAAAGATTACAAGATTCTGATCTCTAAAGAAGTATTATTGAAGCTAGACAGAAACAGTTTAATGTAAAAAATTTAGACATGTCAGAATAATAATAAAAAAGACCAGTTACCTATGAAGCGGAACTCACTGCACTCGCACTCGATCAGGGCTGCGTTCTCAAGCAGCCACAGCAAATTGTCATCCTTAACTAGTACAGGATATTTTGCCACCAAATCTAGTGGCAAAAAGCAGTAATTCACTTCGTCTTCCGTATCTAGTAAAGGTGTATCCACTAGCCCTAGGGGAGCTCTTTCATGTAACCCTAGGCAAAGAAAATCAGAGAAAAATCAAGATATAAGGAAAGAAAAATGGGACTCAGATATACACTTTGGAGATCTGACTAGTACAGCCAAGCCAATAAAAGTGCATTAATCTTGCGCAACATTTAATGTTCACCAAAGGATGAAGTCTTACAGCCCAGCACAAATGAATAAACATTTGCATGGGGTTTCCTATTTTTTAAATAAAGGTCACTAATCAAAAAAAAATCACAAAAAAATAAACTTTGCAAGACTAAAACATTCCTGGCTTGCAACAACTGACAACAGTCTATGGGCCTTCCTAAGGGTGCAAAAGAATTTGTCAATCTGGGACACTTACCTGTGAATGCTGGACTGTTAGGAGGAGTCTCTGATGGCTTGCTGGTACATTTGCGTGTTCTCCAGTAATTCAGAGATGTTCTTTCAGCTGCTGGTGTATCTGCAGGCTGGACACGTAAATTATATTTCGCCTCCTTCAAATGATCTAAAATCTGTCAAGATATGTAAAGTTTTTCTATTTACTACTTCAAATCAAATAATTAATCCAAAAATCGAAAGCACCCATGGCAAAGAGCCTAATGCGTGCAATGCTGTACTTCACATCTACTAAAATATGCCATGGAATACTGCGTACAGACTAGCACAAATACACTCCTAAGTTTTAGGTACCTAAAGGTAAATGGAATGAACTTGTAAGAGAACATTTATAAGAAATTGTAATATAATCAGAGCCATTCATATATTCCAAAAAAGCCAACTATTTTTCGACATTTGTGTTTTAATGGCACTTCCTTGTATTCTAGCTCTGGAGTTCAAGACAGCACCCTGGCATGCATAAAAGTATACAACAGTAGAAATAGCCAAGAAAACAACACAAAGCCTGAAAGACCTTTTGGGCTCTTTTTAATAACACCTGTATGATAAGCTGTAGGAATTCAATGATTAGAAAGGGGAATCGATGTTTGGCTCAGTGATAGGAACGTTTAACAGTCTGTATTTCCGAATCTTTTACTGAATGATAAACAAATTATTTTAAACATGGAACAAATGGTTACGTACTGTTGTAGGATATTAAGTATAAAGTAACTTTAGAGCCACGGTTATGACTTCTAAAGCACACGCGTAAAATACCTTCATGAATTAAAAAGGTTACACTGACAAGCACTTAAAAGCCAGAAAATGCAAGAATTCTAGTTCGGTGGAATGTGTTCCTGGCCATACCACAACAGGTCCATGTTAAACGTGATCATGTACGGTTTGCTAATACAATAGACTACTGAGGTTTGGTGGTCTTCCTCTCCCAACCTATTTGGAAACATTACATCTTTAAACACAGTCCTAAAAGAAAATCCAAAAGTGTTCAGGTCAAACCCAAAATGTTAATATTTTGGGCTAAAAATATCAAGCATAATATAGCATCGTTGAGACAATTCCACAAAAAAGTTTTAGAAACCAAAAGAAATGCAGAGTTTAGTCTAAACTTAGAGGAAATGCAAATATTAATGTACGAAAATGCACATTTCATCCAACCAGGAAGTATGGACTCAGCCTTCACTGGCACAATGCAAAACTACACTGCAATTACAATAAAAAATACTTGTCGCTAAACAGTAAATTAAATATTCTTTACAGACATCCATTTAACATTTCTATTTATGCAGCTACAGAATAGCTGCATAATAGGAAGAATCGTCGTTTCCCCATTTGACAGGATAGTGAATTCAGTGGTGTCCCACTGGGATGAATTTGGTTTTGGGCAGACTCACCTTCTTCACATTCAAAGGTTCATATTCAGCAAGATCAATCAATATAATTGTCATAAAGCACAACAGCTGGCAGATAAAAGTCTCCGCTTGCTTTAAATTTGGTAAAAAAAAGCACGTAATGGCTGTTGAAAGAGCTCTTACAGAAAGGTCAAGCATGAAATTTGTAACATTTTCTGTACTCACCAACTGAGGCAGATGAGTTGAATGTGGCAATTATTTGTTTGGATACCTATCGCAAGCATTGATAAAGTGATATACGCAAACTCCTTGACATCATTCTACAGACAATATTATCTAAGAATGAAAAAATTATAGAAAAGCCACATGGAATATCCCACTTTACCTGTAATAAAGGTGTCAGCTGCAAAATTAATGCTTGCTCATACAATAAGTTCAATTCAGCACAGCTGAAAAAAGATAATTTTGAAGTCTGCATGTAATAATGAAGGTGTCTAAATATAAAACCATCTTGGTCAATAAATAATCTTAGATTTTCAGACTGATCTTGTACACAAGCTTCTTTCCACAACAGAGATTCAGGAAACTGAGCGACTTTACTTTTGGGAATTGAGAAATACCAGCCACCGACATTAAAATTAATTAACTCTTCTGCAGATTCCATAATGCTCTCCAGTTCCTTCAAACAGAAGAGGAAAACATATCAAGAGGCAAGAATGAACATGTAAACTCTGAAACAACGTGACGTTTTATTTTAAAATTCCATTGGGCTTTGCATTCTATTTTCCATTCCATGGTAGCTTGACAAAAAATAAAGTATGGGGCAAATGACCTAGAGCATTACCTTCCCATCAACTTGTGCATGCACATTCCTTGGTTAATATATGTTTATGGTCATGGGTCATGACAAGTCAGCAAATTGCAAGGTTTTACATAATGTAATACTTACGGTTAAACCTTGGAACAACCTGGTCTACATGTATACTGAGTTTGCCTCACAGAACAGCAAGTGAAATATGACGAACGTCTTCCTTAAATATTAAAATAAAAGTAGTAAAATACAGATAAATACCGTATACCCTCCCACACAACCTGTGTGCCTATGGACACACCATTCTATACAGTTAGTTACTATTTTGATATGCAGATATTTATTACTCTGTAGGCCACAATCCTCTTGACAAGACAGGAAAGAAAATACTTGTCCACGGTGAAAGGATGCTTGCTAAGCACGTAGGTGGCTGTCAGCTAAGCAGAGAGAAAATTCACCTAAAGCAGGACAAGAACACACAGTTAAGGCCTGTAGCCAACTTCTTCATGTTATTGTATCACACTGAGATGTGGATTAGTCTGTGGCCTACTAAAATGGACGGAAAAGTCAATTCAAAGCTGAAAACAAACAAAGAAAAAGCCTGCCTGCCTTCGCCACAGCAGCTAGCCTCCAAAGCCAAGGAGACAGAGTTTGTATTGACAATGGAGAACACCATTCTTGCAGCAGAAAAAAATGTGGTAAAAGACGATACCTGATGTCTGGAATATTTTTAGGCTAGTTCTCATACAAGTGGCTACAGAAAAGGGAGTAAAAAGGAAATCTGGAAAAGAATGGGAACCCCCCCCCCCATTCTTAATGAATGCAAGAATCGAACTTTGTCGCTTCTAGAGAGAGCTCATAATCAAAACTAACATGATTAAGGTGCTGCTGGTCACTCTTGACAATGATGGAGAACCACAATTACATTGCCCTCAAAGTATGCTTAGCTGAGACTCTTTCACAGATATTCTCATCATCGACTTCTTAACACTGATACTACCCAGCAATTTCAAAACAAATTAAATATTTGAATACAACACATGAAAAAAACCCAAAACAACCTGTTCAAGCAAGAAAGATGAAAAATTTTAAAAGAGAAACAACAGGATACTAAAATCTTGATATTTCTAAAGCTCATTTCCAATTTGGGGGGACAGGGGAAGAGAGAGAGCACTACCAAAACCCACCCATCGGTACCATTGCTCCAAGAAAACTACTTCCAGACATGCTTAAGGCAATTCACTCAGCTCAGGCTGCCATTTTATGGGCATCGGCGCCAAGCTAGCAGCCCACCGCTGTGCAAGAGGGGCCTCACCCCCTTCTCCCATCCCCTGCTCCCGGCCATGTCTTGTCCCTCTCCATCACATCAGGCCTTGTGCTGATCTAACTCACTTAAAATAGCAAGAAATGGTCTGTTTTGCAGGGGAGGGGGGGAAGGTGCTGTAGCCTTTTTTTTGCAATTTTCATGAGGAGGGTCTTGAAACACAGGCTGCCGGCTTTCCTTGAGGGGAGAGGGCAGCTTCTTCCAGGCAGCCCACAATGGATACCCCTGAGCCTGCCCCCCTCGCCGGGCCTGTCCGCTCCCCCGGGCCCGGGGAGGGTCTGTGAGGGGAAACCCGTTCCCTCCTGCCTCCCCTCAGCAGGCCGCAGGCCCCCAGGCTGGTCCTAACATGGCGGCCTAGGCCGCAGTGCGTGGCCGCGTCGCTAGGCAACGGGCGAGAGGCCCCGGGGGGGGGACGGGGACCCCCGGGTGTGATGAGGGTGACAGGGCTGGGGGACAAAGCGGGGTGGTGGGTGACGGGAGCCCGGTAATCGGGGTAGGGAGGTCGTGGGCAGCTGAGGGGCTTGGGGCGACGGGGGCACACGAGCAGGCCAAGGTTACCTGTCCCCACAGAGCCAGGTTTAAAGCCAGAGCGGAGGCTGCTCACGCACCCCGAGGATGCTGCGATAGCGTGATTAACGAATTATAATTACAACTTTTTTCCCGGCAGCGCCTACCTGCTGTGGGAAGGCCTCTCTCTCCCCACGGGGGCTGGGGGGGTGTGTCGTTAGCTGCGTTCGTTTGCAGGGTCAAGACACCCACCTTGGCAGTTGAGGCTGGAGAAGGCGAATTCCTCCCAGTTCCAGTACTCACAGTTTAAGCTTCATAAACGTCCTGTCGTTAGGACACAGATTAATTGAGCCAGCGAGTCAACTAAAAAATGGTGGTAATGCTGCAGTTACCGCTACTGACCGACTCACCGTAACATACAAGCATGCGCCATCGCTAGGAGTATTTACTCAAAGAACTCAAGTACCACTTGAACTACAAACCACGATAAAACCCCCACAAAAAAAAAGATAAAGTAACACCAAAGGGATTCTTTTTTTACTGTCTCAGTGGTTTCTGATCAAACACAAGTTACAGCTATGAAGATTAGTTAAAATATGCAGCAGGATGGGTTGCCGCTGCGTCTCCCCGAGCTGCCGCAGTTCTGCAGCAGCAGCAGCGGAAGGGATAACGTGTTATTTGACCCAGTAAATGAGACAACCGAACACAAAACTCAACAGGACAACTCTGTGAAATATGAAGAAGGGAGCTTAAGGGAGCTGCACCTCGGTTTGGCTTTTCATTTCTTCTGTTATTGCTGAAAACAGTGATTCAAACATCAGTGTTTTTTCTGATGGCTTTATAATTAAGCCTTCCTCCTAAGCTTATTGCTTTGCAGTCTGGTCCTGTGGGCACGACGGAAAGTAAAAGGGGGGGTTACGACTTCTCGTCGTGCTTGACTTTGCAGGTTGATGCCATGAAGCGGGTGCATGGTCAAGCATGGCCGGTTTTGGCTCGCCTTCCCATCCTGGGTGCTCCCAGGCAGGAGGAGGACCAGCACGTGCCCGGACCTGCAGTGACCAAGGTAAACTTCAGGGCTCTTTTTTTAAAAAAAAAAAAACAAAAACAAAAACAAAAGAGAAGCAAATTCCAGTTTCAGAAGTGATTTAGGAACAAAGATGCTCAATTTTATACCACTCAGTGAAAGCGTAGCACCCAAAGTTGTTTGCACACCTGGTGATCAGACCCCATTTAAATTCAGTGTTTTAGTTATAAACAGCATACTGCTGCTCTTTTAATACAAAGCTGACGGTGCTGTGGAGAGCAGCAGTTTTAAAATCCTTCGCTGTGAGGTACTTCGTTGTCTATTTTACCTGCGCTTGAAGGGAGCTCCCAAATGAGGATCCCTACAAGGATCCACCTGACTGCAGCATCTGAGCCCCTCAAAGCCCCAGAGGAAGGCACAGGGCCACAATTTATTTTAAAAGCCAATTAACACAATGGTAATGTGACCAAGTTTGTGAATTAGATGCTGTTTGTGTCGTTTCTCTTAGCTAAAATAGGAAACAGGTGAGAAGCAAGACCCAAGGAATAAAAAAAGCCACGGAAATCTAGACTATGCCAGCTCATTACTTGACTAATCATTGTTAGCATGCAGGATTTTTAGTTTTTAAAAGAAAATAATTTAAGGAGGGCTTTAGATAAAGATATAGGAGTGCTCATTGGTATTTTTAAGCTTTCTCTGGGGACAAGGTCAGCATCAAAAAAAAAAAAAGAGCATTGATATGAATGGAGGCTAACTCCACATGTTAATATATAAATTATACATACATTAATAATTTATATATTAAATGTTAATATGTAAATAAATGCGTAAAATAATAACTGCATCCTGGGATTGTGTCGCACCTCACCGATGGGATTATATGTCTTTAGCAAGTACTTAGGTCTCAGCTGGCATGAAGACAACTTTATTTATTTGCTTTATTAATAATCTCCCCAGACAGCAATTTGGAGGCTGCTATTGAGGCAGGTTTTTGTGTCAGGTTTTTGATTTTGGAGTTGCCGGTTTCTCTGCCATCCTCTCCTGGTAGGCTTGCCTGCAAAAAAACTTCACCACGATATTGCAGCGCTGTTGGATGTTTTTAGACGACGGAGAGGGTGACGGAAGCGCTGCCAGACTATATTTTGGCATAAGGGGGAAAAGGGGAGAGTTTGTTTTCTGAAAAATAAAACATAAAATAAGGATAATTTTATTATGGCATCGATAAATAAATACTGTATGAACAAACGGATGGTCACCGTTGTCCTCTCCCGCCTGCACAGCGTGAACCCGTTGACAGTTCAAAAGCTTTGCTGTCAGATGGGTCTCGTCTTTAGACGGTGCCTGTGGAGTTTTATCTATATCCAGCCAAGCGTTTCACATTAAAATCCCCCGCTGCCCATCCGTGCTGGCCAGGCAGCTGCCGCGCAGAGGAGCTGTTCGTCTGTCAACTGGCCTCTCCCGGTTCCCGGGAAAGCAAGCAAACAGCAAACACTCATCTGCCGGCCTCCGCCGTCTTGTTCATACCGATTTTGTCTCATGTCCAACCCTGGAAAGATCTGGGTCTGTCCCCTCCATAGCAAGACTTCTAGCAACACTTGTCATCCTCTGGATGATCTTCAGGGCCATCTGCAGGGCCAAGTGCCGTAGTTGTCCAAATTTCTGCGTTTCCCAGATGTTGCACATGCACTTGGGCTGTGGTTTTATGTTTTACTCGATATGATGGCACTGCAGCCTGTCACAGGTCCTGGTCCCCTACGCTGCCTCCAGCTGTGCTCCTGCTCCCTTCCCCAGGTTGGATTTAACAAACACGCGGCTGTGGGCCGCTTCACATCAGATCAGACTCTTGATCCAGTGGAAAACTGGTCGTCTTTCTTTTTCTCGGTGGATCTTGCTCACTCTAACACACTGAGTCGGGAAATGAGATGTCTGGGCCGAATGGGATGCCCATCCTGAGAGGAGTTCCAAATCTACACGGTCCACCTAAAGAAGAGCCCAACCTCATCCAGTTGTGATGTTAACCCACCCTGAGCTCCTCACGCTTCTCAAAGCTCTGTCTCAGTGGAGCAAGAAATGCCGGATTTGTGAGGGCAGAAAGGCAGAGATCAATGGACAGGGATCTCTTGATTTTGTAATTTATCTTGAAGTCTACTGGGTAAAAACCCCAGCAGATTCAGGTTGTGTGATTTTCCCAAGACCGCTGGCTAAACCTGTGGCAATAACGTGAGCAGGAGGATGCTGGCTTTTGCCCTCCTCTGCTCAACAGCCTCATACTTGTCCTCCTCGAGACTAAAATGCACGATGCAGGGATAGCATTGCAGATGCTGCAGGGAAATGTTTAAATCCGAAGCTAAAATCTGTTTCCAATTAGGTCTCCAAAAAAAAAAAAATTCCATAGAAACATTTCTGTTTAGATTTGTTTTCTGACATCACCTAAACTCCCTGCCAAAATGCTTGAATATCTTTTTGTGTTTCAGATTTTACTGTTTCTTTAGGTTTTATTTTTGCACAC
>NW_008825352.1:182688-188609 GCF_000699105.1 Pygoscelis adeliae | reverse complement strand
AATGCTTTGAAAATGTCTTTTTTCTTCAGAAGCGTTTTCCAAACAAATACTTCAAAGCAGTGACATAAGGGTTCGCTTAAACTCACACCATGTTAAACTCATTGCCATTTATCACTCTTCAGAGGGCTCACCAGCATCATTGGAAAGGCTCCTAGGGACTTACCAGGCACTGGCAAAACTGTAGAAAAGTGATTCATTTCTCTTAACATTTGTGACCTTTTGTGATTTGGGGGATTTTGTTTTGTTGTGTTTTGTCTTGTCTCCTCACAAACGGATTATCTGATGCAGCAGCTGGGTGAAGGGCTGGAGCAGAGCCGTGTATCCGCCTGCACGTTACAAGAGACGGATCAGGCTGCTGCTTCCAGTTATTGCACCTCAAGAGATCAAACACCCACGTGCAGTAGGGCAAAACGGAAGGATTCCTCTATAGCCTCCTGGGCATCAAGGAAATGGTGGCCGATGTGGCTTTATAAGGCTCACAAGAACGGATGCAACGCAACCACACACGTGGTTGCCAGCTATGCCTTTTCTAGGAGCTTTGATCCACTGTACAGCAAGAGCGAGATTAATGTAAGGTAACAAGGTACCAGTAACACCATAGGATGGCTACCTGGACTGCCGAAGGACCGAAACAAGCTTTCCTACGAACTGAATGCGATTATCGGGTATTTTCAGTCTGTCCTTGCCCTCAGACAGGCAAACCCGCAGCGGTCCAAACCTTCATCCCCATTTGTCCAGCACACTTCGACGGCCGTTGAAGTATAAAAGGTAACAGGAGCGATGTAATCCGGGATAGCCTCACAGGTTGGATGGCCAAGGAGGTTCGAGCGTCTCCTCTGACCTGCCCCGGAGCAGAGGCCGCACGGTTCTGTGCCCTGGATGCTGCAGGGTCAGGAAGGAAGCACTGAACTGCGGGATGGACTTTAATTGCTCCTACAGCCCTGAGTTTTAAGGACTTTGGGTAACAAAGAATGTTCCACAAACCCTCACAGGCTGCCCTGGAGATTTTTTGTTGAGCGTAACCTCCAGCCTCTGGGTCCCGCAGTCACCTTTTGTCTCTCAGAACAGCCCTGCCTGTTAGAAAGATGCTCAGTACGGCAGTACTCGTACGCTCAACCTTCTCCCTGTATTTCCTTTAGATGAGTTGCTTTGGAAAAATGACTGGCTGAGTTGCCGGTGGAATTTCTAAGACTGGAAGTGAAACAATTTACCGGAGTTCAGGAGACCGGGGCTCTTCTGCAGGACAGCCAGAGGTATGGGCCAGTCTCAGGCAGGGTACACAGCTTGCCTGTCACGGCAGGAGGTGGTGCTCTGTCCCCCACCGAAGTCGTGTACACTTCTTGTAATACCCCCGCACTGGTGGCAAATGGATGAATTCAGGGCTTTGACACATGAGCGAGCTATTTTGGTGATCATTAGCGCACATTGTACACTTCAGGACGCTGGAACTGGTTACAGACTTTCAAGCCAAGATATGAAAATGCCAGTTCGGTGAGCGGCAAGTCAGGAATATTCTGGGTCTGATGAAACTGCTTTTTTTAGAAAAAGTATCTCAGGTCAAAACGAGAGAGAGGAGGCTTGCCTTTTGCAAGCATAGCACTCCACTGATGTGCTTCCAGCTGTCTTAGCACAGGCTATCAATCTCTTTGAATGGTTTCTATCAGTTATCAACCATCGTAAGCCAGCTATGCATGAACTCTTAAAATGAATCATAGCTGTAGCTGTAGTCATCTTGAAATACAGAGCTCTAAGCTACAGACTTAGAGCTCTAAGTACAAATGTTTTAAAGCATGCTTTTGAATAAATGGAAATCAGTGTATCGGTTTTGGAAAAAATCTTTATAGCAGGTTCACTCTCCTGAATGCATGCTCACCGTTTAATTTTTTTTTTTTCTGCAACAATCTCGCCCAGGTCTTGAGTGTCCGCAAACCGTCCTGCTGCAGCAGTTGACTCGAGAGAGCAGCCACGCTGTTCGCAAAACACCTCTTCCAGCTGAGAAATGCACCAGTCATGAGACATCATCCCCACTAGGAAGAACTGCACCGGTACCATCAGCAGACGGCTCTGGTCAGTACTGCAGTTCAGAGCAATTACGCAATTGTCCTCTGTACAGGGAACAAAATAGACATTAAATAGGGATCGTGTTCAGTTTTATCTTGTATGAAATCTCATGCTGTATTTAAAGCTGGTGAATCTAATCCTTGCTTTTTTTTTTTTTTATTTCTCTGCATCTTCCTGCTTCTATCCTCCCCTGTGTTCTTACACTTCTGCAGCAGTTATTGTATTAACCAAAATTGGGGATGACTCCTGTATAATAACATTTTATCTGAAACCATGCCATGCTGGGAAGATGGTAGTTTAGTTAATTGAATTCCCTCTAATCAATATTCCAGCACAGCACTGGCAACACGTAGCTGGCGATGAAGTATTGCATGCAGCGTTCACAGTCGAACCAGTATCTCAGGGCACTGACTGCAGGGATTTGAAATTCTAGCCCCAGGTTTAGATGTGTACCTCTGAGAAAGCGCCTGACCCTCCGGGATACAGGCCGCTCTCTGAATCTCGTCTGAACACGATTTACAGCCTCGTCTGTGTATTTTGGAAAACGTTGTCCATCAGGCTAGCAGTGAAATGGAAAAGTACTGAGGAAGGCAGCGCAGGTACAACTCGATAGGGAAGCTGTTTTGCCTGGCGTGAGACCAAGGATCTGCACTCTACCAGCACAAGACACTCTGCAGAGGGATGCTCGCTGAGGGAGCAGTTTTTTGGAACAAGAACATCTATAAGCACTTCCTGGTGCTCCTACACGGCGACAGAGAGGGTAAGACCTTGCTGGCCTTATTGGCATCCACTGTCTCGCTCTTCTAGGAATGAATCTACGTCCTGGAGGTACAGAGTGATCAGTCTTCATCAGTGTCTCTGGTCAAACCACTCATCCCAGAGAAAAATGACCTCTCAGAGGAGCCAGATCCCTCGTCCCAGGCACACAACCTGCTGTCAAAGTGTGAAGCACATCAGACGTGACCCCCAGATGATTTTAGATACTCTCTAGGGAAGTGACCCTGGGGGCAGAGAACACATTTTACAGCTAAAGTCATCATAACCACTCAGCTGAGCTTTCTGGGCTGCACGTCTCACTGGCAAGCTGGGACGTCAGCCTGTGGGAGAGGCTGGGTTTGTCCAAAATGGTGGAGCAGGTGAGTGTTCGTGGTGGCAGGGTTGGGGGCGAGGTCTGGCGTGCCCCTCCGCTATCAGAGCGGGGCCGGAGAGTGGCCAAGGGGAAGAAACGAAGGGGAAGGAGAAAAAAGCTTCACGCCCGGGGCTTGGATCAATGCAAACAACATAAATACTGGCTGAGACACCTTCTGCCCGCTGGCTCCTCCACTGTGAGGGAATTACTCGCTGGCTGCAAAGTGTCTTTCTTGAGCTGGTGTGGAGCCAACCTCAGAGCAAATGCTTGGCCAGAGCAAATTCATTAGCACAGGGGAAATGGCTGCAAGCCCTTTTTTTGGGGCTGTGTCACTTTTCATCACAGAAAGTAGTTCTGCAACTAATATTTTAAGGTCTCCGCTGTCTCAGCAGCCTGTGGCACCACTTCAAGCTTCACTGGGAGAACAGCCGGAGCTGCTGGTCCTGTGGAAGTTCCTTCAGGTTATGGTCTTCTCGAGGGCTGAGCGCCCCAGCTTGGCCTCTCCTCATCCATCCCGTGCTCCAGTGCCAACCATCCTGGGGACCTCCGCTTTCCTGTCCACATTAGTCATGAAGACTGATGTTTAAAGGCCCTATTCCTTGCACTTACCTACCCGTGAGGCCACGTCTCCACCTGGCTTTGACCACGCTTAGGGGCTGCGTGATGTAGCTGTAATGCAGATCACAGCCACGGTGCTCCGGGTGCTTTTTCTAAAAGGCCTTCACACCTTCCTGCAAGAACGAACGGGGCGAGCCTTGTACACACATACACAGCCAACAGCTCCCCGGGAGATCGCTACACTGGTGTTTAGAAAGTTTTCCGGTTTTGGTGAAGACCCAAACCAACGTCTTCTTGTTCCCAGGAAGCTGTTCCCATCACTTCAGGGGAAGACCGACTTCTTTCCAGGCCGATCTTAGGCACTTTTTCGGTCGTTAGACCCTGTTGGGTCTTTGCCAGCACTAATTCCCCTGGGGCCGGTTTGGCAGGACCGAGATACCAGACTAGGCGGTGCCAACCAGCCCGGCCAGAGTGGTCTGGCCATTGCTACCCTCACCACCCAGCCCTGTCCCCATGCAGGGAACAGCATGCACTGGAGCTGCCTCCTTGGGGGCAAGGAGACGGTCGGAGGGGGAAAGTCCTGTGTAAGCTGTGGAGTGAGCGGTGATGACCTTGAAGAGGAGCTGGAGCAGGTAAGGAGCACCTTTAGGCTGAGCTGGTTTGGCAGCGCGTGGGAGCTGCTGGCCACTGCGTGACCTCTGCCACGGCTTCACAGGCTGCAGAGAAGCTGCTTCTGTTCAGGATTCAGAGCAGGATGCAACCGACTGATGGTAAGGCTCAGCTGAGCTGACCGTCTCGGGGGGGGGACGTCCAGCAGCCCCTGCCCTGGCTGCTCCATCACCTGAGCAGCAGCAGCTCAGCTCCCCTTGCTTCTAGCTGAACTTACGGAGGTAACTCCGAGTGAGGACCCATCCACCCTCCTTGCTGGCTCGCAAACCATGGGCGTTCAGCAGCTGCTAGGTGGACAGCTGAGCTGCTGAGGTCCCCAGCCTCAGAGGCAGAGGTGGGGTGAGCAGCTGGGGGAGGAACGCCTGCTGCTCCCGAATGCCGTGCTCTGCTGCTGGACGCGGGGATGCCAGGGTCGCTGCTCTTGTCACACGCAAGCTTAAAACCAGGCAGAAATCTCCTTCCCGGGCTTGATTTCCCGCTATCAAAAGCATGCCAGCACCCACAACTCCCCTTCAGAGCTGCCCTGACATGGGTACCCCCCCTTCTGCTCCACCACCAGGTCCTGACCGGTGCCACGTACCGGCAGGGGATGGGTCCCATGGGGCCTGGCCTGCTCACTCTTCACAAAATGTTCTTCCTTCGCAAAGCCTCCAAGTCTGCGCACAAGGATGGGGCTGTGGGTGGCACCTCCACGGAGCACGAGGCAACGCAGGACAGCCTCGCCCTGGGAATTTTGCACCTCATTTTTGCAGCTGGGCAGTGGAGTCAGGAAAGGGTTAAAGCCCCCATCAGCAACAACTTTTCAAAGGAGGAACATCGTTGGATCTCGGAAAGAGCATTTAGGGGCACAGACAGCCACAAACGCCCTCTGACCTGCTCAAAGGAGGGCTAGTATCCCCCCAGCCCTCACCCCCAGCCTGCCACTGGTAGACCCTCACTGAGGGTGAGGCTGAAACCAGCCCAGAAGACGACAACCCCTTCCTTCTCCTGTGTTTTAAAAAGCAGGTGACTAGGATGCAGAAGGTGCAGGGCTGTGCAATGGCAGGGAGCAAGCCCACCCAAGCCTCATGCGTGTCCCCAGCACATCCCTCGCGGCGTGGGCAATGCCAGCGCCACAGCTGAGGCACCTGCGAAATAACCCCTGCGGGTTATTTAGGGAGCCCGGCTCCAAACAGATGACCGCAGAGGTGGGTATCTAGCTGGAAAGCCTGGCGCTGCCACCCAGGCAGCACTGCAGCAGGCTCTGCCCGTGCCTGGGATCAGGGCGGCAGCACCTGCACCCAGCCTTGTGCACCCAAGCACCCACGGCAGCAGCCACCCTATCCCGGAGCCGCCGTCCCATCCCGGAGCCCGGCCCATTCCCAGGGATCGTTACCAGGAGCTCGTGTGTTTGGTTGCAAACAGAGCAGGAGCGGGAGCCAGGCGCTCGTGTTTGTGTGCCTGCAGTTGCTCAGGCAACTCAGGGCCAGCCAGGAGCTGCCAAAACCGCCGGAGGCCAGGGCCG
>NW_008825352.1:180317-181919 GCF_000699105.1 Pygoscelis adeliae | reverse complement strand
GGGGCACCCCCCCGGGCCCCACGGCACGCGGGCATGTCCCAAGGCTGATGTGAGCGCCGGCCCCACGGCCGACGTGCAGGGACCGGGGCGGTGGGTGCCACGGGCACCCGTCCCTACTTTTTCACTTTGGCGTCGTAGGTGCCCGCGTTCTTGTAGGCACTGACGTAGCCGCTGGTGTCCACGATGTTCTCCCGCCCGCTCTTGCCCTTGCCCTTGCCGCTCTCGTCGAAGCGCTCCTTGTGGGAGCCCGTGTACTTGGAGGTGTCTGTCTGCCTCTCCACGGCCCCCACCGTCTTGGCTTTCTGCGGTGGGGAGACAGGCAACGGGAGTCAAGAACATGCCCCATCCCATTCATCCCTTGCCCCACGCAGGCTCCTGACACCCACCGAGGACCCTGACGTGCCCACTGGACCTGTGCGATCGCCAGCCCAGCCAGGGCCATGGGGTCCCCCGGAAAGTGTCTCTGCTCTGCTGCAGGCAGAGCTCCGTCCTCCCCTCCCGACCAGCCCTCCTGCTGCCAGGGGCTCTTCACTCACTGTGACGCCCACGTTAATGGGCTCCTTCCCTGCCACCAGCTGGCAGATGGCTTCATACGCCTCCTCTTTGCTCTTGTCCTTAAATCTCTTGGGGGCCAGCTCCTCCAGCGCCTTCTTGAACTCCTCGTAGTTGATGACGCGGGCCGTCTTCCCTCTGCAAGCACAAAACCCAGGCTGCCATAAGCACGTCCTCAGGTTGCACCTCCTGCACCGCAGGATGAGCTGCATCATGGAGACCCCGGCTTTGTCCTCCACCAGCCTCGGGCACCTCGCCCATCTCCGAAACACAGCTACGGCCAGGGCAATCCCAGCTGAATGGGTCGGGCCGGGCACAGCCAGTCCTGAGCTCCAGGAGCTTTTCAGCCACATGCTGTTAAAGCCCTTGATGCTAAAAACCTCGCCCCTGCATGGAGGTGCCCTGGGACTTGGGTGCCGGTGGCAGGAGGGGACACGCATCCATTCCCACCGCTCCCAGCCCGCATGGGATGACCAGCACCCTCTCTCCCCTGGCAGGCATCGGTCCTTCTCTGGTCAAATTCGGAAGGACGTGCACAGGGCATCTGTCCCACAAGCGCCCGTTCCTCATCTCTGGGGCAGCACAGCAACCCACCCTCTTACGCGCCAAGAACCTCCCGGTGCTCAGACCCTCCTGGCCCCACCAGGGAACAAGGGGATGCCCGGACAGAGGGTGCAGAGGGAGCAGGTTCTCCACCCATCCTTGCTCCTGCACCCTGGTGCAGAGAACCGGGTGTCAGCGTGTCCTCGGGGACCCCGAAAGCAGCCCCAGGCACCTTTAGCTCTTCAGCTGCCCCTGTGACCTCTGAGGAGCAAAGACCGGAGTCCTTGCCAGGCTCAGGTGTGGACTGGCCACGCCCAGGGATGGGCTGTGCCACGTCACACAGGACACCCCTGAGCACCCTCCTCTGCTCCCTGCGGCACCGTCTTGCTAGATGGGAACCTAGCAGAACTGGGCAGGGCCGCCTCGATGGCTGAGGGCGGGAGCAGGGGCACAGCCTCTGCACCAAAATCTGAGCGCCCCCCACGCCCCCCACCCCGCAAATTTGGC
>NW_008825352.1:179443-180161 GCF_000699105.1 Pygoscelis adeliae | reverse complement strand
CATGCCGAGGGCAACAGGGGAATGGACAGCTTGGGCATGCAGTCGGGGCGCCACACCTCCCCGGGGACAACCGCGCCCAGGCACCGCCACCCTGCCGACACCGCGAGGGCATCCGCGGCCTCCGAGCGGCTGCAGGCTCCGAAAAGCCAAGTCACTTACTTCACCTTGGAGAAGACAATGTCCACGTCGGTGCTGGTGACGCTTTTGCCATCGGTGACTTTGCAGTCTTTGCACAGCTTGGCCCAGTTCTTCCCGTTCATTTCTTGCCCCGTAGCCTTGGTGTCGCCGTAGATGGCGAATTTGCGGAAGCTCTCTTCCAGGGACGCCATCTCAGTGCTCCCGGCCATGGGGCTGCAGGACGCGGGGCAGATGGGCCCGTTACTGCCCAGGCTCTGGCTGGCAGCAGCGGCAGAGCTCAGCCGGCTCTGCTCTCAGGCCTGCGAGGGCAGGAGGGGGAGGGCTGGCGAGGGCGGAGGGACTGCAGCAGGAGCAGGGCGTTGGCAGAGCCTTGCCGCATGGGGTTGAGGGCTGGCGGCAGCCTCTGACAAGCCGAGGTGTGTCTCGGGGGGATGGAGGCTCCCGATTGAGAGCTGTCAGCAGCGAGGCTGTCAGCTCCAGGGGCTGGCGAGGAATGAGCACATCAGCCCGTCCCCTCGGGAGCACTCTCCGGGAATGATGCAATGCGTCCGCCTTCCTCCTGCTCGCCGATCGTGAGAAA
>NW_008825352.1:176362-177968 GCF_000699105.1 Pygoscelis adeliae | reverse complement strand
CCCCTGCGGGCCCCCCTTGGAGCACCCCTGGGGCCAGCCAGCCACACGCCAGCGCTGCCCATCGCGGCTGCTGGCTTCCCTTGCCCGGAGCCCGACCACGCTTGAGGCTCCGCAGTGGGTGCTGCGGGCTGAAGCAGCACCCAAATATTGTGGTTGCCATGGAGTCCCGACACAACCCACATCACTTACTCACGGCCTCACCTCAGCTGTTCGTCCAGAGCCTGCTCCGACCGCGGCGCTCCCCTGGCACTCCCCGGCCTCGCTCCGGCGGGCACATGGTGCTGCGTACGGCCGGCCGCAGCATCCCCAGGGGTCGTTCGCACCGAGGGGACGCAGCGTGCGGTTTGCTGCTGCCGTGCAGGGTCCTGCAGGTAAATCAGCAGCTCGGGGAGCTGGGCAGTGGCTCGAACAACACAGGCAGCCTTTGGCACCCTGCGGTCTCTGTCTGCCCTGGTCCCTGTGCAGAGGAGCTGCAGGGCAAGGACGAACACGGGTGTTTCCCATGGCTGAGCTGCCCCAGGGGTATCGGTTCTGCTCTTGCACCCAGAGCCCTTTGCTTTGGGGTACGGCCCCTGTGACAATCTCCCCCTCTTGGCTGAGTGGCAGATATTCTCTGCTGGGACCTTGCTGCCAACCCTTGACTGGACAAAGCCCTGAGCAACCCGCTCATACTGATCCTGGCTTGGAGCAGGGTCCTGCAGCCCTGTCCCATGCACCACACAGCCAGCGTGCCCCTCCATAGAGGAACCGGCCCCTCTCGGTGGGTGACATCATGGACCAAAGGCCACTGCCCACCAGAGGTGACCACCAGCCACCTCTGCGAGCCTGTGATTTGGGATCACTAACTTTACCTCCCGCCTCGGAGGCGAGGGCCAGGGCTGGTGTCAGAGGATGCAGGCATGCCACAGCACTTGGCCGCTTTGGGTAGCCCCAGGTGGTCACAGCCTGAAGCAGTGAAGGACCCCACTTTGTCATGTCCCCCAACCAGCCTTGTGACCCCTCCGTCGGCAGGAGCTGCTGTTTCACAGCCCAGCCAGAGGCAGGGTGCCAACCCATGGCTGCCAGGTTGCAAGGACATCCCGGAGGGGACAGTCAAGAGTGGGCAGGACAGGTGTGGAGGCTCATCTGGACCAGCCTGATGCCAGAGTCCGGGCAGACCTCACCAACGAGTGTTTCTCCTCCGTCTGGCTTGTCCTGGTAGAGCTCAGACACAGCCAGAGAGCCTGGGCGCTGCACGCAGGAGGTGGCACCAGGACTCTGTCCTGAACACGCACGCTTCCAGCTCTTCATAAAATATGAAAGCAGGTCCCAAAGTGCAGAGGCTCAGAGGTTACAGCGGCTGGCTGTGAAGTGGGAATTTAAACCAGCCTCCGCCCAGGCCAGCAAGGACCTAGGGCTGCCGTCCCACCCCTGCAGAAAGTGGGGAAGGGCTGCTCGCCTGCTCTCTGCTTTAAGGAGAGGGCAATAATCGGGGCTGCCATAGCGAGGAGGGTGGTTAAATCTTGCTGAAGGTACAGCCTTGTCCTTAGCTTACCCTGCAACTCCCCACCGAAGCAGGTGTCTTTGGCTCTGCTTCCAGCTGACAGCTCCGGAGAGGAGCCCAGGT
>NW_008825352.1:156843-176121 GCF_000699105.1 Pygoscelis adeliae | reverse complement strand
AGGCGGGCGAGTGGGGGGCACCAAGCCAGGGCTGGCGAGTTGCCCCACGGGGTCGGGTTGAGCAGGTCAGTTTTCGGTTCCTAAGAGCCAGGGTTTGTTGTGCGTTTGTTGTCACCATGACAGCCCTGTTGGGACAGAGCACAGTCCTTGGCCAGCTCCTGCTGTTCCTCACGCAGCCCAGAGACGGAAGCCCGGGAGGAGGCTGTGACTTGGTCCGGAGCCCGTGGCGCGGGCAGGAGCTGAGGAGGAGGTAGCACAGGTCCTGTGGGGTGGTGGAGGAGCACAGACAAAGCTCAGTGCTCAGCTCCCCGGGGACCTTTCCCTTCTTGCGATTTCCAATAAAGGTCAGGATGTTCCCAGGCTGTCTCCTGCCCTGGGGAGCTTAATGAGCTGTGTAACTCCAGCGCTCACCCGAGACACACTGAGGCTCACAGCTCAATGTCACCGAGACACGGCTTCAGATGCCGGGCTTGTCCCTGCTAGGACCATGTCTGTCTCCCTACCTTCCCACAGAGTCCTGGAGTGCTGTGACTGCTCCAGGGTGCAGCTCAGAGCTCGCACAAGAGCACAAGCACGACCCCGGGGCACCCTCTGCGCTCACCCTCCGTCCTCTTTGCCTCTCGCCTCCCTGGGGGCTGGGCACCGCAGGCTCCCCGGAGTCATCTTGTTTCAGGAATGAGTCGCTGGCTCGGCCGTATCTGGGGTGGGATGAGGTTATGCGGGAACGCTGCTTCTCTAGCGCAAGTTGCTACAAAACAGAGGGAAGTGTTTCGGAGGTTGTGCAATATGTATACGGTAACCCCAGCAACAGCATGTCCACAAGGCATTAATGGGTCTTAGCTGCGGCTGATGAGCGGCGCGATCGCGGCGTGCGTGCGTGCATGCCGGGTGTGCCAGCAGCGCGCAGAGCCAAGGGGGGGGTTCTGCCGCTCGAGCTGGGGTCCCGGCTGCGATGCACAGCACAGGGCAGAGAGGAGGGGAAAATGTACCCTCCTGCGGCAGGAGCTTCCTTCTCCCTCCCTGCAGTTCAAGGCAGCCCCTTGAGATGCTCTCAGGACGTGTCGAAAACAGAGCCCGGGAACAGACTCACCAAAAATCATTTCCCAAAGGAAGGTCCCCTTGACTTCAAAGAGAAAAACTAAGAAACTTGAGTCGCACCCGAAGATGAAAGCGAGCAGGGCGTACGTCCCACGCCAAGGCTGAGAGAGGAACGCGCTGCAAGGCCTGGCACAGCCGCTGGCAAGTGGCCAGGGATGGGGATTTCTGATTTTAGAGGACTCCGGAAAGCTGTCACCATCCTGCAAATGCATTGCTTGCTCCTGATGAAAAGCCACAGAGGCTCGTGGTGGGAATGGCCAGTCCAGGGCGCTGCCTCCCGCTGATGGGAGAGTTCGTGCCCCGGCAAAAAACCTTTTATTTGGTGCTGGAGAAGGGGCTCAGGGATGCCAGACCTCAATGTTTCTGCAGCGATGGGGAGCTGAAGGCACCAGGAGTTCCTCTGTCACCTTACCCAGCTCTCTGATGGCCTCGGGCTGTAGCAAGGGCTTAGCTCGCCGTCACTGCAATCCTCTGATGTGGTGGCCGGGACCGCTCTGCCTGCACGCTGACCTCTGCAGCGGTACCCTAACGCGACTCCTTCCTTTTGGTTGCTGCCACAGGTCTGCTATGGAGCTTCCTCACCCAGTGCAGCAGCCGTGAGCCTTGCCTGGGCAGCAGAAACGCCCTCGGCACCTGAACCCGCAGGTATCAGCATTAGGGTCCCAAAAGGACAGAAACGAGGTGGGGAAGGAGCGAGCCGGGGCTGTGCCTGCCCCTGCCGTGACCATCCTGGAAAGGTGCCACCTCCCTGCCATGGAAAACTTCCATGACTTTGTGGGATACCACACACAGCACCCAAAGCCGGGGTCCTGAGGGCACGTGTACATTGCAAAGCGGCATCTGCAAAAGGCCCTCCCGGCACGCAGCAGCTCGGCTGAGATGCTCAACTGCACTTGCGAAGGGTCATCCTCGCTGGGAACTGATCTGGGGCGGACAGTTCTCCCAGGAGCTAAAACCATCTCAGTCTCACCGTTTTCACTCTCGGGTGCCCAATACGCACCTTCAACAGTCCTCCTTTAATGGGGTTGTGGTGAAAACACAAAACCCAGCCAAAATCAAATGCCGCGCGGCACACACAATCCTGCCTGCCGCCCATGAGGTTCAGGAGACCAGAGTCCGACGCTGCCAGCGCTGGGAGCCCGTCCTGCTGGGGCCTGCCTCTTCGCTCAGCATCCAGCTGCCCCAACGCACGGACAAGGTATTGCACGTTTTGCAGCCTTGATTTATTCTGCCTCGGCCGGCACTCGATGCAGTGGAGAAAACGGTCCATGTCTCAGCCGAAGGCAGCAGGAGGATGTCTTCCCCACCTCCCAAATCAGGGTCCCCAGGGCATCCTGTTGGCACCCAGCAAAAAGCGTGGGCTCCTGCTCCTCACAGGGAAACCTGCGGGGTGGGACAGAACCAGTACAGCCCAGCAGCGTGTGGGGCTCTGCACTGGTTGTCGGGGTCTCTGGAGGCAGAGACCCTTCTCAGGTGGGTGTTTGTGTGCGTGGCAGGGGAATTTGGGGCTTACGGGCCGTTCCCAGTAGGCATCCTGTTGGCACCCAGCAAAAAGCGTGGGCTCCTGCTCCTCGCAGGGAAACCTGCGGGGTGGGACAGAACCAGTACAGCCCAGCAGCGTGTGGGGCTCTGCACTGGTTGTCGGGGTCTCTGGAGGCAGAGACCCTTCTCAGGTGGGTGTTTGTGTGCGTGGCAGGAGAATTTGGGGCTTACGGGCCGTTCCCAGGAGGACAACTGGCAGGTGAGCACAGCCTGGGAAGGGGAGGGCAACTAAATGGTGAACCTGAGGGTGAGCCCCGTGCTCCTGGAGAGCGTCACGTCCCAGCGAACTGCTAGCAGTGTAGGACATCCCCTTCCTTCCCAGCGTGTCCTCGGAACCTGCCACCTCGAGACTATGCCGGGCCTTTCTCTCCCTGGACGTATGATAGACTGGGAAACCCAGCTCCACTCACCCCAAAGGGCGCGGCAGCCTTCCTGCAGCACGGTGCACAGCCGGACCGGCCTCCTCCCTGCGGTGCTCGCCCGGCTGCAGCACAGAAAGCAGGCTGGAGTTACGTACCTCCTGGAGAAGGTGGTCTACCCCCTCCCCCTCAGGGAAGGCGGTCCATAGAGACCTACGGAGAGGGGACCGCTGTCACCCACACAGAGGTTAAGGTGCTAAGCCCAGCTGGGACAGCAGAGGTGCAGGGAAAAGTTGGGGGGGCATCAACTGGGCAGATAAATGAATGACTGCAAAAAAGGAGGAAATATTTAGCAAAGGGCATAGAAAATTTTATTGTGGACAGAGCTACTGAAGAGCTCCATACACGACTTTGGGGCAGGTTCTGCACGGACAAAGGGTAAGAAAACACATGAGGTCTGCTCAGGGGCACCCGCTGGAGAGAAATTACCAATGCTTTCTGGGTGGAGGGACGGCACGCCTTTGAAAACCCTGAACCCAGCATTACCGCAGGGTGTCGTTCTCTTGGATGATAGCAGACGTGAGGAGAAACAACCGGAAGGACTTTACCCGGGATCCATCGGTGAGCAGACGCCCTGGTCTCTGCAGACAAGCAGTGCCATGCCTGCTGGTCCGCAAGGGTTGGTCCCCCACGCGCCTGCTTTTCCAAAGGGTCACGCTGCCAGCGGGTACCACTGGCCACAGCAGCAAGGGAAGCTGCAAGGAGCGTGAGCACAGGCCAACCCTTCCTGCAAATTCAGACATAACGACTTCAACAGCTACCTGAGACTTCACTTTCGCTGATCAACGGCTCACGTAATTCGAAGAAGAGTCAAGGCTCCTCATTCCAGCTCTTTCAGGAGTCAAAAATCAGGCAACAGAGAAGGACGGTAAGACAGCCCTTTAAAGAAGCCTGGGGTCAGTGATCGTATCTACGCTGCCTTGCCAGAACTTCGCAAGGACTGTCCCAGGGAGTGCTCGGCCTGGATGGTCCCGTCTATGAGCCACACTCACCCCATAAACCCTTCAGCAAAGGGAGGACTCCCCTACTCCAACCTCAGCTCTGCAAGGATCATGTGTTTCCAGGAGCAGCTGCAGCACTTCGCCTGCTCCTTGAAGGCAAGCACTACTTGAAATGTCCGCCGCATGAGCACCACACAGCGTGGTGTTGGCTGGGTGATAGTGCTGGGGTGCTTGCCGAGGGAGCTGGGCCAGCTGCCGGCATTCCCGGGTGCTACTGGAATGGGGAGAGGCTTTCAACATACAGCAGGCGCCTTCCTGCCTCTCTCTGCTGAAGTGAGCTCTCCAGAAGGAAAACCGTCTGGGCCTAAAGTTCCAGGGGAAGTGGACTTTGCGTGCACCTCAGAGCAGCACAGCAGCCAGCATGAGCACTGGGATGACGGGCAACAGCCGGGCTGGGAAGCGCATACATCAAAGCCAGGGGTCCAGCCTGCCTGTCCCGTGTTGGCTGTGCCCGAAGAGCATCTGTCCCCAGATATCCCGTCCTGTTCTGAACCATTTCTGATGAATGCCTGCAGACTGAGCTAGGCAAGGGGAGGAACAGCTTAGCTCGACTCACATGCTTTGTCTTGTCCTTCCCTAACCTGCGCCCACTGTGGTCTGGAGAAAGGGTTTTTTTGTGGTTTCCACGCATCAAAACATTCGGTAGGGTGATAAAGACTTCCCAGACTTCCTCTTTTCTACTGGTGCACCTATGTGTTCACACACGCCAGCAGCGTGCAGCACTGGGGGCCTGTCCAGAAACGCTGCAACCGGCCAAGCCCGCTGCTCAGGGCGCCGGCTGTGCCGGGGAGGCAGGGGCTGTGCAGGTGCCACGGCTGCCAAATGACAAATCGTGTCAGGCACATCCATACCGGTGGCAAGGCCCATCGGGATGCGTGCGTAGCTGCTATCCCAGGCTCTGAGGTCAGCTGGCTGCTCGGCGGATCTGAGCTTGCTGGCGGCCCCGGTCTCAGCGCTCAGCCAGGAATTTGAAACGGGGCATGCTGCCTGGGGAAGCCAAGAGGGCAGGGAAAGCCAAGGCGCTGTAGCTCGGCAGCCCAGACAGCTCTCTGCTTCTCACCACCAGCACAGGGTGCTGTGACTCGAGGCACTGGCTACGTGCCCCGGTGTCTGGTGTGGGATTTTTCTGCAATGCAGAGACTCCAGGCTTGGCTGTGGGCTAATGTGGATCTGGCAGCCCAGGCAATGGAAAGGTTTCAGGACCTGCTGTATCCCAGAGCTTCTGATGAGAAAGCTGCTCTGTGGGGCACCCCGGGCTGCTGGGAAGGTGGAGCAAGTCAAACTACGCTGCCTTACAGAATACATGCTGGTGAACTTGGCTTGAGGGCGTACAGTGGAAAGCGGTACAGGGACAGGACAATCCTGAGGTTACTCCCTGACCACCTGCTGAAGCCCCTGCGCATGATCCAAAGACTGACAGGGTGTAGGCAGATGGGAAATTTAGTTTTCAGGGTGCAGGGAAGAGCAGAGATGCAGCCTTGTTCTTCCCCACGCACTCTCCCAGAAAGTTACCGCAGTACTAATGTGCAGAGGGCCAGGAGGGTACAGCCCCTTCCTATGGAGAGTGCTCTAGTTCTCTCTAGCAACGTGCCTACCTCAGGTTTGCCACCTCATTGCCTCTTGCCTTTGGTTGCGCATGAGAAACATCTCACTGCAGTCTGATGGCGAGCACACGGAGCAGGGATGAGTCCCTCAGCACTCTACGGAGTACTAACGCTGCAGTCCTTAACCAGTGGCAGCCCTGGGCACACCCCTGTCCGGGGCGACTGTTCCCCCTTGACGAGGAGAATGGAACTGGGCTCAGGGGCACTCCTGGCTCAGGAAGAGGCAGCCAGAAACAATGATGCAGCGGGGTTTTTACTGCCTCTCAGCTAGTTCTGCTGGAAGATGGACAGCATCAGGTAAAGGGACGCTGCTACCTCCAGCGAAAAAGACGAGTCACTGGAGTCAAGATCTTTGAACGGCAACACACAAATAGAAAGAGAACCTCTTGCCTTGTCCCCAAAGGCTATGGCTTTGGAAAGCTGATCACTAGGCCGCTGTGGTGTTTGTCCTTATGTCCTTAAAGCACGGATCACGTCTGCCCACGTGCTGCTTGCTGGTGCATTTTCTGTGGTGCGGCTCGGATGTGCTCTCACTGGGCTGGGGCTGAGAGACATGAGGTTCTCCGCTGCTCTTACTTACAAACATTCTTAGAAAAAAGTTCCAAGTCTTGTTTCACGCGTCTGTCTGTCTGGCAGCTTTTCCTTTTTACCTTGTGCCCAGAATACAGATTCTTCTTCCTGTCACCTCTGGGATTGTCTGTGGACAAGGGATAGCCTTGAGAGTTGCTTGAGCTATTCTTAGGAGGCCCATGAAGGGCAGTGCTCCCAAGGCGAGTCTGAGCCACAGGAATCTCATCCATGGACTCAGCAGACTCTGAGTGATAGTCAGCTGGGGGTCCCACCGCCCGGATGAGGCCGGTGCTGCTGGGGGGCACAGCGGCTCTCAGAGGAAAAGCTGGCACTAAGAGGCGAAGGCTGTGGGAAGATGAGGTGGCAGCAGCCGTGGCTGGGAACTCTACAGATGGAAAGAAAGGGAGAAGAAAGCTTAAGAAGAGAGAGAGAGAGAGAGAGAGCCCTCAGCCCCACAAAGACATCAACAAGCCCAGAAACTCTGACATGGCTGATCCACTAGTGTTAAAGAAAATCATACTTATATTTACGCAAATTAGATATGAAAATGTAGAGAAGTCTACACTCAGCAGCGTACCCAAGTCTGATCATTTTACAGGATCTCCAAGCACTCAGAAGCACTCATTTTCCCTTCTTAGGCAAATTGACTTTCCGCCAGTGCTGGGTTCTCATGACACACTTCATTTCTGTGTGCCAGCAACCAGAAATGCAGTTCAGAAGCAGAGAAGCTGACCGGTGCGCTCTCACCTGACTGGGATTCTGGGAAAGAGGGCCAAGGTCTAGCGTGTGTTTTAGATCTGCCGTCCATTGCTGAGGAAGAAGCTTTATGCGTCTTCTTTCTTCTTTTTTTCTGTCGCTGTGAAAGCAAGTGGCCCAAGAGAAGGGAAGTCACTTCAACAGCCCAAAGTAACGAGACACTCAGGTTTTTTAATTGCTACCTCTCTTTAATTCCTCCTATTTTTAATAATGAGGATTAAGTATGACCCAAGTCCAAGAATATTTTATAACTTAGGACTGAGTTACTATAAAGCAATGACAGAGAACAGGTATTTAATGAACACACACGTTATCTGCATCCGGCGATTCTCTGTGTGTAGGTACCTTTAAGCTGTCACCTCATACAGCTGGAGGATGTATGAGAGACTGGTGGACAAATGCATTTCTAGAGTCAAACTAGAAGAGGGGACCAGAAGTCACATAGCACAGGACATCCCAAGAGAGAGATAGCTCTTGTCCAAAACACAAGTATAGTTGAAAAGGATTTTTTCTTATCAGCTAGATGACAAGATTTTGATTAATAAGCCTGGAGGAAAGGGGGAGAGCACCACCACCTGCCATTTGAGCAAGGGGGGAGAGCATCTGGACGTAGGTACAAGAATATCAAGAGCACGGAAAACTTGACTTTGGACAGCTGTTTCATACACTCAAGCTTCATATCCACACGCACACACCATCTTTCCCTGGGCAGATGCTTTAACGTCCATATTTGAACGTATAAACTGCTGGATTTTGCTCTACAGAAACATGCACAGCTTGTTACATCAACAAAGTAGTAAAGATACACTCACTGAACTGCACTGGAGCAGCAAGATACTGTATTACAGCTGTATTACAGCTAGGCTGAGAGCTTATGAGGGAACTGCAGAATATATCTGATCACAAGTGTGAGCTGAGACAGGAGAGTATCACTTGATTGTAGTGACTGCAGGGCACAGCCATACCTGCAGATACATGCTGAGGACAGGGAGGGCACGTGTACGAAGGAGTTAACCGCAGCCCGCACTCGAGCGAGCGTGCACCCATGCAACCTGGTGAATCGTCAGCTGCAGAGGTTACGGTATGTAGCAAGTCTCCTGCTTACCTGAGAAGGGACCGCAACGTGAAGAGACGGGAGGTCAGAGGAGGAGCTCTGCTGGGGGTCAGCTTCATCATCGCGGACATAGAGCTTTGAAAAGCTAAAACACACGGCAGATATACAAGATGCTTCCCTTAGACATGACTTAACTCTGGTGCTTCCCTTAGACATGGCTTAACTCTGATGCCTGCTTTGCTTGCACGTACTCATCAGCCTGACCGAAGCATCCCCTGCCTTGCACAGCATTCCCAGCAAGACTGCAGGGTAACTTTTCCTGCACAACTATGCGAGATATGAAGGGTTTCTTCTCCCTTCCCCGGGGACACGAGTTAATAGGCAAGGATTAATTAAGAGACAAGGATGCTGTTTTCCCATGAGTGCTTGCCTGTGTTATAAACTTTGTTGTCGTGATTCATCTCTTGACAACCTGAAAGCATATAACTATAATGAGCTCAATATAGGAATTACAGGACAAATCAGGCAGCTTTAAAATAATTTTAATACAAAAAAGCCTACACAGAGTATTCTAGGAAAGATATTTTCCCAGGGGAGGGGAGGCAAGTACTCAGGTATTTACCCTCCTGAAACTCAGAGATTTCACCATGCCTGGGTCAAAACATTGGTGCTCCCTATCCTCCTAAGTACTTCTGTCTTGGGGTCCATCAGTGACTTTGATGACAATTTCCCGTTCACCATACATGCTGCTGGGAGACTCCTATCTATGACTTTACTCACCCTTTTCCTGAAGTTACTGTTGAGAATTCCTCTACTTGAATACCAGGGTCTGTATAGCCAGAGTTACCTGAAAAAAAGTCTGCTTCCTGGAAAAAAAAAAAAAAGAAAGAAAGAAAAGAATGAACATTTTCAGACCAATATGGGCACAGAGTGGAGAAGAGGGATTTTCACTACAGAGATGTCTTCTTCCTCCTTCCTCAGCCACAGGCCAGACATTTTCTGTCCTTACAGCTAGCACAGCTGAAACTCAGCAGGAGTCTGCTGCTTAAGAAGATGGAAAACCAAGATTGAGACAATTAGAAGTCCCTGATTCATTCATTTAGTCCAGCCAGTATTTCATGTGACTCGAAAACAAATTACACTTACGGAGACCAGCTTAATCATTTCTTGGGACCACATTCAAAATATCACTTAAAGCTTCCATTAGTTATACCGTTCAATCATAGGAGCTAAGCAGTGAATGCAAAAAACTTCTTTTAAATTCAGAATGGAGGTGAGGAAAATGAAAGCATGCAACACAGAGGAAAAACATAAAGTATTTTCTGTTTCTTGTGTGAATCCTGTGTGGCTAGTAACTGCTGGTTTTTAAAAAAGAATGTGATAGATTGCTCATTTGGCTCAGGTACAGATGAATTCAAAGTAATGCCATCCTGAACTTTAAAATTGCATACTTTCATAAACATATAAGAAGACGCAACGAATAAGCCTCCTAAATCCAAGTGCCTGCATTACAGAAAAGGGCTCCCACTTCTCCCTCAAAAGGACACAGTTAAGGTGGCCAGAGTCCCAAGTGAGGCAGGGTATGAAGCCCCCTTGTCAAAAAGGATAAACCGTGCTCAGAACCTTGACACTACTTTTCAGCTGCTCTTAAACTTGAATAATTAGCAAGACAACTTCCTCTTAAAACATTTTAGTGTGTAGTGACTATAAAGACACACATACATTTTAAGGCAACTTTTAGGTGGTAAAGACGGAGGGATTTTAAATGCGATAGGCATTAGCTTCCAAAAAAGCTTAAACAAGCTCATGAAGACCTATTTGTCTGAACAGCCTGCTCAGCAAACTTGAGAAAATGAAGTCAAAGTTGGACGTCCCACAAACGGGTTCCTGAGAGACCCAGGGCCTCTGCACTTCAACAAATTCATAAACAATCGACAAAAGAGCAGAACAGTGAGATGAAGTCTGATGATGATGCTCCCTTATGTAAGGCAATAAAAATGAAAGCCAACCGCAAAGAGCTGCAGAAGAGTCTTGCAATATTGAATTACGGGGTGATAAAATGGCACATGAAAATCACTATTGCTAGATGTAAAGTGACGCACGTGGGAAAAGCAGTGTAAACTTTACATACAGAGCAATGGTCTCTGAACTAGAAAAGGATTCGTGGAGCTGCACATTCAGTGGCAGCCAAGAAATCATTTCAGATTATAGGAATGAAAAGGAAAAGCATTAAAAAAAAAAAGAAAATAGTTTCATGTTACTGAATAAATTCATCGGGAGCCTGGACACTGGATTCTCTATAGTGTTCCAGCATCTTCCCCCCCAGAAGACCTGGAAGAAGGTACAGAGAAGAGCGACAGGACCAATGAAAGGTATGGAGCAGTTTCTGTACAAGAACCAGCTAATGGGTCAGGACTCTTCAGTCAGGAGAGGAAATACTCAGGGCAGATATGAGCGGAGAAAGCAAATGGGGAGTAATTGTTTACCATCTCTCTAACACAGCATTCAGGGAGCATCAAATGAAAAAAAAATAGGTAGTAGTTTCAAAAGAAACCGAAGGAAGGCTGCACTTTTGACACAGCATGGAAATAAGCTGTAGCACTCACTGCCATAGGATGCTGCAGGTGCTAAATGTTACATGGATTCAAGAAGAAACGACAAAAGTTTGTGTGAGAAACCAGCAAATATAAAGCCGTTCGAAGCTCTGTGCTCCAAAAGCCCCTAACACGTATTGCCAAGTGCTGGGAGAGGGTACTGGGGACTACAACTCTTGCACTCTCTCTCAGCGTCCACAATTTCCACAGTTGGCCAGTGTCAGAGCCAGCACTCCGGTCTGATCAACTCTGGCCAGCCTTCTTTACACGCCAGAAGAGATACTTCCAAAATCACTAGCTGCTTTTGAACGTCTTGGCATCAATGTCTGGAGTCTCAGTACTCGTGTGATTGTTAGATAAGACAGTTGCCAAACTGGAAAGACTTCAGGCCTGTTGCCTTTTGTAACATGCTCTGAGTTTAATTGGTCTCGTAAAGGAAAAAAAGGAGTTGGGAAGGAATTTGCAGCTGTTTTATAGGTGGTAACATCAAATTTGAAGGGAATTGGTTTAGCAGTCCCAAACATTAGAACTTTCTGATTTGAGAATTATGCTGCTTGGGGCTATTATAGGCAGGGTTTATGCAAGTGCAGGATTAATAATCTGCAGAAGTTGACCACATGTATTTCAAATAGAACTTGTAACTCTAGTCAGATCATTGCTCATCATCGACCGAACACCAAATGCACATAAATGTTTCCTCAAATCTCCTTGGGGACCAAATTCTTAACATTTACATTCAAGCCCCATGCACCTGGGTCACCAATGAAGGACACCACACACAATCTCGTGTCACTGTGAGCGTACGGGCGGTAGGTCTTTTCAGAGGAAAGCACGCCGGGGCTGAAATGAGCTGCAGCAGGAGACATCCTCGTAAGACTGCGCAGAGTAACTGAAAACGATCAGGATTCAATGTCCACAGCATACAAACAGGACTGCAGGACCGGCATTTCAAAGGAGATTAAGAAATTATACATCTTGAGAATATCATGAACAACTTCTTTCCAAGCAGGGAATGAAAGAGCTTTTTTGTCCATTTTAGCCTTCTATAAATTACGTATAACCAAAGCAGCCACATAAAAGAAAGTAAAACCTCAGAGCTGACTAGCAGAAGCAAATGGAAGAAGACTCAATCAGTAGAAAATACAACGTTCTCTCAGTGTGACAAAAACTACAACCACAGCGCAGAGTCCCAGCCTCCCTCCGCTCCCACAGTTGTTAGCGGGACAGCCAGCATCCTTCAACTGCAACAGCAAGACAAATCTACCCTTTCCAACTGGGTTGTTGGGATTCAGCTTTTACTCTTGCTGAAAACAGACTGCTAAATCGACAGACCGCCCAAGTTCCTTGCAAATCCTGGCCATGCTCAGACCTCCTCTGGAGGCTGAATACCAGCTGTGTCCACCCCAGTGGTGGTGGTTACAACTTCAGGATGAATTCAGCTCCCTTGCCCACTGCCACTTCAGTGACAGCCAGTGCCCTGAAATGTTGTCTGGCTGGAGGGGAGGCAGAATTGAACAGGCAAAAATGGTTCTTGTCCCAGGGAAAGTGGGTCTGTTGCAAGTGTTGAGGCTGAGAGTGAAGACTAGGTTCATCTTAACCGGACATTGGAAGAGGGAAACAATATTGAAAATGTGAGGGAAGCTGCGTAAAATCCGTGTTTATTATTTAAAATCAAACCTCACCAACCTGAATCAGAGTCCAGAGCAAGTTCAAAGCTTTAGGAATGTGAAAAAAATCACATGCCAGCTGGCCTCACTGTGAAAGCCAGCTCCCTGGTATGAATGCAATTAGGCATTAAAGCGTTGGGTTTGGTTTAGCTTTGATTTCTTTGGACTGCTATGCAACTGCCTACAGAAAAAACTGTTACTTGCACACGCTGCTTTGGGTATAGTAATAGAGGCACAGGCTGTATACGTCCAACTGTTTTGCATTTTTTTGTGACATCTGAACCACTTAAGTGTGCAAAATTAGGGCTTTTAACTTCGTGCATGTTCTGAGAAGGATTCTACAAGTACATAAGAATCCTTTAACCTGAATAAGAATCCTTTAACCTGAACATAGCCGAAGACTTAACCACAGACAAACACGGAAAACTGAAGCCAAACCCAACACCCAAGCTTGAATAAGGGTCAAAAACAAGGATTAAAGGGGAAATGCATGTTTCTTCTTACTCCCTAAAATGAATGAACACTTAAGACAAAAGTGAGAAGAGGATGATTTCCATTTTATGCTTGCAACATCTTGGATCAATTACAAAGGATTTCTGTGTTGAAGCTAAAGAAGGCTGTAGTCAACACAGGTTACAAAAGGCAAGTCACTTGGTGTCCTCCTACTCCAATCTATTTGTTTGTGTTTATCTCTCGGTTGCTATGTAAGAAACAAGGAAAATCTGGTGGGTTAACATTTTTCATAACAATGTTACTGGGCATCATCCAGTCTTTCTTGTTCCCCAAGGTACTAACTGCAGTCCTGAAACACAGAACTGCTTTTCACCCTGCTTCTTCCAGGCTTGCTGCTTCCAATTAACCATATTCACACATATCGAGATAAGCACCAGCGCAGACAGGAGAACACCATTGAATGGCTACATCCCAAATGTGCACACACTCAGAGTCCACCCCTGTTCAAGTATATTTTCAGTATCAATCAAAATTCAGTAACTAGGAAATGATTAGCGCTAATGCTTTATTATTGTTTTAATTTTCATAGTAAGCAAAGCTCTATGAGACAAAGTGCCAAATATTTTTGTTGTTATGGAAACCTCTGTTTAAACTGAAAGTTCAGCTTTTCCAAGACAGTAAAAAAATATGTATGAAAAGCTGGGGTCTCCACACGAAAGGGAGTTAGCTCACTTTCCCCTTTGCTTTGATAGGGAAAAACTACAAATTAGTCCGGACAGATCCCAGTATCTCTACACAGAATACTTGGATGAAGCTTGGATTTAATTAATGTCTTATGAAATATAAAACTGGTTGTATCGTAGGTAACTTACTTGCATAAAACTAAAAGTTACACGGGATCGCAGAATCGCAGAATAATTTAGACTAGGAAGAATTTCTGGAAGTTTCTAGTCCAACCCCCTGTTAAAGCCAGTACAGAATTTGTCCAGTCAAATTTTGAGTAACTCCAGGGATAGAGCTGCCTTGCAGCAAAATAAATTACACTGAACCTCTCAATTCATAGCGGAATATATATGCCACTGCAGAGTGTAACAGCATTAAAGAGCTTGTAGAACTCTTTTTACAGAGATACAGATCAACATCGTGGTAATCACAAGGACCCTTATCACTACGTAGACTCAATTCAAAGAAAAGCAGATATCTGGGTCATTTCTGAACACGATTGGTGTCCTTTTCCTTTTCAAGATGGTTCAACTATTGGTATTATTAGCTGTTTCTCCAGCCTTAGAGCCTGTCTCACTTTCAGTCGTGACCTGCGATACCGCTCACATAAGCCAGCAGGACGTGCACTGCCACCCAAACAGATGGTCCTGTCCTTTCCAGTGACAGGACCCTTCCCACTCTTCAGTCACCCTCCTTCGTGCTGACACAGGCATTTATGTGACTGCTTGGTGAACCAAACGGGAGGGAGCTGGGCCAGCTAAACACGAGCTCAACTGTTTTTTTTAATAAAGTTTATTCTTACCCAGATGAGTTCCCCCACCCTGTTCACTGCATGACTGTAACGAACAGCTGTGCTGGCAGAAGAGAATAGACAGTGCAGGGCCGAAAACAAGTGGTGGAGGAAGAGAGTGGGTGGGATTGATCCCTTTGAAAGCAGTCCTTGCTTATGCCTAAAGTGTTCATCAAATTACAGGCCTTACACTTTCCCACATCCTCCTCAACTCCACCAAAGTACCTCTGGAGTCTTATCTCTAGCAACTGCCTCTAAAATTTGGAGCTCACAAAAGTGAAGCAAACTCTACACAGTGGACAAGTGAGGCTGTTTGTCAGAAATGGACTGAAAGTACGAGTACCTGACCGGGTCTCACTTGGGAGGGACAAGACTCCAGTTGCTTGTCTACCTCTTTCACCTCTTGCTGGGGACGCTGCTGCAGGATGTACTCGTACGTAGTCAATTTGTTCCACACTGGGAGGAAAGAAAGAGAGCTGTCAGTGCAGGAAAGGCCACTCCCTGATTACACTTAGACAAACAGTCTGAATAACCATACAATCAAATAGTAACTATAAACATGAAAAGACTGATACTCTAAGCCAAAAGTACCTTTGCACTGTACATCTTACTACATCCTTTATTTCATCATCACACTTCCTCATAGTCCCACTATTCTTCTAAAGCCTCATATACGTGGTACAGCCTTCCATACCGTAGTAATTTGCTCAGCTCATTTCAGAGCAAACCCTTATTGGGTGTGAATAATGGATAAGATCTGTATTGTACAGAAAGCTCAGTGAGTAGTCAGAAGGTACGTGATGCTAAATGGAGAAAAGAAATTCAGCAGGTTAGTGTGTCCTGTAGAGGAGATTGAGACACTTAACGTCCAAAACTGAGCATCAAATGCACGGCTTGCCCCGTGCCAAATAGATGGGCCCAGAGTTTACGTGTATCCGAGTTTATGTGCTCTTGAGGTCCCAGGCACAAACACATCTGCTTCCATGAATGACCAAAAGCATGTGACATTTCTGAGCAGCTTGGTTTCTTCATGAGACCCAAGATGTTACGAGGATCCAAAACTCAGACATTCCTCCCATAATGACCCTGTTATGGTAAGTATTTTTAGAGCACAAAACCCAGAAATGGATGCTGAAGGGTTTTAGTGCACAGCCTGGTAGTCATTCTTCCTTTTTACGGAAGCATAGTAGTTAAAGCAGCTGCCTAGGATGTGGGACATCCAGACTACAATCCGTCCTCTGCCTGAAGACATTGGTATCAGTAACATCTTACCTCTCAAAACCATGCCCTAAACACAGGATTACTTCACAGGAAAGTGGGGGAGAGCAGAGGAGAAGGTGCCCCTCCTGTTAAAGCAATGATCTTATGAAGAAATAAGAATTCAAGATCCATTTGGCCAGGAAGACAGAGCATAAAAATGAATGTGAGTCTGCAGCCAAGTGATTAGTGAATGCACCTAACGGGGACAGCGCAGGGTGCTGGCAAATGCTCCTAGAATGGTACCGTACGCTTTATTTGGCAAACAGAATATTGCTTCATAAGCAAAGGGCTATAAACCATTTTTAATTTAGAGTTTGTTGGTTTTGAATACTTAACAGTGTAACTTTTAAAATATTCTAATAGAGCTATTTAGTTTAAAAATACTGCATTTGTCTGGCCAGATAACACTGCAGCACATACTGTGCAATATATAAACACAGCTTGTGAAGAACCCCATATCCTTTCCTATATTCCCTTCCTATATTCCCTACTATTTTTTTCTTTTTATTCTGCTTACTATTGGCCTCTCAGCATTGAAGGAAAAAAAATATCCTCCCTCTAAACTTCTGAAGTGCCGTGCTTCACTGAATGCCTCTAGAACTGAGTCTCAGTCAAGACTGGTAAATTTGAATACGTGGATCTACTATTTTGAGAATAACCTACTTCCGTCCTTTTGAGCGATAGCAGTGAGTAATTAAAATCAGGACAGTAGTTCTGAAAATTTCACTGTGCTTGTAACAAAACTAGATTCTAAAATTTTCGTAGTCATACCTGACTTAAGCCAGGTTTTCTTATGTGAGGCTTAAAGGCAATACCACTCACAGGGGCACTATTTTCTTTCTGTAATTTAATTATTTAAAAAAAATAGGTTTATGAAGAAATGTTCACGAACAGTTTTAATTGGTAAATAGTATTTCTAGTCCCAAAAGAGGTTAGACAGTTCGTTCCAACACTGTCTACCTTAAAGCGTTCAGATGAGACTATTGACAATTACAGGTGTGGAATAAGAGGAATTTAAACCAGACATATTTTGCCTATCATCTCCCTGAATCCCAGTTGTCAGTGTAATGCATGCTTATATGTAACACACAATATAGGCTTCAATATGGTAACATCGCTCCTTTTAAGCAAGGACTTACACACTGCACTTCTGCAGAGCTGGAACCAGTTTCAACAGGGTAGCAGATTTTAATGTAATAAAATGTCAACAAAAATTAAGAATAATTAAATTCTGTTTCCATGTAAGTCATAAAGATTTAAAATTGGGCCAGAAATAAAAGTTGATTTGGCTCAAAATTTATTCTGAAAGAGGAAAACAAAATCACCCTAAGACAACAGCAACAACAACAAAAAAATCCCCCAAACCCCGAGTAGAACTAGTGTAACACAGGCGCGGTTCTGTGACACGAGAAAGCATGTCTTTAGCCCAAGGAGGGAGCACCCTCTTGTGGAAGTTGTACACAAAGACAGGATAAATACCGCTCGGTACTAAACCGAATAATCCTTTCTTTTTCATCCAAAAGAAATCTTCCTGGAGCGGCCCCAGCTTTGTTATGCTTTTAGTCTTTCTACAGTGCTAGATCGACCTTTGAAATCTCCAGGCATCGCCATTAACCCAGCAAAGTCAACGTTCAGTTCCACCGAGAAAGCAAAACCACAGCGCGACCAAATGTAAAATAAGCTCAAAGAGGCTGCAGAAGGAAACCAACGGCCAATGACCTCACTGACTGTAACGTTAATGCCAGCTGAGGAACACTCACCCATCAAACGCTACGCTTCAGCAGTGCAACTATTTTGCTTCTGGAGCTGCACTGGTTTGTGCTGACCTAGTTTGTGTTGGCATCTGCATCGCTGTTAACTGACAACCTAAAAATCCACCCAGGGATCATCTGTAACCGACGTCCTCATTTCTCTTCCACCACATCCCTTCTTCCTTAGTTTTGGCACCACCGACTACTGCAAGCGTAAGATCTTTTCTCATCATGACTTATGTCAGGCAGCCAAACAGCATTGGCTTCATTTTAGACGATGGCTAAAAAAAGGTTTTTGATGCCCATCTGTACATAAACAAACATAAATATCCCTTCTTGACAGAGCAACAAGTAGGAGATCTAATGAGGAACCTTTCTAAAAACCTCTTCCCCTGAACTCCACAAGTAATTTTGTGCTGATATGGTACAGCTTCCATAAAGGGACCTTGACCTGGACGTCAGGCCTCCCGTTAGAAATTTAGATCAATACCGTCCGCATTTCTCCGGGGTAACGGAGAAACAGGCCCTCTCACACAACAGAAGTACTGGGGAGCACAGTGAAGAGACTCACAAAAGCCAATCTGGATCTGCCATCACTGGCACTGAGCTGGAATTAACCAGTTCATCCCACCTGGCCTCTCTACTACTCTCCCACGTGCTTTCAGTTCCAGGATAACACAGCTTAGACACATGAATGCACAGGCCCAATGCAAGCCCCATACTGCACATGCACTGATAAGCCCACCTGTTACTGGGGGAAAATCAGAAGTATAATGTTAAACCCAAATTTCCTACCTTTTCAACAGCAATCTTGCACAATGTGTGTATATTTGTGACACGGGTGAACACACAGTGAATGCAGAATGAGTAGAAGAAGCTAAGAGAAAATGAAATGGGGATGCAGTTGACAGGAACATAATACCTACTAAGATAGATGTGGAAGGTCAAGAGGTGGCCTAGTAGGATCACGGTCATTAGGCTCAGAAGAATAAAAATCCCAGCTATGACCAAAATAGCAGATGCCCGAGTCTCAACAGGCGCTGCAGGAAGAAACACAAACCAGCGATCTGTGTGGTTCTTCAGAGCTGTAAAACAAAAGGAGTTGGAGATAAGTAGATTGTCCAGGTATTAAAATCTCTAACTAAACTTTACAGATGGAAATACTGTTAACTCAAAAGTAGCTGCAGACCCATTATGCACTGGAGGTCTAAGAAATCTTTTGTCTGCAAGGCCTTTGGGAAGAACAGTTAGTCAGCTCGGTAAGGAAAGACATTCCGTCCAGCTGAGCAGAGATAGTCTTGCAGAAATACACAATTGAAGGACTAAGGAATGGAGTTCCTCCTCAGCGGGAGAGCCCACAGAATCCAATCCCATATCGAGATATGCTGGCTGATTCACAGGATGCTCAACTGAAGCACTGCTAGTACCATCAAAGTGCCGGTCAGAGCGAAGCATCATGGGGTCGATGAAGAACTCCACGAAGACGTAGCAAGCGACGAGCAGCAGAAGCCCAAGGCCCAGAATGGCAGACATCACGCTATTCAAAAAGAGCCTGCCAAGAAGGTCAGAGGTCTGAGTGGCTTCAATAACATCACGCATACAATTCAAAATCCCAACCCCTAACAAAGACGGAGATATAGACAGCCATCCCAAATTACTGTGACGCTTTCTTACACTTATGATAGATACTGGTTAAAAGTCTTACTTCTGCTTTGTTACCCTGAGGGACTAAACCGTGACCCTTTAGGGCAGCCGTGGTTCCAAAACAGTCAGGTAGACCTAGGACAGACAAAGAGCTCCCTGCACAAAACCTGAAGGCAGTGTAACGTGGCAGCCAGTAGTAACAACTCTTTGCTTTCCGTGCGGTTTTAGTGCAGGAAAGTAAACTGAGAAGCAACAATCAGTGATAGCCTCCTTATTCTTTATCTTAAACCTGGCACAGATTAGAGGTGCCTATGTGCTGCTGCCTATATTGCTGCTGGCAAGTCTCGTAGGG
>NW_008825352.1:150381-156796 GCF_000699105.1 Pygoscelis adeliae | reverse complement strand
CGTGCAATCTGGATGCAGGTTGTTTCAGAGACGGGAACAGCACAATCACGGTTCTATTCCCACTCCAGCTCTCAGAAACATTAAGGACACCCAATTAACATCCCATAAGCTTTTCCTAATACCAAATAATAAGATTATGTTCTCTGTTTTTACTCGTAGATGGTCAGCTACAAAATTCTAAGTGTAGGAGTTTTATCCCTGGTCATTTGAATGTCATAATCATGCTTGCATTTTCCATCTAGTTTTCTCATGACTGATTTTATTCAGCCGGGGTCTGAAAGAAAAGTGGTTCTGTGTGGCTGAATACAGACCGGACTGAGATGCAGGAGAATCTTGGGAAGAGAAGGGGCGACATTATTGAGGCAGTGTTGTGCTCCTGTCACAATGCCAAGCTCTTACCAGTAATTCCTCTCTCCCACACAGTTGTTGAGCCATTTGCAGTGGTGATCAAAGCCACACACACACTTGTTGCAAGTTCCACAGTGCTTTGACTTGGCGCTCCTGCCAAAGAAAGGGTGGCGTCAGCGTGGCAGCACCAGCTCATTACCATGACTTTCCAGCGACACAAATACAGGGGGATGCAGCAGCAGAGGTAACACATACAGGTAATAGTGAGAAAACCTTCTACATCAGGAATGCTTCAACACCCAAACGTAGCGGCCATACCGGCCATCGTTGGACCACAATCCCAAACACTGCAAAAATTGCCTTTCAATGCACTGCGTGATTTCTAATTTGGGTAGATCACTGATTTCTTATTTGAAACCCTTTAGCAGTTCTACAAAGCTTGATCTTAGTGTCTGCCCTCCAAGCATTTCCTGCTACCGTATTAGCTTCTGGCCAGATACAAGCACACACGCACAAGTAACACGTTGTTAGGTCAAAGACCAACATCCAGGTAACACGGAACAATACGGTCCTCTCCACACAACGTGTGAGCAATTAAATAAAACATAGAACCACGCGCACATTTGACAGCGGGCACCTACCCAACTAACCGAACCCTGCCACAGGATGAAGTTTAACTCGCGCTATAGAGCTTCAGGGGCTCAATTTCAATCGTATAGTCTAACATTAAAGACTAACGGTGAAGCGTAATGGTGAAGAAGACAGAGTAGTAGAAGGAAAAGAGAAGATACTTACACATCTACATCACAGACATGGCAATGATGGTTTTCAATGACATGTGCATGTTGATTACGATTGAAGGTGGCCAGAGGCCCTAGATAGTTTTTTTCTCGCACATTTGCATCCGCAGGATCAATGGAGACTGCAGTAAGATGAACAACTAAATGGTAGATAAAACACACTCCTGGACACTGAAGTACACAGTTAAGGATTGTATGAGTGATTTAATGCATATATTTTTATCCTTAATACACAAAGCCCACACAGATGAGAAATACATAGCTTAGAATTAGAAATCACTATATAACCGATTGCAGCACATTAATCTGAGCTTTCTTAACGGAGATGTTTGCGCTGTAATAAATATCCTCTGGAAAAAGATAACTAAATCTACAGGCACAACCCTCATTATTATGTACTACTCTGCCTCACAGAAACGCCCTTCCTATCACAGGAGTTTTTAAAAATTACCTTTACTTACCAGAATCTGACCCCACGTGCAGACTGTTGACATAGGTCCACGTTTCTTAGTCCATACAGACTCCTTGGAAAGGAACAGACAGTTAAGGCCATGCACACGCCCCTTCACAAGACCAAACTTCCAAGAAAGAAAAAAAAAAAAAGTCACATCAAGGAACTAGTACTGATCACCTTGCTTTCCTTTTCCTTAGTCAGAATCGCAGGGAAGAGGATCACCCCTTTAAAGTAGGCTCCTACACAATTTACAGACAGACAGTATCCAGGATTTGTCATTGTTTCTTGAAATGTTACCTGTTTGGATTCTTACTTGTAAACGCAGTAGCAAGTCAGAGCAAATAGGCTTTAGCAGTACTTTTGATCCGGCACCTGAAGTAACTGCCGATATTTGGAAAGAATATACAAATATGTAAGAACATACAAATACAAAGCAGCAAACCTGCGCGCCTAGAGTACCGCTGTGCTCGAGAGTTTGCTTCTCAACATACTGCAACTAAATGAGCAGGCGTGCAAAAATTAACCTTCCGGTTTATTTGTTGGACACCCAGATGTGCACGTCATTGATCATACTAAAGCCTAGGGAAAATAGAGCAGTGCAGTAAGGAAAAAAAGGAGGTCTTTGAGAGGTCTAGCTGGCTGGGGCTCTGATGACTGGTGTAGAAGAACGGGAAGGGATTTGCCTTTGACACAAAAGAGACATTACTGCTTTATCAACTGGCAGTAAAACTTTGGGAGACATTAATCTGTTGGATTAGAGTGACTTTAGATTGAGTTATGAAGATATTTGGTAGACAAATTCACGAGGTTTGAACCGTGACAAAACCAAGGATTTGGGTAAGCCAAGTAGATGTAAGACCACTGTGAGCTAATGATATTAATGCCTAAATCACGCAGGTGTAACTAAAACAATGATAAGCAAAAGCATCTCAAACATATCAAAGCCTCCATGGACATACATAGATCAGATGTATAAATGATGTAAGTGCATATCCCATCTCTTCAGAACTTTTCCCAAGATTCTCTCTGTAATATTTCCTGGTTATCTGGTTCTGCTAAGAAACCAGTAAGTGGCACTGAGCCACTCGGTCGATTTTATTTTCACCAGGAAGACGTTACCGGAGAGATGACAAAAGCAAACACTTGCTCACAAATTATAAACCCTCACCAGCTTGTTAAGTACTACATTCAAATCTCAGATGCCCTCTTCCAGTCCGCCACTCCCCAGACACACTGGTCCACCGGGAGCCAGGGCCTGGCCTTGAGGAAGTTCCTTCCCTGGGCGCAGGTGACAGTACAAGGTGGCACTGGGAGCACTGGGATTGCTCCCCAGCACACTCCGTCTCTAGTCCCTCTCCTTCCCAGCTGCAGGAGCAGCAAGCGCGCACAGCTCGAGGGAAGCGGGTTGAGGACAGGAGGTGGAAAACACATCGGGCTGGGCTGAGTCAGGCTTTGCTGGGCAGCACACAAGACAAGATGCCTTCACAGTACAAGCACCTCACCTTCTGATACTGCCCACACTGAGAGGACAGTTAGACGTGTATTAAACTCCTGCTCGAGACTGTCCCACGACAGAGCTCTCCTCTGAGGTTCACACTACACCACCTCGTCTTTCACTCACAGGTTTTCTACAGAGGACAGGGAGAAGATCAACTGCCAGCTATCACAGGCAACCACGCTGTAAAATCATAAACATATAAAGCTGCCTTTCAAGACTCGTTCCGTCAGCACAGGGAGGTGTGGCTGCCCATCGCGGCAAGGATGCTTCAGGAGGGGCTTTTTTAGCACGGCTTCCCCCAAACCCCGCAGCACACTTGTAGAAGAGCAATATAAAGCAAAGGAGACACGTAGGCAGAAGACGACAGCAGAAGAGCCTCGGAGGCAAAGATAGTAACCTTAACAGAGAGTGATGAAGGAGACAAGCAGAACGTTAATGACCTACCTAAAGTTGAAGGGCAGAGAGGCTCTCAAAATAACTCTCTTTTATAGACAGGAGAAGATCAAGATTATGGTTATAGTTCAGAAGAAGATTCTGGCTCAGCTGCTTTCTCCTATGCTTTCTACGCTACCTAATGACTATTTTAAAAAAATCCCACTGATAGTTTATTACAGTCCACGTTCTCCTCTTGACCAAAGGATACGATATAGCCAGCGGGCAGCCAGTGGCGAGGCAGGAGAGGAACCAGGATTCCAAAGCCAACCAGCGCAAAGAAGAGGTACAGCAACCAGGCAATAATCTGGAAAAGGTGCAGAGGCCAGCTCCAGCCATTCCTTCGAGCGCGTTGGACCTGCACCTCAGGAACAGCTTCGCCAAAATTCTCTGGAGCTGTCTTATTAGGAGGTTTATTGCAGATATTCATCTACAGAAATCAAAAATGGAAAACACAAAATACGTGATACAAAAATATTGTGACTGAGCCCCGGTCCTGGAGGTGTGCTCCGAGGTGGACAGAAAGTCGGAGAGACTAAAACGACGACACATCTGAGGAGACACTTCTCTCTGCACAGGGGATTTGTGATCGATAGTAACAGAAGGGAAAAAACAATTACACACTCTAAAAGCAAGTGCTGACGTCTGCGTGAAACGACAATACCCCGAACTTTCAGCTAAGGGAAACTTGCAGGTTTTGCCAGTCTTTGAATGGATCTAGACCTAAATTGAGTAAAAAGAGCAAAGAGAGGGTATTTGGGTGGCAGGCCGGAGATGGAGTATGATATGCTATGGTCTGGGGATGTGTTCATGCCAGAACGCTGTTATGGATGACGGCAGAACAAATGCTTTCACCTGTCTCAGATATGCCATGTTTTCCTTCCAGCTAGTGCAGAGAAGCGTAGTGAGAGCGGGTGGCCCCACTGGAGCACGTGGTCTGGAACCGCAATTTAGCACCGCACAGCGTCCAAGAAAACAGAGACTCCTTGGTCAGCAACAAAGGAAGTGGAAAGCACTAGAAACTGAAAAAGTGAACTGATAATTTAATGACAAAAAGGGGAAAAGAAGCAGGAGTCACTCCACAACACAAGTATAAAGCAGACTGTTGCTAGAAGAACAGAGCAGAAAGTTACGTATGCAGGACATCCGTGCAGGAAGCACCTTGATTATTCAGCTGTCCTACAATGTCTGGACTCCTGGCAGGAGAAAGCAAGATTTAACTGCAAAGGTGAGTTACGAACCATAACCTGGAAAGTTCCTGATGTTTCTGGTTCCTGTTTGCACAACAGTTAGGAGCTCAGAAGCGATTTCTCCTTTTTTCAGTTTGTGTTGGATTATTAGTTGTTGCTTTTCGCATGCCACGGAGCCAGGATGAGCTTTTAACAACAGAGAGGTGGGCTGCTCCGCTTCACGGAAAACTCGGGTGCAACAAGATGCTAGGGAGTACAATACAGGCAGCAGGTCAGGGGTGGCATTGCACAACCAGCACTAAGAAGCTCTGCCGGACCTGAGCTGACCCGAGGTACCTCTGCACCACGCTCGCTGTTCCTTAGTAACTAAAGAGGATGTTAAATTAACACCTAAGAGGGATAAGCGATTTCAATTAGTCTGACTAACTTGCACACGAGCGTGCTGAAAGAAAAGGAGGCGGTCTCTAGCTCACTTGCGGTATTTTTGATAATGGTTCCAGTACCAGAAAAGTGCCGAAGGGCTGGAAGACAGCAAGCATGCCAACGTGCTGAAAGAGCGAGCGAGCAGAACGATTCAGATCTTGGTACACCAACGGTCCTGCATCAGTCCCAGGCAAAGGGCTGGAAATGTCTTTTGGGGTCAACTGGTAGAGAAGTAGGGGGTAAGAATAAAAAAGAAGGTAATTTATGCTCATCAGCACAGTCTTATCAACAAGCAGGCTGGAAAAAAAAAATTCCTAACTTCAGTCTTTGAAGAAATTAGCAGTATCTGCCTGCATTCACAGTTTAAATTGCTGCACAGCAACTGGCTCATCAATGATGAGAAATAGTTACTAATCGTGTGATACTTTTCTCATTGGGTTGTTGAAAACTTGCTTGCGCATCACCTTGAGCTACCTGTTACAAAAACCGCTCCGATTATTTGAAGAAATTCCCAGGTTTCTCCTTTCTCCCAGTCAGACCCTGGCCGGGGGAGCCAGGCCCACCCAGGCCCGGGAATCCCTGTTTTGCTGCAAGATGTTGCTGTTTTATAACACCAGGTGGTTTTAACACGGTGTTATGTAACGTCAAAAGCTTCGGTACAATTCGACAGAATTTTTTACGTGGTGAGCTGCGAGCGGAGCCAGGGGCAAGCTGCCCCCTGGCTTGAACCACCCCCAGGGCTGCAGTCATCCCACAGCAGCGTCTGTCCGGTGGGGACAGACTCCCAAGAAGGAAGCAAGCCCCGTGTAACGCTTCGTCTGCCCCGTGTCAGAAGCGAAGTTCCCCTTACTGGCTTCTCTTGTAGCTGGTGCACCGGTCACCCACCGACAGCGACGAAAAACAGGGCTGTACGTGAAGAGACTCGAGGACAGAGCATCTCCCCTTCCCGGTGGGGTGCCCTGCGCTGTGGGTATGCCCGGCACCCCTTCCTACCCAGCTACAGAAAACACTGAATATAAAAATCAGGGCACGAAGTCACCGTCAGGGCTTACTCGGTCACTGTAGACAGAGGAGAGGTAACCGAGTTGACGCTGGTTGTTAACTATACCAGTTAACTATAAGTCAGCCGGGAGTTATCAGGTTCACCCCTTCAGATGTTCAGCCACCGGACGGCCAAGCGCTGGGCAGCGGGAGGGAGCATGCAACCAGCCGCGCCGGGGCACCGGCACCTCCCGGGGACGTACGGGCAGGCACCGGGGACCGGGACCGG
>NW_008825352.1:148346-149678 GCF_000699105.1 Pygoscelis adeliae | reverse complement strand
ATCGCCGGAGGCGCAGGCAGGGGTTTTCCAAGCGAAGGGCTTGAAGCCTGGGTGGCGCTGGGTAATTTGGATTGGAAAGCCCTGCGCCATCCTTCCCTCCCGGCCTTTCATCGCTAAGGGAGGTGGCGAATCCTCCCGGGAATGGGGAAGGCCAGAAAAGTCGCGACCGAAAGGTCTCCCTTGTGGGTGGGAGCGGGGGGTGCCTGTGTTTCCCTTCGTCCCCCCTCCCCAAAGCCAGCTGTGAGGTGTTGCTGGTAACGCTGGCTGTGTTTTTATGAAAACACCCGCGATTTTCCAGGTGGCCGGGGCTGGGGAGGCTCTGGAAGCGGGCGATGGAAGGACGGGAGGCTGGTTGTGAGCAGGAGCCAGCCGTCCCGCTCCCCAGAAGCTGTTAGGAAAACTCCCTTCCCTAACTATTACATCAACCAGTCTTTATAGTATGAAAGCGTATTAACTTCGTCAACACATACATTAGTTCGGATTATACACTGCGATGTAACGAGGTAGTGGAATTTTACTGGAGACTTTGGTATTGTTCGTGCTTAAGTAAAACAAACTAAAGGACAGCCCGGCCCTGGAAACGAGGACTTTGCTGCGTGGAAGCTTAGAGCTGTCCGTGAAGGATGAAGGATACCCCTGGGCAACCGAGGTAACGCCGGCATCCCAGCCCCCCTGGCACGGCTTTGAAACCCTCCCGGCGTCGTCTGGCGTCATAGATCAGTAACTCCAGCACGACTGACTCCAGGGACATCTGGATCAACAGACAAGCAGCAAGAACGCTGGAAAAATACTGTTGTTTTGCAAAGTTTTACTGTGATTAGTAATGAGTAAAGTGGGCATCAGTGATTAGTTAATCATGTTGTACCTGAAGGTTTGAAGGGCATAAGAAACCTGTGCAAAAACCACATTTGGGGACGCCCAGTTTGGCTGGGACACCTCATGTGCAGCAATAAATATTTACCCTTGTAATGCTCTCCTTTGCGTCCCAGCCTCTCTCCTCGGTCGGCACGGGCCAGCTGCGGGTTTTCGGGACGCAGCAAGGCCAGGCCAGCCCGCGGCTCTGCTGCCCCCGGGGAGGCTTTTCCCCCTCCTCCAGCAAAGCAGCCGTGCCGAGCCCCGGGAGCTGGCGAGCAGAGCCGGTGGCAGTGCCGGCCGTGGGTGCATAAGGAGGTCTTTATGAACCGCCTGCGGTCTGTGCACAGCGGCTGCTTTGTGCGAGGGGCACTGGCACGGGCCGGCCGGCCGCTCACCTAAGAAGGCTTCTGTGTGCGGAGGGAAGGGTGTCCCGAGGGCGGCATGTCCTCCCCTTGCTGTCCCCAAAGGCCCTCGGTC
>NW_008825352.1:143054-143949 GCF_000699105.1 Pygoscelis adeliae | reverse complement strand
ACGGCTCCGGGGCTCCCCGGCAGGGGGGGGTGCAGGATGAGGCTAATCCCAGGCGTTTGCTAAGCGTGGGAAAGTCTCCTGGGAGAACGGATGGCTTTGGGGTCGGTGCCGGGTTCCGGCTCTCCGGTGGGGCTGGGGGCTGCTGAGGAGGGCAGCCCGGCAGAGCCACGGACTCACCGGCCTCGGCACGGCTTTGCTGGGGTGAGCTCAGACACGGCTGGACCTTAGAGGGGGACCCAAGGGCTCTGCTGCAGCCTAGAGTTGGGGTGCACGTTGGCATTAGGGTCGGCATTAACATTAGGGTCAGGGTTAATGTTAGGGTCAGCATTAGGCTTAGGGTTGGGGTTAAGCATTAGACTCACGGTTAGGGCTAAGGTCAGGTTTCGTGTTAGGCTTAGGGTTAGGTTAAGTATTAGGACCGGTGCCAAGGGTTCAGGTCCATATGAACAGGAGGGTTTGGATGAGGGTTGGGGTTGGCCTTAGCGTTAGGGCCGGGGTTCAGTCCAGGGTTAGGGTTAGGCTCAGGGCGAGGGAACCGAAGGCATTCAGAGCTGGATTTCTGCTGACACCCAGCTCAGCCCCGATAGCTGTCGGGTGGGATGCTCCCGGTCCCTCCTGCCCGTGACAGCCCAGGGGAAGGGGCACGGCAGCACGTGCCTGTCCCCCAGCCACCCCTGAGCAGGGATGTCTGAAGCCCACACATCTGCCTTTTCGGTGGGATGCTCCCGGTCCCTCCTGCCCGTGACAGCCCAGGGGAAGGGGCACGGCAGCACGTGCCTGTCCCCCAGCCACCCCTGAGCAGGGATGTCTGAAGCCCACACATCTGCCTTATGCCAGGGGAGCACCCCCAGCCCTCCCCGCATGGGTGCTGGGAGCCCTGCACTGGGACAGAGCC
>NW_008825352.1:133704-134655 GCF_000699105.1 Pygoscelis adeliae | reverse complement strand
CTCACTGCCATTACGGGGAAGGGAGCCCAGGCGCAGGGCCGATGGCCCCGGGGTGATGGAGCCCTGCTGCCCCGGGTCCCCTGCCCCAGCAGGACAGTCCCCTCGGTGCAGGCGGCCTGCGACAGGGTGCCGCCATGGCTGCAGGGAGGCGAGTGGGTGGCTCTGCCGGGCGGGTGTGATGGGCTGGAGAGAGGGATGTCGACAGTGGGCTCCTGCCCTGAGCAGTGAGCTCGGCCGTCCCCAGGGATGCTGGCTGCACCCACAGAAAATGGGTGCCAGCGTTACCCGGCGTGCAGGGTGAGTGGAGCACCTTCCTCAGCTCGCCCCGAGATCAGAGCCGGCCCGCAGACTTCGCCACACAAGGTGACAGCCTGGAAAGCAAACAAGTGCCAGTTTGCTTCCACTCCAATCTCGCTCAGTAGCCCTCTCCTCCGCAGGGATGGGGGGACCTTGCTCCGGTGGGTGCGGAGCTGGAGGGGACCCGTGGCCAGTGTCCACACTTCTGGGGAGGTCTAGACCTCTCCGATGAGCTGGTGTGTTCCCAGAGGACTCGGGAAGCTTCAGCTCAGGGTTCCCCGATGCAGTGGCATCCACAATGTCACCATAGGACAGCTGGTCACGCAGGTCATGGCCAAGGGGGAGCGTGCGAGAGGGAGACCTCAACATCTCACCCACCGGCTCCTACCCCAGGGGCCAGAGAGGTTTTGGAGCCCCCCTAAAATTACGAAATTAAATATATGGAGATGTTAGTAAAGCTTTGCATCGGTGGCTCTGAAGCATATACTGAGAAAATAGATTCAAGCTGGCTTTTATATGGACGTTGCCTGTGAAATCCCAAAGAAGGGGGTGAAGAGCATCACCAGAGAGGTGTGACGTGGCATCGCCAAGCCGCGCGTCCAGAGGCATCTCTGCCCCGCACCTCGGCATCGCAGGCGTCTCGGCAGCCTTTGG
>NW_008825352.1:133108-133668 GCF_000699105.1 Pygoscelis adeliae | reverse complement strand
GGAGTGCGAAGGCCCTGGGTGCGGGGCTTCCCCCATCCCCGGCACCCATCTGCGGTGGGCAGCACTCGCCAGCGTCCCGCTGGCTCGGGGCTCGCCGAGAAATGGCCAAACTGCCCGGCAGGAGTGGTGCTGAAGGCAGATTCACCGCGGTGGTGGGAAATGTCTCTGGGGGTTAATTACCCTCATCGTCAGAGGTGCTTTCTACCGCCCTAATTGGAGTCTGCCCGGCCTTGGCCAGGCACGGGCTCGTGGGGATGGGGCAATGCTGTGCGTGGGGCACCCGTGGGAAGAGGCTGCTGGAGGAGCAGCTCTGTGTCCCAGCGCAACCCTGGGCTGCTTCTGTTTTCTGAAAGCTTAAACCTAGAGAGGGCTCCCCAAGCCAGGAGAGAAGTGCGGCCGGGAGCCCCCGAGAAGCTGGTGCTGGAGACGCGTCCGTGTGGGGTAGCGTGTTGGCATCCCCTTTTCTTCCCAGCGCTCATTCCCCTCCTCTCTCTCCCCTCAGATTTGGACATGGCCAGGGAACCCAAGCCGAGCCGGGCCAGGCTGGGCCAGAAGCGGCA
>NW_008825352.1:131215-131905 GCF_000699105.1 Pygoscelis adeliae | reverse complement strand
GGGGGCTAACGGCCCAGGTTGCCCGTTAGCTCCCCCGAGCAGACCTTCAGCTCTCCCCGAGCCCCAGCATCGGTCCCGTGGCAACAGGCTCATCTGCAGCAAAATCTGGAGTCCTGGGGGACCTTGTCCCGGTCCCCCCATTCCCAGCAGCGTGGCTGGGAAAGGCTCCCCCTCCCAGCGATGCTCTGAGCACGGCTTTGTTTCCCTTCAGGTTAGGCTTAATCCTACGCTCCCTGACTCTGCAAGAGCTGAAGCAGCAAAATGAGCTTCAGCATCTTTCCTCCTCCTCCTCCCCCCTCCCCGCTCCCGGTCCACGGCGCATGATTTATTACCAGCGTGTCGGCTGCCCGCATTGGAGGCGATCCGTTGACAGATCGCTTCTTAATTTGGAGCCGAGTGAACCGGCAGCGTGCGCGCGGAGCCAGGGACCATGAAATTTAACATCAGGGAGCTCTAAATGCAGCTTCCTGAGAGCAGAGCCTGCTGATGCTGCCCCGGGGGCTCTCTCCATCCCCCTCAACACCCTGGCTTGGCGCCAGGGCAAACCCCTGCCAGGGCACAGCCACCTCCCCGGGCTGTGCTGCAGCCCAGGCAGCTTGCACGGTACTCTGCGGGATGCCTCCCGCTCCCTGGGGATGGGGATGGACGCCGGGTGGGTGCCTTGCTGTGCCCAGCCGTGGCTGCCCCATG
>NW_008825352.1:129098-130519 GCF_000699105.1 Pygoscelis adeliae | reverse complement strand
GCCCCTTGAGCTAGGAGCCCCCAGCTCCAGCAGACGCAGCCTGGACTGCGCTGGGCTGGTGGCTGTCCCCTGGACCCGTCCCCGTTCCCCGAGGATGCCCGGTGGGGAGGATGCTCCCGAGAGGAGGATGCTCCGGAGGTGGCTGCCCAGGATGGCGTCTTCCCCTGGCTCCGAGCAGGCTGGAGGGCAGGGTGGGATCCTAACGGCTCCTCTCCCCGCAGTGCGGGCCGAAGAGCTGCATTCCATCAAGGGGGAGCTGAGCCAGATCAAGGCGCAGGTGGACAGTCTGCTGGAGAGCCTGGACCGCATGGATCAGCGGAGGGAGCGTCTCACGGGTGAGTGGATGGGCCAGAGACCCTCCGACGCCTGTGTGTCCGTGCCGGGCAGCCCGTGGGCGCACGTGAGCCTGGACCCCGAGCCGGGTGTAAGGGGTCCCTCCCTGCGTGCCCAGGACAGAACTGGGCATTCGGAGCCGGCTGGGCAAATTCCCCGCGTCCTCCCCCTTCCCCGGGCTGGCAGGGCAGAGTCCGGCCCTTTGCCGCAAGGTGACCCTGCGAGGACGGGGCTTATGTTTGCACAGGTACCCCAAATTTCTGCTGTCGCCGTCCTTGCAGGGTCCAAGGAAAGCGAGAAGAAGAGGGTAGAGACGGGGGCAGAGTCGCCGTCCCCAGCAGGAGAGGGGTCACGGGAGCCCCGGGGGAAGGAGGGGATGGGAGCTGACGGGCACAGCGACCTGCGCAACATCGACAGCGCTGAGGAGAGCACAGACACGGAGGAGATGGTAAGAGGAGGGCCAGATCCCGCGCTGGGCTCTCTGCTTTCCTAGAATTCATCCCCACTTGTTGCCCGCGTGGGTCCTGGTGGGAATGCCTGGAGCAGAGGAGATGCTCCATCGGGGTCCGCCGGGCCATCCCGGCTGCGTGCCAGGGCTACAACCGCCTGCGCCTCCGGGACAGCCCCGAGCACTCTGCAGCAAACCTCTGGGCATGCATTACTCCAGCAGCACAGGCTGCGAAAAAACCCCCCTCGGAGTAGAAATACCTTTTATCAAAGCTGCTGCTCCTGCACCCGCATCCCCCAGCTGGGTGCGGGACCCCGGGGTTCCCCGTGCCGGGCAGGGTGCTGGGTCTGATCCTGCTGCCCAGGCACATCAGAGGACGGCCGCCCTTGTGTGCTTCTCCTTGCAGGTGAAAAACCACATGTCGGACCCCGAGGGGAGCCAGTAGACGGACTGGGATGCCGTGGCCTCCCCACGTGGCTAGCCCTTCCTGTCTTGTGCTCGTATTTCTTTTGAGGCTTCCAGCTAGTGCCACGCACGACGCGAGGTGCCTGCTCTCGGCACGGCCATCCCCTGCCGCCGGCAGCCCCGCGTCCCACCCCTGCGCGACGCCGGCCAGCCGTGGGGAGGGAAGTCTTTGTGT
>NW_008825352.1:124009-126026 GCF_000699105.1 Pygoscelis adeliae | reverse complement strand
AGGGGAGAGGGGTGCCGGTCACCCCCCCCCCCCCACCCCCCCGTCAGTTCTTCAGCTCCCCCAGCCGGAGCCTGGCAAAGTCCGTGGCCAGTTTCAGGGCCTCCTGCAGGCAGCCCACGTTCTTGCCCGTCGCCTGCGCGGAGACGTCCTTCCCCCCGCCTTTGCCGTCCATCAAGCCAGACACCTCCTGCACCCACTGGCTGGCCTTCAGGCCCTTATTTGCGGTCTCCTGGATGGGAAAAGAAACAAAAAGAGAGGCAGCTCGACCTCAACCCAGCCGGCAGCGAGGGAGAAGGCTCCACGAGCATCGTACAACAGGACAAAGCTCTTCCAGGTGCATTTCCCGGAGGAGAGCTAGGCCAGCAGTCCAGAGGCAGCCTACCTGCCCCCGTGCCTGCAACCGCATTTAAGTCCCGGCTCTTCCCCCTTCCCCCTTTGCAGAGCACAGTGCCTCTTCCACCCCTCTGCAGCCTGATGATAACCCAAAGCAGAAGGGTCACGGCTCTCGCCCAACCCAAACGAGTTTTGGCCCTGTAGCGTTAGATAGTTACTGCCTGGAGGCTGCAGACCCTCCGCCGAGGCCCAGGGAAAGGCAGACGCGGAGCCTCGGCGTTACCTGGGGTACTTGACACAGGCAGGTGATTCTGCCAGCTTCGTTATCTACAGCGAAGAGCATGGCGGCAGTCTGGGGCGAGTAAGTCTTGAAGAGCTTCAGAGATTCGTTCAGGGCCTGTAGGACGACAAAGTCATTGCAGCACGCCTTCCCCCTGCTGGCGACCAGCCCCCGCGGCACCCACGGGGACCTCGGGGGATCTGGACGTGCATTAAACCAGCCGGCGGCACCCCACGCCACTCCTTCCCCCAAACACGAGCGTATCTTCACCGCCCCGGCTGTGCAGAAGCCTTGCAGGGGACGCAAGCCCTGGGCTGCGTCCCCTCACAGCTGCAAGGAGGCAGGAGTGAGGAGCTGCTTTTTACTTCCCCCACCTTCCGTTATTCGGGAACTGGCAGAATTAGTGGCCGTGCAGCCCCAAAGCAAGTGAACCTTCGCCTGAGTGTACTGGCTGGAGGGGAAAATGCTCTGCCCTGCAACGTGAGCTCCCAGCAGGAGGGAGCAGCTGTTCCGCGGCGAGGCAGGAGGACTCGACTGCAGCGCGAAGAAGCTGCGGCGGTTATCGGACACAGCAGGCACGCTGGAGAAACCGGGGAGACCGCCAGGCATCCTGTTATTCCCAAGGAGACCGTCATCCTTTGCTCGCATAGGCAGTTCGATGCAGCACAGAGCTCCGGGAGCAGGCCCTCCAGCGAGCAAAGCGGTGCTGCTCTAGCTGGGTAGGGAACATGCAGCTCCCCGGGCTGCCGGCACCGCCATCCCCTGGGATGCACCCTTCTGCCAGGAAGAACGCTGCATTGGCACCCGCTGCGAGCAGGAGTGCCGGCGTCGCGGACGGCCGCAGAGAGCGAGCAGGCGTCTGTAAGCGGGATCAGCTCCGAGACTCCCGGAGCGGAAATTTAAACAGGGCATTTAAGACTTGAGCGGTCCAACCTCAGGGCACGATCAGCCCCCGCTGCCTGGCACTTGCTGGGCTCAGCACTGCGGCACAGCGCACGCAAGGGAGCTTTTATTCACAACAGAAATCGCTCGGAAAGAAACTCAGCTTGTGCGTGGAGGGAGGGAAGGAGCAGTTTCAGCTCCGGCCGGAGAAGAATTTGAACCTTGCTGCAGCAGACAGTGTTCAGGAGCTGGGGAGCAGCTCCCTGGCCTGGCCCTGTCCGCACGCGCAGCCCAGGACACCGTTCCCAGAGCTGATCTGCAATGGCCACAAGCATCACGACTTCCGTAGCTTGGCAGAGCTGCTGTTCAGAGTTCCTTAAGCCTGCATTTTAGTGTTGTGATTGCTCCTGGATGAGTCTTACCCGGGACACAACGTGATTTCTATTGGGGTTCCCATTCACCACCAGGCCTGGAAGCTCAGCAAATGGTCAAGACCCCCCCCGCCACCCCCGCCCACCCCTG
>NW_008825352.1:121777-123298 GCF_000699105.1 Pygoscelis adeliae | reverse complement strand
AGGCTGAACAGAGCGAGGGGCATCCCCACAGCTCTGCTTCCCTTCCACACTGGACACAAGCGGAGCCCCCCGCAGCCCTCCCACTCTGCCCTTTATTCCCGCCCAGGGCTCACTCGTTTCTGGATGTCGGCTTTGCTTGCTCGGTCCAGGTCATCCATAACTTTCTTCAGTGCTTTAACAGCCTCTCTCAGTTCATCTTTCTGCCACTGTGGGATAACAGCAGTGGCCAGCATCTGCAAAACAGGAGCGGGTGGAGAGGGTCAGAGGTATCGGTGACCACGGCAGGAGGCAGGGGATGCTGCACCACACTCATGAACCTCCCCCTCCTCTCCCAGTGCCCGACGACTCAGGCATGAGGTGCTGGCTGCAGCACCCGCAGGGCTGGGACCTCTCTTGAGACAGGAGCAGGAAGCTGAACTTCAGCCTCATCAAAACCACCCAGTGCTGGCAATCAAGCTCCCATTCACTTTGGGAAGGCAGAGCACTGCCACCATCCTCACCTCACCGAGATCCACGATCTCCTTCTGCACATCCTTGTTGGGAGCGGTCTGGACCTTCACCTTGGCCTCCAGGGCTGACAACAGTTTCCTGAGGCTGTCGACTTTCCTGAGGGCCTAGCAGAATACAATCCGAGTTAAGTCGTGCAGGGAGATTTAGCAGGCTGGGCTCTTGGCCACCACCATGAGAAGGGGTGAAGAACACTGTGGCCCCAGGATGGAGTTCAGTAACTCCTTGGGAAGCAGCGGAGCCAAAGCAGGCAGCACTTGACCAGAACCAGGGTGTGATGCTGGCAGACAGGCCCCCAGACTCTTCTTTGCCAAAAGAAATGCCGAGATCCTCCAAAAAGAGAAAACCATCTCCTCGCCAAGCCCCTTCTCCCACTCTAGGAAGCCCCAGCCCAGGCCAGCCCAGGACCCGAGTCACCCGCCTCCCGCAGCAGAGGCCTGGATGCCCAGACCGCACACCTCCCCTGCCAATCTTGCCAGCTTCTGAGGGCTCTCGATCTGCAGCCTGTTCTGCAAAGCAACCCGAGCTAACCCCGCAGCCACCTCGCGGACACCCCAGGCCCCTTTCTGCCACACTAACACAACGGCTGAGACTGGTGGTTTGGGTTTGTTTTTTTTTGCTGAGACCGAGTCTCTGCAGCCGAGACTTTCCCCCCTTCCCTCCCAGGTCTCTCCTCTGGCTGTAGCACAGCCAGGGGCCTCTAGCACAGCCTTCGCTGACAGCGGCATCCTTCTCCACGAGTTCCTCAGACACTCACGCCAATTCTCCCTTGTGCTGAGCATCCCAACAGGGATATCGAGCAAATTGGAACGAAAGGAACCTTGGCACAGGGTTAATATGTGGGATTTCACAGAGGATCTCTCCTGCCTCCCCTTACCTTCCGAGCTTCGGCCCCGGTGACTGCAACTATCCTCCGGATGCCTTTAGCAATTGCTTCTTCTGAAACAATCACAAAGGGGCCAGCATGGCTGGAGTTCTGCAAGTGCCTTTGGAAAGAACCCAGAAAGACCCACA
>NW_008825352.1:111162-121702 GCF_000699105.1 Pygoscelis adeliae | reverse complement strand
GGGAGATGCAGCAAGCCTGGGGACAGGCAGAAAACCAAGCCTAGCCACTAAAAGCAAACGAGCGAGGAAAGGGCGGCCAGGGCTACGTTCCCAGCACTGTCAGAGACTATGCGTGTGGGCAGGGACAGCGTACAGGCAGCCTCCCTGCCTGCAAAGGCTGATTTGAAACGCGGCTTGACTCCGGACTGGGAATGCAAAGGCGCATCATCACCACAACCTCCAGCTCTGCCCTGGCTGTGCCCAGCATATGCCCACGGCACTCACAACAGAGCTCAGGCTCCCCAGGGACTCCTTTTCAGCCAGCCTGCTGCCTTCCCCGGCCCCTCCAGATACTCACGTCCCTCCGCAGAACTCAATAGAAGTGATGGAGCCCGCGGGGCCAGAGGGGTCAGCCAGCAGCTCCTCCACAGGGATGCCGATCGAGACCACACGGACAGGATCGGGGTAGGTCTCGTCAAAAACTGCCCGCAGTCCTTGGATAGCTTTGGCTGCTGCAAGAGGGCAGTCCTTGGCGTACACAGTCTGCAGAGGACAGGAAAGGGACGCAGGTAAGAGCTGGTCCTGTCAGCTGTGACTGAGGGCCTGCGTTCCCAGGGAATCCCGACTTCCTCCAAAAGAGCCTAAAAGGGAAGTTACGTGCCTCACCTGCGCTGGGGTTTGTTGAGCTGCAGGGATCCTAAAGTCATTGACAGATGCCCCATCTTCAAAATTCCTGATACCACTGCCTGCTCAGACCCACCGTGCTCCTGTACACTCAAATGGTTTCTAACCACAGACTCCTGAGCAGAGCACAGGGTCCTGCAGGGTCTGTTCTGACACAGGGTTGGCACCAGACAGAGTAACTCTCTCGCCGTTGAGGACACATCACTGGAGGGTCTGGGTTTACGTTGTAAATCCAACCAGGCCTGCTCTGCCAAACTTCTTGGCTCTTGTAGCTAATGTGACACTAGAGCAGGCAGGGAACCACTCCAACCCTAGAGAGGGCTCGGTACCAACGAACAGAGCAGTCTACATGGAGTTTTCCCACTCAAAACCCTCTGAGGTGATGCCAATCTGCACACAGTACCACATCAGCAGCTCAGAAGACTCCTGCTGGGCCAGACATCCAGCACCCCACATCATCCAAAAACTTGACTCGAGGTATTTTTTTTCTTGAGTATTTCCAACCCGTCAGCCATACCCACCTTTGCCTCCTCAATCATCTGGTTGGCAATCCCTTCGACTTTCTTGATTTCCTGGGTAGACAAGGCTCCCTTGGCTGTGAAGTCGAACCGCAGCCTGTCCGGTGCGACCAGCGACCCTCTCTGGTCAGCTTCCCCCAACACTGAGCGCAGGGCGAAGTTGAGGATGTGGGTGGCCGTGTGGTTGCTCATGACTGGCCTCCGCCTAGTCTGATGGAGGAAGTCACTGTTAGATGGGGTCCTGCACTGCGGAGCCAAGATCACCTCTAGCAGCAGAAGTGGAGGTTGACACGCTGCTCCAACAGAAACCAAAACCAGCTCAGGAGACCAGAAACAACTTAGCACACTAGCTGCCTTGGAGCCTCAGCTAAGGGAGCAGGACATTCCCCACCAAATTTGTGTATGGCTTTTCCCTGGCAGTCCCCTTGTTAGGCCTATCTGCAGAGAGGCCAAGGACAGACCAGGTCACAGACACTCAACAGCAAGAAGCGCTGCAAGATGGGAGTCTTCCCTCTTGCTCCAAAGGTGCCGCCTCTACAGGGAAGGGAAATGCATTCTGCAGACTAGGCTCAACCCAGCACTCACTCAGCAGGCTGCGCCCGCTGGAGCGATGTCTGGAGTGGGGCCAACAGCCCCACTGTCATCCACAACGCAGCGGAGCACCATACCTGCTCCACCACGACCCAAAACGTGTTTCTGCTGCTGGTCGGCAAAACCCCCTGAGCATGGCTCTGAGCCAGCGGGGCGTTATCTGCCTCGTGGCAAGAGAAAGCCAGGTGCCAGGAAGGAGAGGCCTCGAGTCAGCCAGACTGGAAGGGCCACGCTGCTTGCCTGCATCGTGTGCCAGAGGGAGAGCAGGCCCCAAACTCCAGGCCACCCAAGTGGCACCAATGGAAACAAAGGAGGCAAAATCCAGGGAAAACAGATGGCCTCATCTCTTATACCATGTCTTAACTCACCTCATCAATAGACAGGTGGACCTGATCTCCTACTTTCAAGCTTCCATATAGAGTTCCTATGTGAAGCACGTAGCCTCCTCGGACCTGCACGTTCTTCACCGTGAATTCTGTTTTCTGTACAAAGAGGGAAACGCACCCAATGAGCAGGGCGAGAGGCCAGGGGGAGACAGACGGTCCAGCCAGAGGTCTGAGCTGCAGCTGGAAAGGTCTCAGCTGAGAGCCAGACTGGTGTGTGTGATAGGAGAAAGCTGAGTGTCCCCAGGCACAGCACACAGGGCCGCAAAGCGGAGAAGAGAATGAAGGTGGGGCATGGTTATGGGGCACAGCAGAGCTGAAAGAGCTCCCCATCATGGCTCGAAACCTCTGTCCTTCTGCACGGCAATCCCAGCGCCACCACCGCAGGCACCCGCATTCTGGTGACAGCCTGTCGCTGCAGCACAGTTCCCCAAGAAGCAAGGGGAACAAAACTCCAGCACATCTGTGCACGCTGCACACCCCCCCCCCGAAAAGGAAACCTGTGCAATGCCTGACACCTGCCATGGACAGGAAATTGCTGGAGCTTGCTTTGGCCCCTTCTCCTTCTCTGCACACACCTGCCCAGGCCCCAGGTCAGACTGAGTCTAGCGAAAGGCTCTCAGGCCCACTCACATCCTCCCTGCCGTCATCGTCCTTGACCATGTAGCCCTCGTCATAGATCTGCCCTCCCTGCTCGGCGTAGAAGCAGGTCCGATCCAGCACTATCCCACACTCCTGGCCAGTGGACACCTCCTCCACAAACTTCTTCTCCCTGCGGATGGCTTTCACTGTGGCCACGAGGCTCCCAAAATCTGTCACCGGGACGACAGGCAGTGTCAGTAAAACAGGAGAACTTTGTAGACACCACATGGGAGCAGAACTTCATAGCAACACCTCCCAGCTATTGCAGGAGCTCATGGCAGCTACATTTGCAGGGGGTAAGGAGAAAGAACTAGGGCGACAGTTAGTTGGATAAGAGGGAATTTCAGTCAGTGCTCTCCAAGGCAGGACTGTCACCTCCTTCCATGTGTGTCATGTGTGCTGCTACGAGCCTGGGGCCTCCCGAGTCTCCAACAAACTGAAGAATTAGCAGCAAGAGCCAGAGCAAGTGGGCCAAGGACCCTCTAACAGACCAAGCAGAAACTGCAGTCTCCTGCAGCACTGGCAAAGGAGCAGCTAGGAAACACAAACATAGGAGTGTGGAGACACGAAGCTGCAGGGAACAGGAATTCCCTTAAGTTGGCAGCAACAGACCTGAAGAGTACAGCAGCCCTTGAAGTTTTTTTTTCCCTGCTCGATTTGTTACCAGCAGGCTATTAACCTGCACACATTTCCACTCCCGCCTCCATGTCCCAGGAAAGGTGAGGCCAGCGGGGATCTTGTTGAGGTACATGCCAGGAAAGGTTTGGCAGCAGAGGATGATTCTGAGAAGGGAAGGTTTTTTCATACCGTAGGCACCGCTCTGATCTGAAGCATAGCTGTATTTTGGGGAGTCGTCAGTCACCTCCAGCCCTCGGGCCCTCAGCTCTTCGATGGCATAGATGTCCAGCATGAGGAGGTCCTCCCCTCCGGCACCCTTCCCTTGGGATTTGAGCTGCCAACGACAAGCACCAAAGTTTGAGAAGACCCACCTCAGCACTGGGCCGTGCACGCCAGCCTAGTTGCACACCTCACTCGCATCCCTGAGAGCTCCTTGGTCCAGAGCTTTGCTCTGGGAAGCCGTGTGCCAGCAGCTGGAGTGCTCCCATCTTTTCCGACTTCAGAGCAGGCTGTTCCAGCGCTACCAGCCGGCAGACAAGGCAGGCCTGAGCCCAGCAAGGGCAAGGCAAGTACCCAGCCAGCCGGTCGATGCCACTCTCTGCTGCTGCAGCAGCAAACTGTTGGGAGAGGCACCCAGGCTGCAGGCCTGCTTGGACACTGCTCCTCGGACAGGGAAGTCCCAAACTTCCCTATCCAGAACAGGACAGTGGGGAGGTGCTCCCAGCACTCCACCAACTCTGTCTGAAGGCTGAGCTCGCGGTCCCGGGCCTCACAGTGTTAGTGAGCAAAACCAGCCCCAGCTGCACAGAAAAGACATGTCCCACAACTGCAGTGCCGTGCCCTGGTCCTTCCCACAGGGCACTGGGGCACGCGGGGTGTGAGCAGACCCGGTAAGAAAGGACCAGACTCATGACTGCGAACTACAAGGAAGGGAATCCTCCCTGCCCACTCTCAGACCAGCTCCCCCTGGAGCTGTTATCCACCTGCGCATTTTTCCGCTCTTCTTCAAAGCCCTCCATGTCCACAACAAGGCCCTTCTCCTCTGCAATCAGCCCAGTGAGATCCGCAGGAAAACCGTAGGTGTCATACAGCAGCCAGGCAGTATCACCTTCGGAGAAAAAGCAGAGCAGTCGGCACTCCTGACCGTGAGACACCGCTCCTTTTCCCCGCTCTCTGACCGGCTCTGTCCCACCCGACTGGCTCGGCGCTATGGCAGGACAGGGAACAGGTCTGCTGAACGTGAACATGTCAAAAAGGCTCCTCATTGACAGCACAGAGATCACACCATCATGTCGTGTCTGGGCAGCTTAGAAACCTGGGCAAGTGAATGCGGGCCAGAGGAGAGAGGGGTGGCCCAGCTCTGAGCAACCGCCTTTTGACTCCAACTCTGTGCCCTCATGCCTTCCACTCTCTCTCAGTTCCCAGCCCAGCTGAGCCCTAACTCGGTCCCAGATGAGAAATGCCTTTTGGTGCATCCAGACAGAAGTCACAGCCTTACCAGGGATGGTTTTACTGTCTCCCAGACTCTGGATCTTCCTGTCCAGGATGCGACGTCCTCTGCTTAGTGTTTTCAGGAACTGATCCTCTTCTTCATTGATAATGTCCTTCACCATATCTGGGTCCTTCTTCAGCTCAGGAAAGGCATCTCCCTGCAGATCCAAGAGGATTAGTCCTTCAGCATGGAGATCCGCACGCATCAGCAGAGGAAGTCTTCAGCAGATAGAGTGGAGCGGGGGAAGAACTTACCAGTGACTGCACCACCACATCAACCAGAGTAGCAAAGAAACCCTTGGGGGCATTAAGCTTCTCGTGGGAGTAGCGCACAGCCCGTCGGAGAATGCGCCTCAGCACATACCTAGGGAATAGCAGAGCCCCTCATGCAAACGTTACACCTCTGAGCTGTTCTCAGGGGATGCACCAGCACCCACGAGCCAGCACCCCCTCCCAGGACCAAGGGCACAGGGTTCTCTCCCCACATTTTCTCTCAAGTAGCTGCTCACACCGGCAGCAAGCCAGAGGTGAGGTGCCAGGCCCCAGCTCCGTGACCCAGACTCACGGTATGCTTAAGAGTCAGTCCTCTGAGTCCAGCGGCACTCACAGCACAGCCCCCCTGGCCCAAACTTCATCATTTTGTTTTGACAGCAGCACTGCACCAAGCAGGGTTTTCTGCCTGTCTGCCCACAGTGATCCTTTCTGGGGGCTGACACAGCAGGGCTGGTATTCACAAGAACCCTCAGGCCTGTGTGTCTTGGCCTTTTGGGTGGACCTTGCTACAGGGATTCAAGCGTCAGATATACTGAGCGAACACTCTGCTATCCTCTGCTTTAATGATGGATTCAAACACATCCCAGAGACCCATGAGATCCCAGACCCCTCAGGGAAGACGTGCTGAACAGCATGGGAGCGGCAGCATCGCGGCAGCTCCCTTCTTACCCTCTGCCAGTGTTGTCAGGTCTGCCCCCATCAGAAAGGGCCAGCGTGATGGTCCGTGCATGGTCAGCCAGCACGCGGTAGGCCATGTCTATACCGTCGGCGTCCTCAGCACCAACTTGCCCCATGTATGGCCTGGCACCCGTGCCCTGTGCAGAGAGGAGAAGGCAGTGGGCAAAGGGGACGATTACGGACAGCAGGGAGCGGCAACATGGCAGAATAACAGGGAAGCACCTCAGAAGCCAGCCCCATCCCACTGCCCGCAGCCACAGACTCCGGCCTGGCATAGCCTGCCCAGCCAAGAAACTTCAAACTCTGTCATGTGGGAGAGGGTCCCCTTTTAGGGTGTTTTTATACCCAAGAGAAAGACAACACTATAACAAAGCAGTGCTTGCATGTGGTGTAAGCCTGTCACCATGGGCACAGTCCCTACAGCCAGGCTCCCAGCACACTGCAGGAAGGCAGACAAGGACGCGTGGGCTGTGTCCAGCCGGTGGCTTTAACGTCGAAGAAAGGCAGCCCTCTAATTCCAACTCTGGAGCTCTGCACCTCATTCCTCTCAGAGGCAGCAGGAGCCTGGGCTCTTTTCCCTGCATTTTTTTTCCAACATGATCTGCAGCCAGGAAGCTCTGCCCCTTCCACTGAGAAAAAAAAAAAAAGGCTTGGACTTGCACACAGAATTCCCAGCACTGGGAACACGGCCCCCACCCAGGAAGACATGCAGCAACAGCACTCTGGTTCTGCAAGTGACTGTCATGGTTTATGGCAAAGACCTCTTCTCTCAGGGGATCTTCTACAGAGCAAGTTCCAGGTGGTAGACTGAAGGACAAACTCTGATTCTGGGCCAGCAGCACCACATGCTCTCTACCACACGGCAAAAAGATGGCCCTTGGCCATACAGGACAGCAGAGCATCTCCCACTCGGAGAGAACCAAGGAGCGTGCCATCAGGACAGTTCACAGGAAACACCTGGGAAAGCTGCACCGTTCATTGTCCCATGTTTTCCCCCAGAAACATGCCCCATGGCAGCAGTTACTGTGCCAGCCTGCGTTCCTACCCTCAGCAAAGTACAAACCCGCAATGCTCGCAGCAGCTGGGAAAGCAGAGACCTGCAGACGTAACCGCCCTGTCCGACCAGCCCCACGCCATCTCCTCAGGGATTCAGGGAATGGACGCAGCTGGGTCAGGCCCAGACCCAGACTCCCCAGTTCGTACCTTTTGGATGGCTTCAAAGTAAGGAAGGAAGAGGTCGGTGTCATAGTTGGACATCTTGTTCTGCAGCACAGAGCCCAGCCTCTCCAGGCCCATCCCAGTATCAATACTTTTCTTAGGAAGAGGTTTCAGTGTCCCATCAGCTTCCCTGCCCAGCCACAGAAAGAAAGATGAGCTGTTGTGGATGGAGGCTCTGCAGGGGCAACCCCCCTCTCTCTCCTCATCTTCACGAGATTTTGTTCCATCAGATTTATGACACGGGCCCGTACACAAGCCACACAAAGGACAACTTTGATAAAATACAGTTAACAAGACCCTCAATGACAACTTAGACCCAGAGCGGGATGGCACTTATTCCCTACTGAACTCCCGGCAGATGAACTGAGAAAATACTTCCAGTCTGTCCCCAAAGCCAGTGTGACCGACCTCTTCTGTACAGGTGGGTCAGGGGACAGAGCATCACAAAGTGGACAGCTCCTGGACAAGAGGGAAGGGCGAGCAAGCCAGGGGCAGTTAAAACAGTGCGCAGTCCGAGCAACCCCCCCACGCCGAGCTTGGAGCAGCCTGGGGAGGGAAGCAGGTCTCGCTCACCTGTTGAACTGTATGAACACCAGGTTCCAGATCTCCAGGACGTTGGGGTCATCCTGATTGACCAGGTGCGAAGCATCTCTGTCCCCGATCCGGTCATAGTGGATCTCGCTGCAAGGGCCACAGGGGCCTGTGTCTCCCATTTCCCAGAAGTTATCCTTCATATTGCCAGGCAGAATCCTGCCCTCAGCCAGACTGTAACAAGAAACTCTTCTTGAACAACAGAGACTTACTGCAAGGCAAGAATTCCCCCAGCCAAGGACCATACCAGAGAAGTCTCAGCTCATTAATTCCCTGGATGAGCAGACAAATCGTCAGGGTCCTGAGCCAGACGAATAAAAGATCCTGCCACCCAGGTTCCCTGCTGAGGGGGATCAGGCGAGCATCAGCACCTGGCGCCGGCCCCAGATGGAGGCAGAGGCCTACATAACACCTCAGCGAAGCCACCAGCAAGAAGACAGGCGGATCTCTGACTTCAATACACGCGAGGCGGGTTTGGCCCCACAGCGCAGAGGTGTGTCACGGGGTCAGTGGCAGGTTTCAGAGGGGGCTACAGCCACAAGACCAAAGGCATCATTTCACTGCTACGTCAAGCTTTGGCCCACCCACAGCTTATAACGTTGAGTGCGGTTCTTGCTTCCTCATCTCAAGGAGGGTGAGGCAGAAGTAGCAAATGTATAGAGGAGGGCAACTAAAACCACCTGGGGGTGGAAGATCTGCCTTACAAAGAGAGTACAGAAAAGAGTAGGACTCTTCAATTTGGAGAGGACAAGGCTGGGTGGGAGACTACGATTGAGATTTAGAGAAATCCAACAGGTTCAAAACAGAATCAGACGTACTGTGAAGGAGCAGGGCCCCAAACAGAGGCTAAGGAATAGATTGATCACCCTCTAACAAACTAATCCAGTGACTGTGCATGCTGGGAGGGGAGGAGGAGGAGGAAAACAGAGTGCAGGTCACAGTCAAGCGTGCCTGCTTCCCCTGAACAGCATCTTCTCAACTGCTGTCAGAAGCAGCACGCTGGGCTGGACGGATCATTGATCTGACCCAGCAGGGCACTTCTTACGTTCTTAAGCTTACACAAGAGATTTTGAAACAAAAGCTCTCAGTCTCTTCTATCCAATACCACTACTTCCCTTTGGCTTTGCAGCTCCGCCACCCTGCAAACATTATTTGTGACACTTCAATTTTGTTAAAACCTCCTGTTATATGTGCTCTGCCACATAACACGTGCCATCTTTCTCTGAATGACTACTGCTCATCAAAACATGCACCTTCCTCACTTAAAGGCCTTACCCCAAATTCAACCATATCTGCTTGCACTCCAGGTCTGGTTGCAGTCCCGCAGCCTCATTTCCACCAAAGTAAGTGACGTAGAGTCTTTCAGCAGGGATGCCGAACTCCTTGGTGAGAAGGTCCAGTGCCAGTTTACAAGCAAGCTCCTGCAGAAGGAAAGATGAGGTCAGCAAGTGAATGCAAACAGAGTTTCTCTTCAACGTGCAGCACCTGCACACGCAGAGAACTGGCTGCTGTAGGTATCAGCAGCTCTCTACAAAGAAACAGCCAAAACCTTTAGACTTTTGGCCTAAGAAACAGGCAAACCAGTATACGCAGTGAACAGGGCACAAGAAACATCTCATATGGCTTTCCAGATGCAGCCAAGTTAACTCCTAGCATGTTCGCTGCCCCAAAAAAGCCTCTGAATTCTGCTGTTATGCTGCATTCTTAACATCACCTTTGCAAATACGAACCCTACACTAGCAAGACGCTTGGGAAAGGATGTTGTTATTTTATAATCACTCCTGTTTGAGGTCCATCATAGTTGCATAGCACATGCAACTCCCCACAGCTCCAGGACAGCCACTAAAACCTCTGCCTGAAGACTCCAAACTGGCAGAGTCAATATAATCAGCTTTGTAAACCTTAAGTAATTAATCTCAAAACATTCTGCAGGGTCCAGGCAGCTTCCAAGCTCATTTACTCCAAAGGAGCCACAGGCACCTTAGGAACCACTCTACGCCAAGATATTCTCTCTTCCTCTTGGCAATTGCTCTGCTGAGTTCACAGAGATGGGTAACTTTGTGCAAGAGATTCAGAGCTGCACCTAGCCTATTTTACCTTGAAATAATCCCCAAAGGACCAGGACCCCAACATCTCGAAGAAGGTGTGGTGGTAGACATCTTTCCCGACGTCGTCCAGGTCATTGTGCTTGCCCCCTGCTCGGATGCACTTCTGAGTGTTGGTAGCTCTGTTCAGTTTAGCGAGCGGGTGCGAGGGGTCAATAGTATTGAGGAAGATGGGTTTGAACTGGAGGAAAGAAAAAAGGGCAATCAAGAAAAGCACTAAAAGCCTGTTTTCAAATGTTGCAAGCAACAGTGTTATCTACGTCACGATACCACTAGCCTGGACATACCCGAGGCAGCTTTCAGAAACGACAAGCCTGCTGTCTCCTGCGTGAGAGGAGGCTGCAGCACTGCCTATTACTTAGCACTCACACACACACAGAGGTGTTCCTGAAGCCTACCCCAGGACTTCCAAAGGGACTGGAAGTAACCAGATTCCCAGCTGACCAGAAAAAAAAGTCAGTGAAAACTGCGCGCTGAACTCCAGCAGAGCCCTTTCAGCAGCCCATTTTTTCCGCTCTTTAAAGACACCGTTAGTCATTTGTGCCAGGACTAGCTGTGATACAAAGGGTCAAGGGAGACTGGCAGTGCTCCCATCGCTGCACAGACAGCCCAGCAGACACAGGAACCTCTCCCAGTGCTCTTGCCAATTTTGCCAGAGCGCAGAGGACTCCAGCAGACACACCAACCGCCTCTTTGTGACCAGAAGGAAGATGGAGAGAACAACAATAGTTTTCCACACAAACAGCTCTGCAAACACCTTCACAGGTTT
>NW_008825352.1:110217-111132 GCF_000699105.1 Pygoscelis adeliae | reverse complement strand
TGATTCATACCAGCATTAGCAAAGAGCAGCGTGGGGTCATCCAGGGGGATTGTAGAAGATGAGTGCACATAGGTGTGCTTGTTTTCCTTGAAGAAGTCAATAAACCGTTGCCGGATCTGGCTAGCTGTTAGCGTAGCTTCCATCTTGAAGCTGCAAGTCACAGCTGCCCAAAGCAAGCGGAAGGGAAAGCGGCGAGGCCTTGGTGCAGTCTGAAGAAACAACAACAAACAAGGCTCTCACATGGTGTCAGCTCAAGCAATAACACCAGGATCATTGCCTCCATCTCCTGAAAGGGTCTCCCCACACTGATAACTACTCTCACCGACTCCTCAGTTTAACCATCGGTCCGCCCCAAACGGTGCTGACCCAAACCCAAACTTCCTCTCCCCCAGCCTCCCTGATTTCTAGAGCTCAAGCTCAAGTTACCTGTTCTTTGACAACATGCGTTTTTAAAATACCAAGTTCACCTGGATACTGAACTTACTAAGAGGTTACGTCTGCCTTGCCAGGGACACAGGGGAGGGGGAGGATTGCCAATGCCTAAAATCATTCAGGGTGATTAAATCATAGGCTCGTAGAATGGCTGAGTTTGGAAATGACCTCTGAATATCACCTCGTCCACCTCCCCCTGCTCAAAGCAGGGTCAACTCCAGGGATGCCTGGAAACCTTCCCCGCGAGCAACCGCATCACCATACGCGCGCCGGCGACAGGTGAGGGTTTGGAGGTGACAGTTTGGAAGCGAGCACCTCCTGTACATCCGAACGGGCGCAGAAAGCCGTCCTCTGCCGATGGAGCGCAATGCGGTTCCCTAGAGGGCCAAGCTCCCAGCAGCCTGCTCCGGTGCAGAGGGACGATAATGCCTCATACGACTAAGGCCACCGAGTCCTTGGAGGGAGGGGGGAAGGACCGGAGGG
>NW_008825352.1:102228-108842 GCF_000699105.1 Pygoscelis adeliae | reverse complement strand
GAGACGCAGGGAGGGTTTTCGCTGCATTGCGAACGTGCTCCGGTCATGCAGTCGGGTAGTTGACGGGGTGGGAGCATGCAGTCCAAGGCCAAGAGGCACCGTCCGTACACAGGGGAGGTGCCGTGTGGACAAAAAATTCACTGTGAGGACAGTCAAGCATTGAAATGGGGTCCCAGGGAGACTGCGGGGTCCCTGGAGGTTTCTGAGGGTTCAAGCCCTGGGCAACTTGATCTGAAGTCATTGCTGACCCTGCTCCTCCTGACGGGTCTTGGAGTAGAGTCCTCCCAGGTCCTCTCCAACCTGAATGCTCCCCAGGTGCCTCTACAGCGTTGGGATCCTGTAGATTGCTCTCATATCTTCCCCAGAGCATCCCTCCTGGCCTCCAGGCTGTGGTTCCTGAGCCATGAGGATGTCTGCGCTGCTGTCCTTCTTGGCCTTGGTTGTCATCGGTTAGCCATTTCCAGAGGTCGCTTGCTGCTCACCTTCCCCAGCTCGGTGCTGGCCCGTGGCCATTCCCACCATTCCTGGTCCAGCAGCCCTCTTTCGCTTGTGTCTGTTCTCTGCTTCCCAAGGAGCCTGGAAGGAAAAGAGGCACCTCCAGTCTTGTTGGTTCCTAATGAGAACTCTGCTCTGAATGCTGCTTGCAGATAGCAGCAGGAGCGGGCAAGTCTGTGCGGTGCAATTGCTTGCGCGGGTGATTACACCCTCAATAACGCCTGCTACAGCGGGTCTGAGTCTAACACCATCCAAATCCACACCCAGCACGCTTACCTCTCACGGAGGCCATAGTCTACCCACCAAGATGGAAGGAAACATCACTGCTTCCTCCTTTCCATGCTCTGTGTCACCTGAAAGCACATCTTCCAAGCGTGGAATCCCTTCACCATCTCCCAGCTGCTGGCTCTAGTATTTCTTTGGTGATTGCCAGGCCTGGACCCACTCAAATACTTGGGGAATAGTCAGCTCTGTCCCCTCCGCCAGGCTGAGCGAGGCTGGGCAACAGATGCGTCCCTTTGGGCACATCCAGATGTGACAGACCCGTCCCCGCTACTTTCCTCTTCTTATTTCCTCCCCCACCTTAAATTCATGTTGCCCCAATTCTTCCGTTTCAGCTGAGGCTTTTTACAGGGCAGCTTTTTGTTTCTTTTAGCACCTTACTCATTTCTGCCACCTAAAAATCCATGCTCCCAGGCTGGTCTGGGCTGCAGGAGCTTTGGCTTTGCAGGCACCTCTTGGTCTGATAAGCATCCAGCATTGTCCTCCAGCAAGGAGAAGGCTGATGGCCATGAGCTTGGTGCCCCAGCAGTGGGTGGACTGGGCTGCAGGGAGCTGGGGGTCTTCTCTGTTGGCTCCTGGGTGCTCTGGGTGAAAGCATCGGCACGAGCTGAGCTCGCAGTGTTAGACATGCCCTCCCTGCGCTTCCCAGGCTGGACTTTGGATTAGCATTCCTGGGTTCAACCATCCCAAACTCACCCCCCAAAGTGGGAGATCACTGGCCACAGCCAGATTTGGACCTGTTTTCCTTTCCTGCTGGTGTTTCCAAATGCTCTTCCAAGCTCGTGGTAGAGGTGACCCTTCTCCTGTGGTTATAGGGACTCTGGGAGCTGGGGCTTTAGAGGAGTGAAGCGGTGGGGTGCTGGGTAATGCAGGAGACATGCAACCCCATGTGGCAAAATGATGGGGAGCCCTTGGTCCACCCTGGGACCCTGGCTCTGCCTGGGGCAGGCAAGGGGCCAGGGCTGGTGCTTGGCAACGTCCCCGTCCCCGTGGGTGCCCGGAGCCACACCCTGGGCTGTGCCCAGCTCCTCTTCACGCCGAGCAGGCGGCAATCCTGCCGTGTGTCACCGCCCGGCACGGAGGCCGCAGAGATGGCTGCACTGGCTCGGAGCGTCCTCGTGACGGGGTCCAACCGGGGCATCGGGCTGGAGCTCGAGAGGCAGCTCGCTGCCAGCCCCCGGCCCCCCCAGCACATCTTTGCCACCTGCCGCGACCCCGAGGGTCCGAGAGGGAAGGTCAGTGCAGGCGCAGGGCATGGGGATGGTCCCAAGCCAGGAGGGCGAAGGGAATTTGTGGTCCCAGCAGCTCTGCCGGCTCTCTGCCAGATCTGGCCCTGGCTCGGTGGTCCGGCAGTGGGGGCAGGAGTGCTCCGGCGGGGGTCTCATAACCCCCCAGGCCCGTGCTTATGGCATTGCCTGACCCAGCCGGGTGGGATGAGGCTGGAGGGGCAGACGTGGTGCCCATGTCCTCAGTGCTTGCTCCTGGCCGTGCCGATGGCCGGCCAACCCCTTCTCCATGCTGGGATGACCCAGGACGGGGGGGCAATGCCTGAGCCCAGCAGCACCCATTCTCCTGCCGGCTGCGGGGATGCCACCGTGCCCCGTCCGCTGGGAACGGCCCCGCACACCTTGCCCAGCAAAAGCAAAGCCACCCTGTCCCGGCTCCAGCTGGGGTGACCCGGGAGCAGGGGTGGGAGACCTGGCCATGCCGCTGGTGACTTCTAACCTCCTCCCTCGCTCCATCACTTTGTTTCCAGGCCCTGCGAGAATTAGCTGCCCAGCACCCCAGCATCAAACTGGTCCAGCTAGGTATGGAGCAATCTCCCTCCTTGCATCCGGCATTCCCTCTAGCCCTCCGCTCGTTTCGGGGACGGGACTGGGGGCAGCTTTGTCGGGCAGCCTGCCTTAACGCTGGCAGCCAGGCAGCTCCAGCCCTGCCAGGCGGGGAGGGATGGGCGCACATCTGGGCAGGCTTCCCCCTCCAAGCAGAGCTGTCCTCTGGCTGGAAGCAGTCAAACCAGCTTCGGAGGCAGGCAGAGGTGGGTCCGGACACCTCAGATGAGCGAGTTTCATGGGAAAGGCATGACCTCTGTTCCCAAAGATGCTAAATACAGCGCCCGAGTTTTGGGCCGGGACATGCAGGTTCGCAAAGGGAAGCAAGGCAGGGCACAGCAAGCACAGTTGCTGGATGGTTCCTAAGAAGGAGGGTTGGTTTGGGGTCTGTTTGGAGGCGGCCACGGTCGGCATTTCAGCTGCGGCTGGTAAAAAGGGAGAAAAGAAATAGGCTAAAAGGATGCATATGGGAAATCTGGCCTTGTGGTGGTGGTGGTGGTGGTATCCCAGGTCAATGCTCAGGCCTGGAGGCACGCTCCGGTTCAGGATGTCCGCAGCCTGGACTGGGGGGATGTCCTTTCCCTGCTCCCGTGGGGGCAGGCCAGATTCGGTGGCCTTTGTCAGCAACGCTGGGGAGCAGCAAGAGAAGGTGGGCAAACAGACCTGGACAGCACGGGGACTTGGGGAAGAAAAGGGAGAGCAGCCAGGGCAGCGCTTGGTGTTGCCAAAGTTGGGGTGTTTCTTCCAAGGAGACAAGAGTTTGTTCCTTCAGCAAATGTGGCTGGCCTAGCACTAAAAACGTGCTGATCCCACATGCCTGGCTCCTTTGAGCAATGACTCAGCTGGTCTAAACAGAGCAATTAATCATTCACCAAAGCGACAGAAAGATCCCTCCCAGGTGGTGGAGTGATGGAGCCTTGAACTCTGTTCAGTCATTATCCAAAGAGAAGTCACTAAAAAGCACCCTGTGGTATGTCCTGCAGCTGGCCATGCATGTCCTCTCAAATCCCAAGGCTCCATCCCCTCACCTACGGCAGCCCCACAGCAGATTATCTCATCAAATTCCCCCAACGTGTTTTTATGACACCTCTACGGAGGTCCGTGCTGCACAAGGCAAGGTGGTACAAGTCCTGGGCCACTCGAATACTTGCTTACCACCATAAAGCCACCGGGCTAGTTAAAAATGCCAGGAAAAAGGATTGTTCTGCCGCTCATCAGTGTACAAAATACTCCAAGAAGGGAATCTTCAGCCTTGCAAACCTTTGCTAAGTCGGTCTTGTCTAAGCATGAGAACAGAGACACAGCTCGAGGGCGAAAGTGTTGCAAAAAAGAAATCTAGCCTCTGTGAGCCCCGCCAGGCGGCAGGCTCATCAGATTAGCACCTGCAAAAAATGTTGCAGAAACGTGTGCGGGGAGCAAAGGCACACTCCAACATGCCCAGACGCAGGAATATTCATGGTTCTTCAGGGCTCGGTGGTGCATTTGGGATATTAAAAGGCAATATATAAAGTTTAATGTTGGCTTAACCGTCCCATTTCAGATCCGGAAGGTGTTTAGATAACCCCTTTTAAATCAACAACGGCCACTTCAGTGGGGCGAGCGCCTGGTAGGGGCTGCACATCCTAACAAGCAAACCCAAAAGCTGAACATAAAAAATACCACTCCTATTGCTTTAGCCAAAAAATCCTGCAGTCAAAGCATGGCGGATTTTCAAAGAGATACCAATATTTAAGTGAAGAAAAAGGCACTGGAAATGCTTACCCCTGTTAGCACAATTTCAGGGAGGTCAGTTGTCTCTGGTTGCTTGAGAGGGGTTGTCCCCACAGCCTGGCCAGAGCATCTGTAAGGATGGGGAGGTTCAGACTCGGAGCCTGCAAACAAATACTGCGGGTTAGATCCCAAATCTTTTATTACTTGCACTCACCTCAGCTCATCTGTCAGCTCCAAATCCTCGTTGGTAACAATGTCAAGCAAAAAGATCTAAAGAAAAAAAAAAAAAAGAAAGGAAAAAAGGAAGGGTTTTGCATACAAAGGCTGCAAAGCTATGGGAAGTTGTGTTGTGGAAGATCAATTTAAGCACAAACTGTTAAAAAAGGCAAAGATAACTCTAAATGATCACTCAGATATCAGCCAGAAAAGATCTTCACGTAATTCAAAATAAAATTAATAAAATATTCACAGCTCCTGTAGCTGCTGTGCAATACAGGAGGGCTCGAAGAGTGTAGTTAGGTTGTTTCCCCAAAGATGGTGTCTCCTTAAAATGTGCCAATCCAACTGCGTTGGCTCCTGGTGGAAATAAAACTGGGAGCCTCAGTGTGCAAGGAGCGAGCATCCCTTGTGCAATCATAAATTCCTTGAATACAGAAAGCAAATGCGGCTAAGTTCTTCTTACCAGTAGCCTCCATATGACCAAAAAGGAGCCGAATCGCAGTTTAATTCACCTAAGGCTGCGAAACCAAGAGGTGAGGACAAACTGTTGCTCATTTCGATGTGTTTAACACCCTGACCTGCTAAACCTGGTCCTTTCTTTTTGGGTAATGCTGGTTTAAAGAGAGCCATTCCAGCCACAGCACACCTTCCAGTGGACGCTGCGTGACCCCCTGGAGCTCTCCTCCGCTTTGCTTTTCGCCCCGGCAGACACGGTGAACTTGCCGAGCATCCGGGGGGCCGTACGGGCTGTGGGGTCTCATCTGAAGGACCAGGGCTTGAACCTGCTCATCAACAACGCGGGCGTCAGCTCGCACGCCACGCTGCGCTCCCTAGCTTCGCAGGAGATGCTCTCCGCGTTTGCCACCAACGCGGTCGGGCCACTCCAGGTTGCCAAGGTACGTGTGGACCTTTCGGGTTTCTCCTGCTTGGGGAGATGTTCCCCCATGGCAAAGATGCCCTCAGCTGGGAGGGGTTTCTCGCTCCCTCAAATGAGGCAGACTGATGGGGGCAAGACCAGGACCGCGGGTCTCCTCTGCCCACCCAGAGGAGCAGGGAGGCAGCTCACCCCAGCCCCAGCATCTCCCATGCTTCGCTCCTCCCCAGCTGGAGCTCCTGCCTGCCCCGGGCTGGCCGGGCTGGCTCGCCCCTTCCCTGGGGAAGGGAAAGGCTGGAGCCTGGCCCGTCCTTGGGGCGTCCTCCCCATCCACTGCCCTTCTGCCGGGGGTGTCTGTCCAGCTGCTCGTCCACAGTCTGCGACAGAGACCTCCAGGGCGGTCCTCAAGCTTGGGGCTTGTCACGTATTAACAGAGCGCCGGTGTCTTTGTGGCAGGAATTTCTGCCGCTCCTGGAGAAGGCAGCGAAGGGCGCAGGGAAGGAGGGGCTGAGCTGCAGCAGGGCCGCAATCATAAATGTCTCCACCAAACTGGGCTCCATCGGGCTGTGCCTCGGGGTGCTGGAGGCCCCCATGTACCCGTACCGTGCCAGCAAGGTGAGGTGCCAGGGGAGGTGCTGGGGATGCTCTGCTGTGCACCGTGCCCGTGGACAGTGCACAGTGCACCGTGGAGAGGTGCCCCCCCAAAGGGGCACCCACCTGTCCCAGGCTACCCACCCCCTGCCTGGTTCTTCCAAGCGTAAGCACGGAGACCGAGAACAGCAGCAGCCGGGACTGAGCCTTTCAGGCGGGTTGTGCCGATGCTTTACCCCAGGGCAAAGTCCCATTTCCCACCTCTACAGCCATTTCCTGGCTGGGAAATGTCCCCCCTCCTGCCCACCCGCGCCCTGAGTTGTGCTGGCACGGCGGTGCCTCTTCCAGGCTGCCCAGAACATGGTGACGAGGTGCATGGCTGCAGAGCTCCAAGACAAGGGCATCTTGTGCATGGCCATCCATCCTGGCTGGGTGAAGACCGACATGGGGACGGAGAAGGTACTGGGCTGTGCAGGGGAGGGTCAGCAGGACCCGCGCTGTACCCCCACCTCTCGGGGAGGGCAGGGGCACTCGGGGCGGGGGATGTTGTGTGATGCTGTGGGCTGCCAGGACCATCTCCTGGGACGGAGCAGGCAGGGAGACGGCAGCCA
>NW_008825352.1:101808-102167 GCF_000699105.1 Pygoscelis adeliae | reverse complement strand
CGGCAGTATGGAAAAATGCCCCCACGAGCACCCTGGCTGCTGCTCCCCAGGCCGTGCACCCTCCGGTCTGCCCAAGCCCGGCTGCTTTCTGTGCCGGTCGCAGCCCACGGCAGTGACGCTGCGCCTGGTCCTCTTCTGCAGGCACCCCTGACGGTGGAGCACAGCGTGCGGGGCATCCTGACCGTGCTGGCCAACCTCTCGCGGGACACCTCCGGGGCCTTCCTCGACTGGGAAGGGAACAGTCTGCCCTGGTGACGGACAGACGGACGGACAGACGGATGGCGTCTCTTGCCCACGCTGCAGCCTCCTGCTCGCTGGCTCACCCCTCTGCCTGGTCACCCCGCTCAACCTACACCTCC
>NW_008825352.1:99878-100344 GCF_000699105.1 Pygoscelis adeliae | reverse complement strand
AATGCCTGCGAGGAGAAAGAGGAGACAGGGGCACACACAGAGGTGGCACAGGGGAGAGGACCAGGTTCTTCCATGGTGGGCAATGTTGGCACCAGCACTGGAGCATCCTCCCTCCTTTTCCCACTGCCCCAGCCCGCCAGACTTCAGCTCCTGAGCTCCAGCCCATGGCTCTATGAGCTTCTTCTCGGGCAAGAGCCCATCGGCACCGGAGCGGATGCAGGACCCTCTCCCACCAGCCCTTCATGCCCCTCGGGACAGCCCAGCTCAGGTGAGGGTCTCACCTGGCTTAGCAGCAGGGGCCCAACTGTATTGGTGGTGTACACCAGGGACATGTCCTCCAGCGTCTCGGTATCAAGCAAGTTCAACTTGGCGATTCCAGCGTTGTTGATGAGGAGGTTCAGCCCCGAGCCCCCCAGCTGCTCCCCGACTCTGGCTGCTGCTGCCTTGATGCTGGCAGTCGGTGACT
>NW_008825352.1:98254-98669 GCF_000699105.1 Pygoscelis adeliae | reverse complement strand
CCCAGCCAGGGTGGAGCGCAGCGCAGAGGACGCCCTGCTCCCGGTACCCCAGGGACTGGCACTTGGTCAGCATGTTCAGAGCAGCCTGCGGGGAGACAGGGCAGGGATGGCGGTGGGAGGGCAAGGGTGGCTGCAAGGGGACACGTGCAGACCCCACGGCAGGGACAGGCCAGGGGAGGCAAATCTGTCCGCAGTATGGCATGGCTGTACCTTGCTGCAGCGGTACGAGACAACCTGCATCAGATCCCAACCAGAGGGAGAAGCGATGGAGCCCCCGTAGCTGGACATGTTGATGATGGCTGCCTTGCTGCAGCTCAGCGCTGAGCCCGGGCTCCCTTGGGCAGCCTTCTTCAGCAAGGGCAGGAACGCCTGCGAGGAGAAAGAGGAGACAGGGGCCCACACGGAGGTGGCACAG
>NW_008825352.1:95392-98180 GCF_000699105.1 Pygoscelis adeliae | reverse complement strand
TTCAGCTCCTGAGCTCCAGCCCATGGCTCTATGAGCTTCTTCTCGGGCAAGAGCCCATCGGCACCGGAGCGGATGCAGGACCCTCTCCCACCAGCCCTTCATGCCCCTCGGGACAGCCCAGCTCAGGTGAGGGTCTCACCTGGCTTAGCAGCAGGGGCCCAACTGTATTGGTGGTGTACACCAGGGACATGTCCTCCAGCGTCTCGGTATCAAGCAAGTTCAACTTGGCGATTCCAGCGTTGTTGATGAGGAGGTTCAGCCCCGAGCCCCCCAGCTGCTCCCCGACTCTGGCTGCAGCTGCCTTGATGCTGGCAGGGTCGGTGACTTCTGCAGAGCCAGGGCAGGGGAGGTCGGTGTCCCCGTGGTGGCTCACACCCTGCACAGTGCCAGGGGGTGGGAGGCCCCTGTGTTCCCCCAGGGATGCGCCCTCGGGGTTGGCCATGGGCAGGAGGGAGGGCAGCGCCCGGTGTCCCCGCAGGCACCGGCCCGTTGGCACGGTTCCCTCCCGGTGCGGGGCTCCCAGGGTGCGCGCAGCACCCGGGCACATGCCAGGGGAACCGGGGCGAGGGACCCCCACCTCGGGGCACCTACCGAGCGGGATGATGACCAGGTTGGGGTGTCTGGAGGCCAAATTCTTTAACTCCTGCAAGAGAGGGGACCACGTGGGCATGGAGAGGCAGGAGGAGCTGTGCAGAGGCTCAGCCTTTCCCAGGCAAAGCCTGTGTCGCTCCGGCTCTGCCTCTGCACCGCTTCGCACCCAGCACCCTGCTCTGGCTGCCCTGCTCCCATCAGGTGCGGTTCCGTGCCTCCCGCACACACCACGTGCCGCTGTCCCCTCCTCACATCCCATGCCCAGCTGGTGTCACAGCCGTCCCAACCCGGCTGCCCTGTGCCGCGGGTGCCTGGCTGCAGCTCGAGCCCTTTGCAAACCCCCTCCCTGCTCCAACCTGCTGCCCTGGCAGCGAGTGCTCCCGTCCCCCAGCACAACCCACCGCGTCCCAGCCCAGCCTCACCTGCGCTCGCTCTCCCTTGGGGTCCCGACAAGCCGCAAAGACCCACTCGGGTGGGTTTGGCATCCCCAGGACCTGCCGGACAAGCCCCAGGCCGATTCCCCGGTTGGCCCCAGTCACCAGAAGGGAGCGGACCTGAAGTCCTGCCATGCTGCTCCGTCTGCCGCTGCACTGCTCTCGCCCTGACTCTGCAGGTACCTTTTGCTACTCGGTTATCTCGCATTTTCCCACGAGGGCTTGCATCAGCCTGTGGCTCTAGGAAATTCTCTGCCTGCATCCCAGTCTCTTGGCTGTGGTCCATACCCACGATCCACCTTTCCTGGCGGCCGAGGAATGACGCAAGGGGAGCCAAAGTGTCCTGCCCAGGCAGGGAATGCCCTGGGCTGGATGTCTGGAAAACTGCTCTTTGTACCTTCCCTGCTCCACCAAACCTGAGCCGCTCAGTTTTCCGGGCCAGCGTTACCCCTGTTCCCGCACCGAGATGTCCCCTCCCACCGCCGCCCTCCCTCGTGGGACACCAGGCTCTGTCCCTCCCCTCGCCCGAGGTCAGACAGGCAAGGGTGGACTCGCTGACCCTGCACAGTGCAGTTTGTTGGCCTTAATTTGTGCAACGCCAAAGCCAGGGTCAGGGACGGAGCAGCTGGGACAGACGAGCGTCCCTTGGCCACCACAACAGGCTGGAAAACCTATAAACCCTCCAGGACCGCTTGGAAACCCTCCAGAGCTGCCCCGAGCAACCCCTTCCTGAGGGTCTGCTCTAACGACAGCTATAGTATTTAAGTTGTAAGTGTGATAGAAGGATAAAATTCCGTTTTGCCCCCCGGGTATAACTGTGGCATGGCCAGGAATCGGGGCGGTGCCCAGGCGCACACACAACACACGACAGACATCCAGTCCCAGGGTGGTCCAGGTACTCCCCGGCTCGTTCCTGCAGCAGAGAGGCACCGGACCGACCGATGGACTGAACTCCCAGCTGCCTTCCAAAGAAAACCTCTGACTGGTGGATACAGGAGCTTCGGGACGGGCCCGAAGATCCCCCAGGAGCTCCTGCTGTGCCAAAAGTCAATGGAGAAGCACCACCTGCGTGTCTCCGTGTGCTGATGAACACCCTGCGGGGAGGACCTGGGCACCCCACGGCATCCCCAGGTGGTTCCTGCTGCAGCGTCGACCAAACTGTGCACAGACAGTTTGTAATAGCAGAACATATGTATAAGATAGTTAGGAGACGCTTTGTCGGTAGTTTAAGATAATTAATAACAACAGATTGGGCAGGTGGTCGTGCAGGACCGGGTGGGTGTAAGCTTGGGGAGTCTCACCTGCTCCAGCTGGAGATGCTGCTACAAGGACTTTTGTAACCTGAGAGTAACCTACCGCCCTGTTCAAGAGACCTGACCCACGTGCGCGCTACCTTATGCAAAGATCCCAATAAATTAGCTTTTTTTCTTTAAAAACAAACCCCGCTGTCTACTCTTCCGTGTAGCACTCATCAGCGTTGTGGCATTTCACCGCATTCACTCAAGCCCGCTGATGCTTTTGGCCAAAACCAAAGGAAACAATGCGAAAACAAGGTAGTGTTTCAGTGATGGCTTGTCATCACGTGTGAACAACTGAACGGGAAGCGGTAACAGAAAGTCGGCCAAACAACGGAGAAAAGCGTGTGCGTGTCCAGGGAAAGCCTGGAGGAGAGCGAGGAGCCTGGTGCGGGCTGGGGCCGGAGTTGGGGCTGCGGATGGGGCCGGGGCTGCAGATGGGGCTGGGGCTGGAGTTGGGGCTGCGGA
>NW_008825352.1:94664-94990 GCF_000699105.1 Pygoscelis adeliae | reverse complement strand
GATGGGGCGGGGGCTGCAGATGGGAAGGGCGGTGGGGCTGCGGATGGGGCCGAGGTTGGGGATGTGCAGATGGGGCTGGGGCTGCGGATGAGGTTGGGGCTGCAGATGGGGACCGGGCTGGGGCTGTGGATGCGGATGGGGATGGAATTGGGGATGCGGATGGGGCCGGGGATGCAGATGGGAATGGAGTTGGGGCTGGGGCTGCGGATGGGGACGAGGCTGGGGCTGGGGATGCAGATGGGGTTGGGGCTGTGGATTGTGGATGGGGTTCGGGATGCAGATGGGGATGCGGCTGGGGGTTGGCGGTGGGGGTGGGAATGCGGGTG
>NW_008825352.1:90332-93753 GCF_000699105.1 Pygoscelis adeliae | reverse complement strand
GTATGAGAAACGGGGTGGGAAGCTGGCGAAGGGCCTGCCCCAGCCCGCCCGCAGCTCCGGAGCCTGCTGATGTCCCCCCCTCCACGGGAGAAGCGGGGATGCTGCAGCACCTGCGTGCCCCCAGCAGCGCATCTTCCCCGGCAGGGCTCCCTGAGGATGGGTGTCCTTGCGGAGAAGTGGGCGGATGGGGGCTGGGTTTGAGCCACCTGCCCTGGGGTTGTGGCTGTGTTTGGGGTGCAAAACCGTTGCCGGGATGCCGGAGCTTTGCCGCGTCTCGCTCTTCTGATTTGGTGCCTCGTCTCTTGTCCCGTAGGTTTGTGTATGAGAACAATAACATGTCTTCTCCTAAAGTCTACGTCTTGCAGCCTTGGATTGTGAACCTCTTGGTGAATTATGAGCAGCTGGATGCCAACGAGAATCTCCTGGCCGGGCAGGTCCTGCGGGTAGGTACTGAGCGGGACTGTCCTGAATTGCTCCAAGAGTGTTTGACATCCAAATTCCGGGAAGCGTTCAGCAGTTCCCAATTCGGTGGCTGTGGGTGGGCGACCCTTCCTCTTCAAAGTTCCCGATATATATATTTTTTTTTGAGGTGGAGGAACTTTGCCCATTTCTGGTTGCGTTGGCTGACTTTTGCACCCCTGGTAGGTGTGCGCCCTGCTCTCGTCCAAAGAGTTTGCAGTCTCCAAAGTCGTGTTTTCTCCTAGCCTTGCACTCGCAGGCTGCCTCGCCTTCCTCCTCCTCCTCTCTGCGTCCCGTCCTTCCTTGTACCATGTCATTTGATGGGTGGTCCTGACAGCGGGTAACATGAGGCAGAAGCAGGACCCGCTGAGGTGTCTGGAGCCTCGTCTTGTCTGGTGGTGAGCCTTGGTGGGCCTCCATCCTCCCACAGATGCTGGCTCTTCTGGGAGAGCCTCTTGCGTGGTGACTCAGGGCACGGGGCTCTGAGGCGCAAAACCTGCTCCTGCGTAGTTCCTGGAGAGCTTTTTGTGCAGCGCTGGCGATGTCTTTGACATTTGATCTATCCTACGTGGCAGGAGAGAGCTTTAGTGAGGGGACTCCTGCTTGTTTGAGGCCCGATGGGCAGCGGGAAGGAAGCAGGAGGAAAACAACCAAGCGGAGTCAGTGCTGCTGATCATTAGCTGGGGACTTGGGGGGACTGGATGAAGATGCTGCGAGACAACTGGGTGCACAAGCAGACGTGAGACCCTCATGAGCAGGGAGTGGTTCCTGCCTTGTGACGGGTTGTGGTCATGACCTGCCTGCTGGAGAGACCCAGCTCCAGTGCTCTGGTTTGCTGTTCTCTCACGCTCTTTGGGTGCTTGCAGCAGCATCCCACCACGGACAACATTATTGTTAGCAATCTCCTAACGTCTTCTGGGGATGAGGTATTTGAGGCAAATCGGGTATCTCCTTACTAACGGGAGGAGGAAGGAGAAAGATGGATGTTGTGATTTAAATGGAAGGAGAGATGAGATGGGGAGAAAAAAAATGACAGCGGGAGAGAGGAGACCCTGCGGTCCTGTTTCCCATCCCGTCTGGAGACGTGGAGGTGGTGAAATCGCTGGTTCCCTACTTCTTGGCCCAGTCCCCTCTTCCAGACAGGAGATCTCTTGCACCTGGGCTGATGAAGACCCAGCAGGGAATGAGCGGATCCCCCCTAGGGCTCGAGGGATTCGTGGGGAGAGTTCCCTCAGTGTGACTACTCTCCAACCTACCCCCGCCCGAGTCCTCCACAATTAATGGAGGTTGGGAGCGTATCGTGAGCAGCGGAGCCTTTCTCCAGCTTGCTCTGGGCTCCAGCTATGCCTACCTTCTTCTCTATCTGTTTCAGATCTATAACTTCCAAACCTACCCTCTTCTTTATCTTGTTTTTTACCCGGTCCTGTGAGCAGCCCTGCCTGCTGCTGGTACCAGTGCTGTCTTGCAGCGTGTGCTAAGCCACTCTGCCTCCGCTGGCAATCAAGAGTTGCCCACAGTGAGCGAGCACGTGGTGGGACCGGCCACCTGCGTGCTGGGGACTGCTGGGTGGCTGAGCTGTGATACCGACGGGAGCAGGATCCTGGCGGCGTGGGCATCCTAAAACCCAGCAGCAAGTCTCGTTGGCTTGTACAGGGAGTTTATGTAGTAGGTTTGGCAGGCTTTTGTTGTCAGAAGGTCCCAGCTGATGACAACTGGCCTTTTTAGCACGGTGGGCACCCATTAAAGGACGTGGGTGCACCCCTTGGCAGATGCCGGTGGCTTTTGCGCACGGTGAGACATGTGATTTCACACCCCCTCTTTGTGCATCGTGTCCCAACATCACCAGTCAGGTGAACGGCGTACATGACGTATGTGACCAAACCGTAGGTGTGTACCAGGAGAAGCCCAGGGCTGTAGGGATTAGGACAGGCCAGGACTGATCCACAGCTCCCAGCCCAAGGAGCAGGCAGGTACGAGACGTGGAGGAGCAGTTCATTGCTTCCCTCGGGGGTTGTTTTGACCCAGCATGGACATGGCTTAGTACAGGCTCAGGGTTGCTGCACCAGGAACTTCATTCAGAAGAAGGGAAGGGCTGTAATGATCCTGCTGCTCTCTGTCTCCCTCTGCTTTGCAGAGGAGCACGTGTCCCAAGCCTGCCCAGACCCCTTTTGCCTGGATTCCTGCTCCTGGTTTGGGTAAAAAAAAAAAAAAAAGCTTGGTTGTGGCTCCTCTCCCACCTTGCCTTCAATTGCTCTCTTGCACAACGTGGCATGTCCCTTGTTCTGTCTTGGTGTGGAGCCTGCTCGGTCCAGCTGGGACCCCTTGGTTTTGGGGTAAGCGTTACCACCTGGCTTCACGGTGAATGGTGACCTTCTCTTCTAAGAGTCCAGGCTCTCAGCCAGGCCCGGTGTCCTATCCTTGTTCACTGGGAAGTCTGAATGAGACTTTTTCCCCCCCCTCCTCAATCTCTTGATAGGTTTTGAGTGACTCAACTGCTCCAGGCCAACCTGGGGTCCTCCAAGATGCCGTCCTACAGGTCTCAGATGGGTCCTACTACATCCGTGTGGTCATTACACCCGAAGCTCTGGAGGCGGAGGAAAAGTGGGTTCTACCGTGACTCGGCTGTGGCTGGGATGGCGGTTCTCCACAGCTGCTAGTGGGGCTCCTGCCTGGTCTTGTTTCAGGTTGTGTTAAGCTAAAGCAATCACAGGGTGGGAAGTCTGCGTGAAAGAGCTGCTAAGAGAAGAAAGCCGGAACGCCGGTGCTCGGTGCTCCGATTTTGGCTGGCTAGGATGGGCAGGGGTCGATGGCAGAAGCTGCGATGCCATCTAGACATGATTAGAAAGGACTGAAGAGCCCGTGGTCTTTATGAAAGGAGCCAGAGCGTTAACCACGGTAGCCTGGGCTGCTCCTTCAGTGCTTTCCTCAGTTTCCCCATTTGGTCACCCCTAGACTGGCGGGG
>NW_008825352.1:89390-90254 GCF_000699105.1 Pygoscelis adeliae | reverse complement strand
TCCAGCATGCCCTGACATGGTTGGCGTAGCTGTTTGGGGAGCCCCGCTACAAGTCTGGGTGGTCCAGCTCCATTCTTCATCTCTCCAAGACGTTCCTGCTCTGCTTTTTTTCTAGCACCCACATGCAGCTGAGGCTCTCCAGCCTTATTTGCAGAATTATCGTCTTGCAGAAGTACACGGTGTGTTTCCGAGAGGAGGCCAGGCTGGTAAGGGCTCTGACGAGTAGAAGCAACTTGTCCCTGCACCTTGCCTTGCTTCCTGCATGCTTACCTGCTTTGAGCTGCTCCCAAGAGCTGGAGGCAGAGGAGGGGTGGCCTTTCTTCTCTCTTCTTCCATGTGCAGCTCCTGGGAGGGTCTGTGGCAGTGACGATGGCTTGGCCTGGGCGCTGGGGCAGGGGATGGCATGAGCCCTCCATGGAGATGTGGTGCATCTCCCCCAGGGCCACCCGGCTGTTGCCTCCTGCTGCCGTGCAGCTGCAGGAGACCTGCGTGGACCACTGGTGGCAGAGCTGCCTGCTTGTCACCTTGCAGGGGTTCGGGAGCGTCCCCATGGCCTCTGGCCCAGCCTGGCCTGTGGCTCTTGACGAGCCATCGGCTGATGTAGGAGGGTACAAACCCCCCGTTGAAGGGGGTTGTCCTTTGTGAGGGGGCCCTCACTTTGGTTGGAGGGTTGGTGGCAGAGCTGGGGTGGGCGCGTGGGTGCTCGCTGGCCCCAGGGGAGGTGGGACTGCTCGCCTCTGCCTTACGGGTTCCCTTTGCCCCGCAGGAGGACTGCGAGTTTTACCTCATGGCCCAGCGGTTCATCGTGCTGCCCATGGAGAGGCAGAGGATGGAATCATCTGATGGGTACGTCCCACGGGGTGA
>NW_008825352.1:84063-89375 GCF_000699105.1 Pygoscelis adeliae | reverse complement strand
GGGGAGGGTGCTTCCTCATCTTCCCAGAGCGGCACTGACCCTGGGAGTCCTGGTGTGACCTGGTTGTGGTGGGGACTTTTAGTTCTTTGAAAGAGGAGCGCTCTCCCTCGCAAGCTTTGAAGGAAGATGAGGGTTCGGAGGGAATCGGTAACTGGCTTCTCTCTTGCTGCAGGAACCAGGAGCCCTCTGTGCTGCAGAAGATAAAGGAGCTCTGGCTGTAAGTATGGGGCTAGCCATTGCTGGGGAACGGATCCAGACACCATGAGGAGAGCACGCAGGCTCTGAGTGGGGTTAGAGCAGGCTGGCAAGGGCAGGCACAGGCTACGGCAGCTCCCGGTTAACCTGTGGGACTCCCTGCCCCAGGACGTGACAGAGCAGAGTAGACCATGAGACCCTGGTGACGCAGAGGGCTCTCCAACCCAGCCTCTTCCTCTGAGCTGGGAGGAGAACTTGCTTCTTCCAGCCGTGGGCAGCGTGGCCGGGTAGGTGAAGCCCTGCACAGCTCATTCTCCGCTCCATGCTTGTAGCCCCAACTCTGGAGATCCTCAGGGGTCTCCATCGGTCCGTCTCCAGGAACGGGCCTCCCAGATGGGTAGTCCTGGGATACTGAGCGGTGGCCGGATCCGGCACCCAGTGGGGAATCCACTGCTTCCACGAGCTGCTTCTCCCAAGCCCGGGTGCTCGATCTGCAAACCAGAGCTGCAAAGGGCTGCTGGCCTGCGTGTGTCCCAGCCGTAACCAGGCTTTAGAATCATAGAATCATTAAGGTTGGAAGAGACCTCTAAGATCATCGAGTCCAACCGTCAACCCAACACCACCACGCCCACTAAACCATGTCCCTCAGCGCCTCATCTACATGTCTTTTAAATACCTCCAGGGATGGTGACTCAACCACTTCCCTGGGCAGCCTGTTCCAATGTCCTTTGTCTTCTCCTTGGTCATTGCAGGAGGAGTCTCGCTCTGAAGAACGCTCCCAGCTCAGGTAAAGGGTTGGGGGGGGGCACACGATGCTCTGGCTGCTTGGTGGGGCTCCTGGTTCTTCTCGGCTTGGTCTACGTTAGGGAGAGGTAGCACAAACGTGACCAGAACTCACAAGGCAACATTGCTAAGCCTGAAGCAGGATGAGATGGTGCTGACAGCTAAAGCAACGTGGGCCATGGCACGCCCATGCTCACGCTGCTGCTCCAGGACCTGTGTGGAGAAGGGAAAGCTAGTTCTTAGAAGCAAAGGAAGTGCAGAGTTTTGCGTTTCCACAGGTTTCAGTGCACGTGACAGTCATGCAGCAGAGTAAAAGCACTTGCAAGTGAGGCTTGCCTGAATTAAGGTGTCTTCTCCACTGACACTCATGTGTTCTCGCTCCAGAGCCATCCATCTCTCAGCTCATTGATGCCATAGGACAGAACCAGCTGGAGGTTTTGAAGGAAAATGCTGAGGAATGCTTGGATTTACGGATGCCCGTGGAGACGCCAGCGACGGACGAGGTTCCCGTCACCCAGTGGGAGGCAGAGCGCAAGAAAGAGGTCAGCCTGGCCGCTGAGACAGCTCATGGTGGGGACCCTGCTCTGGGTGGGAGAAGGAACGGGACGAGCGGCGGGCAGAGCTGGAGGTGCGCTGGGGAGATGGTGTTCAGCTACCAGTTACGGGTGGGCTCCCGCAGCTTGAGTGGGACTGCCCAGTGAAAACCACGTAATGCGTCTCGTTTCAGAGGGGTGAGGGCGTCTTCACGGTCCCAGCCAACACGCTGGTGATCCCTCCTGAGGAGGAGGCAGTTGCTTGCCGTGCTTCCAAGGCAGGTCAGTACGGTGGCTTCGTCTGCAGGGTAGGCGGGTGGACAAGAAGCAAGGGTCTCCCCGGGATGGGGAGACGACTTCCTTTGCTCTGACTGCACACCGTGCTGGGATGTGACCAGCAGCTCCCCTTTCATTGCAGACACAAGCGAAGCATCTCCCGGGAGGAGCAGCGATGACAGGACGGTGCCAGGCGACCTGAGTGTCGTATCCCAAGCCAGCCGTGAGTAGTGGGACCTCCAGATCCCGTCCAGCCTCGTAGTGTTTTCCTCTGAAGTTGGCTCAGCCCATCTTCTCCTTGGATCGAGCAGAGGAGGTACCGGCACGGCCAGGTCTTTGGGAGACCAGGACTCCCAGCCCTGCCTTGAGCGGGCAGGGAATGGTCCCATTCCCGCAGCCTCCTGAAGCTGAGCAGGAGCTGTTGGGAGCACGACGAGTTGTTTTGTCCTCCCTTTGATGCCGTCACGGAGCCTGAGTTGCCTGCCCGAGTGTGGGCTCTTGGCTGGCTGTGGTTCGGCACCGGGATGGGCTTGTGTCACCTCACTGGGCTTGGTGTCGCCAGGCTTTGCTGCAGAAGTACCTGCAGGAGCTCCACGTAGGGGAGGAGATGAAGGGAGCTGCTGTCCTGGACAGTGCAGGGTGTAGGAGAAGGTCTTCCTCCCACCTGCCTGCTCTCTGGGCAGCGTCTGCCTCTCCGCTGCCTGCTACAGGGGCTGGCTGAGGTCGTGGACGGAGTCTGGCTGGAGTACACCCCAGTTTCAGCTGGAAGGGGCTCTTGGAGCTCTCCTCGGCTGCCGTCTCTGTCCGAGACCTCACGCGCAGTTCTTTGTAGCCACCGCAGGGTTGGGAGTGGGCAGCTGCTTTCTTTGCCAAAATCAACCCCCTGACTTCGTTGTTGCAGCCGCAGAGTCAACAGCCTTGTCGGAGAGCTCGGAGGAATCCCTGGACAACCCCTGGAACAGGCTCCCCCCAATATCTTTGACCCTGAACTCTTCAGATGGTGAGTCCCCATGCCCCAGGGCGTCCAGCCTGCCTTGCTGGCAGGAGACGACTCCTCTCACGGGGTGACCATGTAGCTCATCCTGGATGCTGGCTTGCTTTCCCCTGGCCAAAAAGTAGTGCCGCAGTGCTCCCATTGCCCTGTGCCTGCATCGTTCCAGCTCCGACGCTCTCCTGCCCAACCTTCCCGGTCCCACCACCAGCCGCCTGCCCAAGCTCACCATGCATTTTCTCTTACCAGAGAGGACCTTTCAACACGACCTTTCACCGAAGACCCACCAAGATGTGGCTGCTGACAGCAACACCCCTGACTTGCTGGAACCCTGCAGCCAAGATTCTCCCAAGGGCTTGCCGCAGGGAGAGCCGGTGCAGACCTCCTCTCCCTCCCTGCTCCACTCCTATGGCAATACCAGCCCGGTGGAGACCGGCACCACTCAGGCAACATCAGCTGCGGAGGCATCCTGTGATGCCCCCCGCCCTGCTCGAGGCCCGCAGGTATCGGGGGGCTCTCAGGCCCCCCTGCCATCTCTTTCTCCGGCTTTTCCTGTCTTGCCCAGCAGCCGCTTGCAATCCCTGCCCGAAGGGATGCCTCACAGGGAGCAGGCGGACTCCAGTGGCACAGCTTTCCCTCCAGCTCGTGCCAGGACCCAGGGAGGAGATGCTGTGGGTGCCAAGAGGAAGCTGCTGGCAGGAGATGGCCAGGCACTGCCGGCCCTCGGTGGGCAGCAGCATCCCCAAGGTGCCCCGTGGGGCAGGGGGAGAGGCGGAGGTAGGAGGGTGGAGCTCGTGAGCACATGGGGCACGAAGAAGAGCAGAAAGGAGGAGCGGCGGCGCGGAAAGGAGCTCTCTGAGGAAGAGGAGGAGGAAAAGCAAGCATCCCCAGTGAGCGGCCCCAGCTCCAGTCTGGAGCAGCACAGAGCTCTGCAGCCGGTAAAGATGAAGCAGCTGGTGGGGTCCCCTGGGGGGTGGTCCCCGGGGAGGTTCTCTGTGTCCTCCCACCGCTGGCGTCCATCCCCGAGGCCTTTCCTCACCTGGCTGGTGGGGATGGGGAGTTGAAAGCGGGTGGCGGTGTAGATGCTGGCCCTAACCCTCCCGAAGGAGGATCTGGGGCACTGGGTGAAGGTGGGGTTGAGCCCGAGCTGGCTGGGAACCAACACTTGCTGGAGCATCTTCCAGCTCTCCGGGTAAAATAGGATTGGAAGAGCAGGAAACGATTGAGGGACAGACTCCAGAGTTTTCCTAGGTGTACCGGGGTCCCGGGCTGCGTGGCGGGGCTGTGCTCTGGGTTTTGCGGTTGGGGCAGACCAGCCTCACCCTCCCCCTTCGCTTCTGCAGTACGTGAGGGAGAAGCTGGTCCAGTACAGATACGAGGCACCAAGCCCCGAGCTCTGCGAGCGGATAAGGTCTGTCAGGTCAGTGCAGCGATGGCCTCGTACGGCTGTCCCTTGTTCCCCCCACAGCTGGCCCCGTGGGATGCGGGCGTCGCTGCTTGCATCCCTGCAGCGGGTCCCCAAACTCTGCCTTACCCCCTCGTCCTCGTCCGCCATGCGGCAGCATGTCCCCAGCCGGGTCCCTTCTCACCCTGGCTCCTCCGGTCTGGTTTCGCAGGATCTCGAAGGCGATGCTGAAGTGGGCGTGCTGGATACTCACAGACGGGGAGGTGGACTCCTGAGCCCAGCTCATCCTTTGTTTCTTCACCGGTTCAGCGAAAACAGTTTGGGGCTGCCTGGGAAGAGCAGTTGAGGGAGGGATGGGGGGACACCAGGACCTCAGTCCCCGAGGGGACTGCTGAGTGGGTTGGCCTGGCTGCAGAGACCCTGGCTCCAGACGTGCTGGGGACATGACCTGTCGAAGGCCAGCACCCTCAGCGCTGAGAGGGGAAAAAAAAGCATCCCTTCAGGGATGCCTGTGCGTGAGCCAGCGTCCCTCTCCCACCTCTCCCTCCTTTCCGAACGCCCTGGCCCAGCGACGGGGGACAAGAGGTGACCTGGCGCCACCGCAGCAGGGGCGGCAGCGATGGCAGAGGCCCCACAACCTGATCCCCGCTCCGAAGGCAGCGTAGGAGTTTGGACGTTTTATTGATTGGTTTAGGTAGGGTCCTGCACTGTTCGTTACAAAAAATATCCTGCAGGGTTATGCTGTAGAAATTAAAAATAAAAATTGTATATTTTTTAAATACACAGCTCTTGTATTAAAAAAAAAAAAGGGGAAAAAAAATAATAAGCATCTTGCTGTTTTGTCGTAAACATCCGTGTAAGGAATGCATTTGGTCCGGGGCGGAGGTCAACACAGGAGAAAGCCGCTTGGGTGTTGGGGTAACGCTGGTGCCATCGGGAGAGCTGCGGGGATGGCGAGGCCGGCGCGGCTGGAGCTCGGCTGCAGAGCTGCGTGCTGAAACGCCATGGGTCACGGTCCCGCTGATGGAGACTTGCATCTTGGGGAGGGGCCGGAGAGAGCGGTACCCCGCGGGGTGAAGAGCTGGAGTGGTGAAAGGGCCCTGGTAACGCTTGCTAAGAGTGGCTGGGT
>NW_008825352.1:81664-82030 GCF_000699105.1 Pygoscelis adeliae | reverse complement strand
CGCCCGCTGCCCGGGGGGCCGGGGTGCCCCCCGCCCCGGCCCCCACCGGTGACCCACCTGTGGACACGGAGTGCGTACGGGCCTTCAGGGAGGGGGGAGAGTCTGCAGAGCTGTCCACGATGTCCCCTGCAAGCACAAGCCACCAGCAGCATCAGTGAGCCGGGGTCTGCCCCATGCCACCAGCACCCAGCGAGAGGGGGGAACGTGGTGGGACACACAGCTGGGAGCCTGAGGGGGCCTGCCCGTGCCCACCCCGTGGGTGCCCAGCTGAGCAGGGATCAGGGTGAGGAGGATGCAGCCCCTCACCATCTGAGCCGGCTTTCTTGATCTCGCTGTCTTTGCTCTGCAACGGGAAAGAAACCCGGT
>NW_008825352.1:80975-81633 GCF_000699105.1 Pygoscelis adeliae | reverse complement strand
GGCAGAGGGCAGGGTGCTGCTGCACTGGGGGGTGGCTGCAGGGGATGGGGGCATGCCAGGGAAGGAGGGACAGACAGACACCGTGCAGTGCATGGGAGCCCACGTATCGGTCCCCTTGCGGAGGGTTAGGTGACAGGACAGAGGCCGGGGCAGCGGTGGCACAGGGCTGGGTGCTGCCGGGGCCAGCCGGGGGACCCCCCCATGCCATGAACCACCACCTCCACCCGCCCTTTGGGTGCAGGATCTGTCCCAAAAGTGGAGCTGCTCCCCACCTGCTGCTTCTTGCCCTCGGCGGCCGGGCCCTTGGTGACACCGATGCGGTGGAGCATGACCTGCATGCGCTGCTCAAAGGAGCCGGGCAGCTCCCCCTCGCTCTTCTCCAGGTGCCTCTTCTGCAGGACAGACACAGCCCTGCCAGGGGCACGGCACCCAGCGCAGCACCCACAGCACCCGCCTGCCTGCCTGCCTGCAGGGCACCCAGGTCCCCAACCCCAGCCGTGCCCCTGGAAGATGGAGGCATGGCCACAACCCAGCGGGGATGTCCCCAGCCATTGCTACGGTGTCCCCACGTCCCCCTGCAGTGCCCAGCTGACGCAACCACCAGCACCCTTGGGTGGGAGCAGCACCCACCGGGCGAGCCGAACAGCAGGGGCACCCG
>NW_008825352.1:78850-79997 GCF_000699105.1 Pygoscelis adeliae | reverse complement strand
CCCCCCAGGGCTTACGGCAGCTCCTCTGGGATGAGCCTCTTGGCAAAGAAGTCCTCCAGCCCCTCGTCCACGCGGGTGATGCTCCTGTCCTCGCTGTTCTCACAGGCCACGGGCTGCACCTGCGAGCAAGCAAAGGTACAGGGCAAAGATACCCCCACGCACAGACACGCGCCACCTTGAGCTCGTGCACCTACAAGTAGGTGCCTGTGCGGGGTGGGTGCTGGCACCCTCTGTCCCGCTGTGCATCCAGCACAAAAGCCGGACCACGGCGTTATCAGCTGCATCCCAGCTCCGATCCTGCCGCATCCCTGGGGCATCGGGAGCTCCAGCCCACCCCGGGTCCCTGCCAGCTCCTCGCCCTGCCTGTGCAGGCAGGGCAGCTCGGCTGCCAGCCCTGGGTGCCGCGGCTGGGGTGCTGGTGGCTCCCCAGCACGGTGGCTGGGGTATGGCATCCATACGCACTCGGGTACCCCGTGCGTTACACACAGGTAAGGTGCCTCTGACCCTCCTTGGTGACACACAATGGCAAATCCTGCTAAAGCCCTCCTAGGGCTGGGCCGGGTCTCCGACCCCGCCGTCCCGCGGGAGAAGCCTTTGGCAGGGATGCTTCCTCCATTCGAGCTCCAAGGAAGGGAGACCCGCGCCGCTGGAGCGGGTGACCTGCAGGGACCCACATCTGCATCCTTCAGGCTGGCGCTCATCCTCAAGTCCAACCTTGGAGGGCCACCACAGCCTGCACAAAGGCCACCCACTCCGTCCCCACGGCAAAGCGGTCCGTGCCGTGGCCAAGCCTTCCTCCACGGCACCTTCCTCGCCCCGGCACGTGGCACCGCATCGGTGGCTTCCTATCAACGAGAGGGAGGCGCTTCCCCATCGGTGGCATTTCAATCCATAACGACTTTTCATTACGGCTGGATTGATGCCGCTCAGGAGCCGTTCCAGCCATCTGAGATCTGCTCTGCCTGTCACATCACATCCATCAAAGCCCGTCCTCGCTCAAGGCTTGGCCAACCCTGGGTGCTGAGCGTGCCCATCCCGCTGCGGAGAGATGTGCCAAGGCGACGGCCCCCCAGGCCCTGCCTGGCCCCTGCCAGCCTCCAGCATCCACCCTGCCTGCGGGAAACGGCTCCTGCCCCTCCTCCAGCCC
>NW_008825352.1:76589-77761 GCF_000699105.1 Pygoscelis adeliae | reverse complement strand
CTGGGAGGGCGGGGGGTAGACGCCGCGGCATCTGGAGTCATGGACAAACCTCCCACCCCTGCCTGGCTACCTGAGGAGGGAGCTCAGGGCATTTACCCCGCTACCCGTGGGGGCTGAGCCAGCCAGCCCCCCAAAACCAGGACAAGAGCAAGCTCAAGGTGCGCTTTGCCCGCAGACCCGTGCCACGGCACCGGGAGAGGCTCTCTGAAGGGTCCGGATCCCTGCCGGCCTCTGCCCGGTAGCATCACCATGGATGGCTCTGCCCATCAGCCCCTCAGATCACTGCTGCGAGCCCCCTGCCCCTGCCATGCCCTGGCGAAGGCAGCACGGCACACACCGAGCCTTGGCAGAGGGAAAGCCGCGCGGTGGCCTTACTTCTCACGGTTGGCGTGGGCCGAATGCTCCTGAAATGCTTGTTCTTCCTCCGCAGGGCCATCGTGTACTGCAGGGAGAGAGGGACGGTGGTGGCTTCGGCGTTGACAAGCTGGCGGGGGCAAGCGGCATCCCACGGCAGCCGGAGCCAGCCAGGCTTCGCCCGGCGATGGGTGCAATCCCTCCATCGCTCCCAGACCCCCAGGGCTACACCCCCTCATCTTGGTCCGGGCACTGAAGCCACCCACGACGCCAAAACGGGTGCTTTCCCAGCCAGGACCCCGCGCTGCGTTGGACCCCAGGTCCCAAAGCGACGGCCAGCCGGAGGGGCTGCGTGTGGCCAGGACCAGCCCGGGCCACCGCAAGGACACGCTCCCGGTGCCAGGCAGGGCAGGCAGCATGGCCGGGCAGGCGGCTAACGGTCCTATTTCCCAGCACTAATTGCCTTAGCGCTGCCCTGGGGGGTGCCGGGGGTGCGTGCACCCAGAGAGGCTGTGGCGTTAAGCCTGGCATCATCCGGTAAGGCGGATAAGAGGCGGTTATAGCACAGGCATCACGCGGCGGCAGCGGGGTCGGACCCTACCTCCTCCGTGGTGAGGTCCGGAGGATTCCTGCCCCTCGCCGGTGCGGTGGCATCGTCCTCAGCCAGCTCCGGCAGCAGCGCCTGGAGGGCGAGCCCCTGCTTGGGGAGGCTCTCTGCCTAAAACCATTAGGAAGCGCTTAAAGTATCCCGGGGGCTGAAGCACACCCGGCCGCCCTGCGTGCTCCGTGCTGTTCCGCTCCCTACCCGGGCTTTGCGC
>NW_008825352.1:75042-75812 GCF_000699105.1 Pygoscelis adeliae | reverse complement strand
AGCGCACCCCCCCCGTTGATGCTTGGGGCTCCCCTCTGCCAGCCACGGAGTTCCCTGCAGGAACATCACCCCATGGGACTTCCCAGTTCCCTAGGGACACATCCGAACTGGATCTGAGCAGGAAGCAAAGCCACAGCTGGGAAAACGCGGCAGCAGGACCCAGCACACCACCACCACCACCACGTTGGCAGGGAGCCCCCAAAACCCCCATCTGGCCCCACGGGTGAGAGCCAGCTGCCGAGCGAGAAGGAAGAATGGCGCGGCACCCACTTGAGCTTGCTGAAGACGTCGGTGATCATCTGGTCCAGGACGGCGCTGAGGTTGAGGTGGTCCTGGAGGTAGATCCGCTCCGACATGGCGTTGACCAGCTGGTCCCTGATCCCGCTCTTCTGCACCACGGCCGGGCAGAGGCTGTGCGCCGTGTCCAGCGCCGCCTGCATGATCGCCTGAAGTTTAGGGAGGAAAGGGGAGTTTTTGGTGCCTTTTCTATCAGGATTCACGTGGTTTCCAGGAGACACCGTGTCCCTTCATCCTCGGGCTGAGGCTGACGAGCATCCCGTGCCGCCGGCAGCTCCCCGCGGGTGCCCACCTGGATCTCCCGGCCGCAGGTCTGCGACGCTTCCTCTGTGAGACACTCCAGCTTGTGCTGCAGCTTGCCGTTCTGGTACGGGGTGTTTCCTGCTTCGTACAAGAGGGGCAGGATCTGCCACGGGAAGAGAGACAGCACGGATCATCCCGTGGCACCTCATCCTTGCTTTCCAGCCTTCCAC
>NW_008825352.1:73198-74558 GCF_000699105.1 Pygoscelis adeliae | reverse complement strand
GGAGCGTCCGCATCACCGGGCTGCGTCCAGCTGCGGCGGAATGAGGGTGCCCCAAGGACAGGGGAGTGTTTCTCACCGGTGCGGGCATCCGTGGGACGCAGGGTGTGCCAAAGGCTGGAGCACCCACCTCCTCCAAGGAGGGGTGCAGGAGCAGGGGGTGCCCTTGCTGAAGAGGGGGTGCGCCTGTAACCCCCCAGTTCCCGGGTGGTGGGCACACACCTGTGTGCTTGCGTGTGGGGAGGACTGAGAACATTTTGGGACTTGTTCTAGAAGGGGATTCAGAAATTCACAGCTGTTCTTTAACATTTTGCAAGAGCTGGGTGACGGGCATCTCTTGCATTGACAATTCTGGTGTTCCCCGACTGCCGGTTAATTATGTCATTAACTAATCAATAATCTGCTTCGATCCTGAATTGAAGCCGGGCGAGTTGAGGGGTTTCCCCGTGCGGCGGACTCACGCTGACGGAGAGGTTGGCGTTCCTGATGGCCTCCTCTGCGCAGAGGATGTCCGCCTCCGCCTCCCGGCCCGGGCAGGCGCTGAGGATGTCGACATGCTTCTGCACGCTCAGACAGATCTCGTTCACCATCTGGAGTGCGGAGAGGCTGCATCAGCACTGCCAGTTCCCCTCCTTGCTGTGACTTTCCCGGAGAAGGATGTGCTGGAGCTGCCCAATGGGGCAAGCGGGGGCACAGGCAGGTTACAGCCCCCAGAGCATCCCTGCCTAATAACTGGGGATGCCACGTGGCGGAGATTTGCTTGCGAGCGTGCGCAGGGAGCCGGGAACACGCTGCGTGGGGTAGCGTAGCAGCGAGATATCCCAGTGTTGCATATGCATGAAACGCATGGATGCAACCAGGAGGGTTCCTTGGAGATAGCCTTTCTGCCTGGCCCCACTCTCATCCCTCTGGACTGCTCTGCCCTCCGCTCAGGAAAGGTGAAAAGGGGTTTGTGCCGCTTGCAGGAGCTCACACGAGCTAGCCAGGTGTTGTTCGGGGCAGGGGAGGGCAGCCCCATGGCAACAATTTGGCCGGCAAACCTGTTCGGAAGAGGTGGTGAGGATGCCCTGCTGCAGGCGGAAGGTCTGCGTGGGCAGCGTGCGCCGCAGCTGGTTCCTCGTCAGGCAGGACTGGAGCTGCAGCAGGCAAGAGGCCATGAGCACCCGGTGTCGGTGGCACCCGGCCCCGCACCCCCCAGCCCGTGTCCCCCCACCTTGTGCACCGCCTCCTCCGTTTTCTCGGGGTTGCTGCGGTACGCCTGCGCCACGTCGCTCATCGGCAAGGGCATCGACTTGAGGGTGTAATTCCTGCGAGGCAGCACAGGGGTGAGCGGGTGCTGCCGGACCCCTCGTCAACCTTTCGG
>NW_008825352.1:71334-73168 GCF_000699105.1 Pygoscelis adeliae | reverse complement strand
GCGGGCGTCCTCCCCGCCATGCATTTCCCCACGGACATAACATCGGCCCAGAGCCCACCCCACGGCAGCCCAGACGTTGCCCCGAGGTCCAGCCCTGGAGATGGGGACGGCCAAACTCCGGCCGCCAGAAAAACCCAATGGGGCGGCAGCGACCACCCGCCCAGGCTCTCCATCCACCCCTCTTTCTTCAGACCGCCAGAGAACCTGCACAGCCAGCCACCAGACCTGACGGTGTGCTCGGCAGGTGGACAACTTCTAACCACCTTTCATGGGCAGGGAGGAGAGGAGCATCACATCTCCAGCAACAGCAGATCCCCCTGTGCTCCCCTGGGGGCCGCCTTGGGTGACACGGGGCTACGCTGGGTTGGGATGCAGAGCCCAGGGGAGACCCTGAGGTCGGTAACGAAGGTGCCATCACCGAACGGATGGCAGGTTGCTTCGCTGGCTGCAATGCCCGAGCTGTGAACCAACTCCCTTGGGACCTGTATGCAACCGTGTGATGCACTTGCTGCTTCAAGGGGACAAGAGGGCCTGGGGACGGTGACATCCTGGTGCCAGAGGCTCCTTTGCATGGTGGTAGCAAGCCAGGAGGACCAAGAGGCTCCTTTCTTACCTCTCCAAAGCTTGAGCCACCTCCAGGAGCCCATGGGCGGTTGTGTTGTTCCTGTCCCAAACCACGGTCCTGCAAAGAGAAGGACACGAGTGAGCCCTGCCCGCACCCACCCAGCCCTGAAGTGGGTGCCCACCCACCGGGTGCCAGGAAGAGCGAGCCCAGGGCTGACCCCAGGCACCAGAAAGCCTAGAAACGGGGTCAAAAATCAGAATCTCAATATTCAAAACCTAAACTTGGACTTTGCAAGGAGCTGTAAAATACGTGGGTGCCTGGAGGGAGCGAAGGGCAGGGAGGACACGGTCAGGCACCATCCTGCTGGCGGGGGCAGACGTCCCGCAGAGGAACAGCCCTGGCTGGGAGGTGTCCCCCGCAGACACCCTGCCTTGCCTTCGTGGGCACAATGGGGTCCAAAAAATGGCATTTTAGGAACTGGTGCCAGAGCGTGGGGTGAGGGCAGCGACTGCAAGGGTCCGGCTGCAGCATCCCAGGATGTGCAGGAGCCTGGCAAAGAGCTGGCAAGTGCCGGGGGGCAGGGATTTGAGCTGCTCTCTTGCCCTTCACGTGTCCCCTGCCAGCACTGCCAGATGACTGCCATGAGAGCAAGATACGGTCACAGCATCTGACCGTGCGCCAGGAATGGTCCAGGGCCACATCCGTGGTCACCAGGAGCCACGATAAGCCTCCTCTGATGGCATCAGCATCACAACCAGGACCACCCGGCACAAGGTGGGAAGGGCACCCGCAGGGCCACGTGGACCTGCTGCTACCTGAGCTTCGTGTTGATCTGCAGGGCCTTGGCTAGCATCTTGGCCCCCGTGTCCCCCATGGCGTTGCCGCTGATGTCCAGAGCGATGAGACTGGTGTTACTGCCCAGGGCACTCAGCAGGACGTTGGTTCCCAGCTTGAGGCGCGATTCGGCCACGGACAGGGACTGGAGAGGCTAGAAAGGGGACAAGGAGGGGAGAGGTGGCCAGGACACACGTCAGGATGTGTGTCACCCTTGTAGACACAGCCTCCATCCCCGTCTGCCAGCCGCTGGGCTGGCAGCTGCTGCGGGCACCTGGTGCTGGTTTTGGAGAGCCCGAGTCACGCTGAACCCCAAGAAAAGGAGGGCGACGGGTGCTTAGGCAACACCCTGGATTTAGCTCAGATGCCTGGCAGGCAGCGAGGAGGAAAGAGGTTTGGTTTTTTGGGTTTTTTTTTTTTTTTTGGAAAGCTGGG
>NW_008825352.1:70904-71308 GCF_000699105.1 Pygoscelis adeliae | reverse complement strand
CTGGGCTTCAGCCAGGTTACACCAAGCATCTCCTCTGTGCCTTTAGCCAGACACAGGCTCCCGCTTTCCCAGATGAACGGGAACAGCTCTCGCTTCTCTGTCTGAGCATCTGCTTCAGACGGAGGGAAGTAAGAGCAGAAGGACTTGAATGGCAGTGGGAGGGAGGGAGTTTCGCTCCCAGCCTGTGCTGGGAGGGATCTGGACAGCACCCCGGCACGGAGGCTGCATGGTGGTAGCGGAGGGTGACCGAGAGCACGGGTGGGACGGTTGGGGGCAAGCTGGACTTACGCAGTCGTCCTCCTGGGTGAGCTGGACGATGCGGTGCAGGACATCCAACAGCCCATCCCTGCGGGAGAGGCGGGGGGGGGGGGGTGACCCGCACACCCCACGGCACCACGGGGGGG
>NW_008825352.1:67960-70870 GCF_000699105.1 Pygoscelis adeliae | reverse complement strand
TGTCCCTGCAGCGCCTGCGGTCCCACAGGGACAGCACCAGGAGCAGGTGACGGTCCCCCCACGGCCCCAGTCTCCCCATTGGGTTGGAGCAGGCAGGACGGGCAGGCAATCCCTGGCATTCCCGACCAGCCCGTGGGCTTTGGATGGGGAGAGTGTGTCAGGGTGGGTGCACGGTGCCAGGACGGCTCCTGGCCTGGGTGCTGCGGCTTTGCGCTTACTTGGATTTGATGTTGAAGTTTTTCCCCAGAGAGACGTGCCTAATGGACTTGCTTCTGCCGATGGAGAGCACCAGCGTCACCATGTCGGGGTCGAAGCCTGCGAGAGATGGGAGACACTCACTGGGATGCTCCAAGCAGTCCACAGAGGTGGCACCAAGGTGGTCCCTCACAGGAGACCTGCAGAGCCACCAAGCTGCCGCCGTGGGATGGTGGAGAGATGCCCAGGGCAACTCCTGAGCGCCTTCCTCCTCTTCATGGCTCCCCCAAGGAGACGGAAGACCCGTGCAGAGCCGGGGTCCCTGAGAGGTGACCCCAGAGAAGGAGCACCTGCTCTGGGGACTCCTGCTATTTGGGGTGCCAAGGCTGCGCTGAGCGCTTACGGAGCTAGAGACGGCGCTTGCTTTCTGCCACCCCGCAGGTATGTGCCCCCCGTCACCCACCCACCACCCTGGACAACACGGGAGGGGCTCCCGCAGTTTGCAGGCAGCTGCCTGCACTCCCAGCCTCACGGCTGCAGCACCCCCAGGGAAACTCGGCAAGCAAAGGTGATGTCCTTCCCACAGGGCAGGGATCTGCTCGTGCAGCCGCTCTGCCAGCCAAGGGCAAGAGGCACCAAGACCCACCTACGGGACTGTCCCTCCTGCACGGAGCCGCTCTACTGGGAAAGCCAAAGATAGAAGCATATTTCGGTAAATGTTGGCCGGAGATTTTGGGTAAGAGAGTGAGCTTTCGGAGCATTGGTGGCCTGAACAGGTTTTTGAAGGACTCCAGACCACGTCAGCTTTCCCAGAGCCGTCTGGCTGTCGAGGAGCTGCACGGTCTGCTGTGAGACCTTAGCAAGACTGCTTTAAGGTTTGGGGCCTTTTAGGTGAAATTAAGAGCTGGCAGAGGTGATGTTTGTGATAATTAGGACTGCTCGCCCATGGCTTTGGAGGCCGCAGCAGGACAAGGTTAGCAGCAGAGGCTGCAAACTCCTGCAGAGAGATGGGAAGAGTTTCAGCCCAGGGAGACCTTTTCAATGCTTCAAATCCCCAGCAAGCAACGTGAGACCACCTTGGGTTCAGTGAGCCGAAGAGGCTCGTACCAAGAAACATGTGCAACACGAATTTTTGGCAAGTCCTGAGGCAGGAGGGGATGAAGAAGCCACCCCACGCCGCCCCGTGCTGGAGATGGTCTCCCTGAACGAGGGGAGAGGCAAGGGCCACCACCGCTACCCACCGCGGGATGCGGCACTGGAAGGTGATGGAAAGAGGCCTGGCACGCTGGGAAGGACATCAGCGGATGAAGAAGAGCACGTGTAAGGACTTGCTTTGGGAAGGCGGAGGGGCGAGTGGTTTTGGGGGTAGAAAGCCGTAAAAACCTGATGAGGTGGTAATTTCTCAGGCAGGAATCCACCGCTTGCCGTTGGGTGCCTTCATCCCCGTGAGACACAGCCGGTAGTGCTGCAGCTTCTGCTGCTGAAGGGCTTTTACAGGTGGCAAGTGCAGTTTAACGTAGCATTAGCCAGCGTGGTTAAGAGGCAGGCAAGCGCAGCAGACCCTACCCATCTCCCTGGGGACTCCTACAAGCTCACGAGGTGCTGGGGCTGAGCTGGCCTCTGCCAAACAGCCCGTGGCGGCTGGACCCGCAAGATGGAGGAGATCATCTCCCAGGCGGGGGAAAAAGCAACCTACCGTTGTCAGACAAGTCCAGGTCGCTGATGGAGCTGGCGTGAGGGATGAGATCCTGGATGACCTGGGCCCCCGCTGATCTCAGCTTGGAAGAAACAGCAAGACATCAGTACAAGGGGAGGCGCCGAGCCCTGCAAACGAGATCCTGCCGTCGGGAAGGTCACCCCAGCCCCGCAGCAGACAGGGCACGGACCCTCCCGCACAGGGAGCAAGCCCCCTTGACTGCCGCAATAGGACCCCCGGGCTGGAATGACGGCACCCGTGGGCGCTGGCCCCTCACCTCGCAGTTGCTAAGATCCAGGTGCAGGTCACTGATGTGACTGTTGTCTGCCAGCCCTTGCAGCAACTCCCTGGAAAAGTCACCGAAGCCACCCATCGGTGCAAGCAACGGGGGCGCCAGCCGGTGGTATGGGGCACCATGGGGCACCCCATGATGGTCCAGGCAGCGGGAGCAGGGTGCTGGAGAAGACATCCTTCCCAGAGCTCTGCCTCTCACAGCCCCATCCATCCTCCCCGCCAGCCCTCTCAACACGCAAAGCCCTGAGCGAGGTTTCCCCCCCCCTCCCCAGACCATGCTCACCCCAAATCCAGCCCCCTCGGTGGACTCGCAGCCCCACCTCACCTTACAGCATCCGCTGGCAGCTTGGTACCTGCCAGGGAGACGTGCCTGAGGGCACAGGCCTGGCTGAAAAACTCCTTGATGTCAGGGGAGATGGTTTTCACCCTCCTGAAAAGGATGGGCACAACGTGGCATCATCCGCCACCCGGCACCGGCCACCCGCCTGGGTACTGCGCTCCCCTCCCCGCCGTGCCGGGGGCTTACTTGTGGGAGTACACGTTTTTGGAGAGATCCAGATGGATGAGGCTGGTGTGGCATCCGTGGACCAGGGCTCCAAAAAGCTGCCGGGGTGGGGACGCGAGCCGTGTCGAGGACGACCCAGCCGGTGCTGCGGCCCCTCGCACAGCCCAGGGATGGATGGGTGATGGTATGGGACGAGCTATGGGAGGTGCTAAAGGGGTCT
>NW_008825352.1:64765-67869 GCF_000699105.1 Pygoscelis adeliae | reverse complement strand
TGCGGCAGCGGGCGCAGAGCAGGGCATCGCTGGGCTGGCTGCCCACTGCCCCACGCGTGCCCTGTCTCCGCAGCCCCGTGCCAGCCTGGATGGGGTGGCAGCACCCCCCCGCAGCACGGCACGGTTTCGGGAGGGGGACCGAGGGCAAGGGCTCGCTGCCAGGACCCCCTGCGTGGGTACTCACAGCGTCCAAAGGGCAGTCCGTGCCGGCCAGGCTGAGGTGGGAGAGCGAGTGGCACCGGCGCAGGAGGCTCTGCAGATTCTGCGAGCAGAGAGGGCTCAGCGGCTTTGCCCAGGACCCTGACCCCCCCCCGCCCCCAGCACCCTGCACAGCCCAGAAATCCTCCTGCTGAGCACAGGGATGAATCCTGCAGAGGGACCCAGCCCTGTGCCGCTCGCTCCCGGGATGCCTCCTTGCTCCAGGTGGCATCTCCCACCCTCCCACGAGGAGATGCATGGGGATGTCCCCAGCGCATCCCCCAACCGCCCCCTGGGTAGGCAGGGAGGTGTCGCAGCCGTGACTTCCCAGTCTCTGGGGTGCTGCAAGGCAGGGCACAGACCCCAGGAGACCAAAGCCATCCAAACTACGATGGGGACCAAGCCCAGGTGGCGTCACCCTGTCACAGCCCAGGCACTCACGCTGCTGTCGTCCCCAGCGAGGGTGCCGGGGTTTCCGGAGAGGTCCAAGTGCCGGAGGGAGGATCCGATGGCTTTGTTATCTGCGAGGGCCTTGCATAACGTGCTCATCCCTGCTTGAGGAGAGGGGGAGAGATGGATGCCCGTGGGGCCCCTGCACCAGGGAGAGCCATGGAGCCGAGGAAGAGGCACTTTCCTACAGCTGGGGCAGCAGGACGTCGCATCCTTGATGATGCCCTTTCCAGGGTGTCCCTGCAGCCCCTCCGGCCACCCCTTTGGTGCCAGCTTGTCCCCAAGCGCCTCTGTGCCCAGCCTCCCAATGGCGCCCAGGCAGGGAGCGGGATGCTGGGCTGTACCTTTGGCAGTGAGCATCGTCCTAGCCAAGCTGAGGCTCTGCAGACCCTTGGGACTCTTCTCCACGTGCCGGCTGAAGGCAACGATCCCTGATGAAAGAGCAGAGAGCCCTGAGCGGCCGTGCCAGCGCAGGCGGGTGTTTGCCCCACCCCGAGCTACAGCCCCCCCGGGGCGGGGGACAGCTGCCAGCGGGATCCAGAGTTGAACATCGGTTTTCACGGGTGGAAACTCATCCCGGCCCAGAAGTTGGGTACCTCTGTCTTCCAGCTGGTTGCCAGCAAGGTTGATGGTGTGCAGGACAGAGTCGGGATGGTTGCTGAGCGCCTGGGCCATCCTCTGCACAAAGTCACTGCGGGGGAGAAGGGCCACCCATCTGAGCAAACTACGGCCACCTCCAGGAGACATGGCCGGAGCCTTACAAGGACATGCCACCAGCACCTACCCACACGGCAGAGCCAGCTCCATCCGAAAGCAGAGCCTCTGCAAGGGTGGGTGATGCCCACTGGCCTCCAGGCTACTAACAGTGAGCTTTATGCTGCGGAGGGGATGGGGCACCAACACCCCCCTGGCGCACGGGTCCACGGACCCCCCTGCTCTCATGCACGTGAAGGGATCACCACCGGGCTGCCGAGACCCTGCTCATCACCACGCCAGGGCCCCGCAACGCCTTTGCTTACGCTTTCAACCCGCTGTTTTCCAGCACCAGCTCCTCCAGCATCACCGATTTGCTGAGCATGTAGAGCAGCTGCTCCGAAATCTCCTGGTTCTGGCAGGGGAGAAAACCTTTTTGGAAACCCAGCCACCTCCGGCGCGCCCAGCGCCGCGGCGTCAGCACTCACCAGCCTGAAGTCCTTGCAGGAGAGCTTGGTGAACCACAGGTTGAAGGACAAGGCGGCGACGCTCAGTGCCATGTCTCTGCAGGGTGAGAAGGACGAGGGAGTCGGGGGCCAGGCTGAGCCGAGCCTGGTCCCAAATGGGTGCCCCAAGACACCCAACCCTGGGGTGCCCCAACACACCATTCAATGGAGCCGGACTGGGATCCATGAATTTAAAGCAACCCACAAACAAAACTCAGCTTCCCCAGGTTATTCCCTCAGGGAAAATAACATTAATCAAAATATTTGCACGCTTCTGTCAAACACTGGCTTGGTTTTTTTTTTTTTTAATCCTGAGCTCTCACGTAAAGAATGACACGGGTTTTGCTGGAGTGGAAACAAGTTTCAGCTGAACCCTCGCTCCATCTTTCTCGGGATGGAGACGTGGCTGAGCCCCACGGGGATGATTCTGGGCACAGCCAGAGCTCATGGCCCCGCTGTAAGGTTATAACCCCGTAACAGCTATTTGTTATACATATATATATTTATATATGCGAGGGGGAGCAGAGCCGGCTGCTTTGCATAGGGAAACACCTGACAGCCAGGAGCTGCCAGAAGCCGCTGCAACGTTCCGTTTTCACCCCCGTAAGCAGCTCGCAGGCCTGATTGAGTGTTAAAAATGAACAGGGGAGGCTGCCCGGCCCCTCGGGGCTGTCGCCCCATGGGACGGGGCTCATTGTGTTCGGTGCGGGGGAGCGTCAGCCCGCAGATGTGGCGTCTTTGGAGCGAGTAAAGCGATAAAAGCTTCTAACACGAGCGGAGGAGCGTGTTGGGCCACCCCTACCGTGGGCGGGGAGGATGGGGACGAGTGCTGGCATGGCACGAGGCACCGCACGCGGCACGGCCAGGGGACTCACCGGCTCTCCAGGTGGCTGAAGTCCAGCAGGTTGAACTCCCGGCAGTCCTGGCTGTGGTAGATGTTGTCCACGTCCTGTCCGGATGGACGGACACACGGGTCAGGCTCAGCACCTGGTCCCGGGGAGGGCTCGGGTGCCCGGTGCTGCTGGATGGAGCTGAGCCCTCGGGGACCCTCCCCTGGGGAGCCCCTTGCCTAAATCCCGAGCCTAAAACCTCCCCTGGCGCTGCGGCTGCCAGGGCACATGGTCCCATGTTGGTGGGACGGCTCGGTGGGTCTTGGACCCCTTCCGCAGGGGCTGGCCAGAAGGCGGCAACGCGCCCCCAGGCTGGTGGAAACAAGGGCGTGGGGAGAGGTGGGCTGGAGTCGGTGTCCCAGCGGGA
>NW_008825352.1:62415-64625 GCF_000699105.1 Pygoscelis adeliae | reverse complement strand
CGCCCCACCAAGGAGCAGGGGACACTCAAGCCAGGCAAAACTGCAGTTCCCAGCTCTGGGATGTCCCTGGGATGCTCCCAGCCCCAGCAGCCCTGTGAGCATCCTGCTTCCCTGCCTGCCAAGCGGTACGCTGCCATTGTCTCTCCTCCGTGGGACAGACCAGCTTACCCACTGGATCTCCTCGCGGAAGGCAAAGCCGTTGTAATCACATAAAGCAGCGTAGGTCAGCGAAAACCCTCCTGCAAAGAGAAGGCAGTCTTGGTGGCAGACCTTCCCACAGGAACATGGAGAAGACCTCTGTTGGGGGGGGCAGAAAGCAGGAGAAGGATGGTGGAGGCTCTCCCTTCCCTCCTCAAAGGGGCCAGAGTGTCCTGCGTGGTCTACTGCCAGCCCAAAAAGCGATCACACAACTCCAGGGGCTGCAGCTGGCTTTGCTTGATCCAGGTAGATACCAGGCAAGGTGCGTCGTTATGACGATAATAGAGGTATCCTACTCCAAACCACTCCAAACCAGGCTACAGGAAAAGCCCCTGGCTCTGCAGCGATGCCATACGAGGTGGGTGGAAGCATCCACAGCTGGACACCGAGCATCCTTGCCCCGCAGCTGTCCTGCTCCTTTCTGGGGAGCTACGTCCCCTCAAACCTGCTCCGACCCCGGGGGCTGGTGGGGAGCAGACCCCACTAGCAGGGCTCCCTCTGGCCTAAGCCACCACGGGTGCCCCGCCAGCAGAGGTGGGGGCTGTCGGCAGAGCTAGCGTTGATGGACGCTGGGCTGCGACGGTCCCCAGGGTGCTCCGACCCTCCTGGCCCATCCTGGGGGAGATGTGGAGGGGAGGAGGGCTTACCGCAGGGCCCGGGGCTGCTCTGCAGCATTTCCTCCAGCGAGTCCGTGATCCGCCGGATCCTCTCGTAGAGGTTGGGGGGGGAATTCTTGAGCAGTGTCCTGGGGAAGGACCAGAGGGGTGGCGTGGCGGTGGGCTGGGAGAAGAGCATCCCTACCACTTTATGCTTAGCTACAGCCCCTGCGTGTGAGGGTGGCCAGAAATATCCTTCCCAAAGCGATCGGGGAGCAGGGTCTGGCCTCCATCAATGTGGTTTTCTCCTGTTAAAAGGCGCTAATTGTGAACCCATCCCATACCTGGGGCTTTTCTGAGCAAAGAGTTTGCTCTGGTACCTACACAGCTACCCCTGAGGAGCAGAAGACCCTTACCCAGGGGATGAGTCTGGAAAGACCTTCTTAAGTGACATGGTGACATGGATGACAACTTGCTCCAAATCATCAAAGGACATGAACCGGAAGGCGTAAGATGCTGCATCCGTTTCTATGACAACCTGCGGGGTCCAAAGGGTGGGAGATGCCTGAGCGAGCTGGCAGCACACAGTGTCCCCAAGCCCCCAGACACAACGGTGACAGCCACCAGCTCCTCGCTGCAAACGCCCAGCCGCTGCTTATAAACCCAGCCAGACCACCGTGACCACAGGGAAGGCCGCGAGCACCAGGAATTTCGGATAAAATACATTAAAGAGATCATAATGTGCCAGAAGAAGGCATAAACCTCCCCAGAATTCAAGCTAAGCTAATGCAGAAGCAGCCCAAAGCAGCGGGGGTGAGAGTAGCCTTGACTTCTGCCTGCAGCAGCCACAGCTGGGAGGACAGAGGTTTCCTCCCTGAATTTATCTAATCGGGTTTTGAAGCTTTTTTAGCTTTTGGTTCCTACCAGAAAAAAAAAATCCCATGGCAACACGCTCCCTGATTTAATTACCCAAAAGTCCCTTATCCACAGCAGGAGGAACTTGGAGACACCATTAAGGACAGGAAAGCACCTCTGGCTTGGGCTGTGCCAAGGACAGCTCTTTGGACACCCCTTTTCTGTGTATGAGGCACATGTGCCTTCCCCCCCCCCCCCCCCCCCCCCCCCCTCCAACCCTGGGGTTTCAACCACCAGCACCCCTCGCTCTCTGCCCAGCTCCCCTTTATTTCTCTCCCAGAGCTCAGCCCCGCAGCCTGCCGAGCAGCAGAAACCCCGTTTAGAGGCTGGGGCCATCGTCGTTGACGATGCTTTAATGAGCAAGAGACAGACAAGAGGTTAACGAGGACCGCAGCCCTGTTTCGGCCCACACATCCGAGCCTGGGCATCCTTTTCCTCTCCTCCACGGATCCCACCCGCCACATCTGACCTACGTGCACGCCTATCTCTAAGAGGATTAAC
>NW_008825352.1:56647-61914 GCF_000699105.1 Pygoscelis adeliae | reverse complement strand
GTGGAGGGCACCCTTGGGGTCCCCCGAGTAGTGGCCAGCCATGCCCCCCCAGCCTTCACCAGCCCCCTGATCCCAACCCCCCTCCCCTTTGCCCCATCCTCTTCCTCATCCTGCTCCTGGGGGCTTCCCAGACCCGGTGGCCCAGGTGACCCACGGAGCACCCACCCCAGTGCCCCAAGCAGCTGAGCGGTGCCCTCCCGGGAACCACGGGGCTCTACCGCGGCGCAGGGTCCCCAGCACTTACCCTCACTGGCAGCATCACTGACAGCACGTAGGCTCGCCAGGGCGTCAGCACCTACGCAGGGGGACATTGGTGTGACAGGGGACTGGGGTGACACGCGAACCACCCCCGTCCCCCGCTGCGGCCACGGAAGAGCTGCCTGGGGAAACCGGGAAAGCAGGAACCAGGCCGGACTCTGCACGTACCAAGATATAGTCGTCGTACTTGGATTTCACCTGCAGCTGGACGCTCATCACCAGGACCACCTTCTTTGTCCCCAGGAAGGTGGTGATGCCCTCTGAAAAGACCAACGTCCCCATGAAGTGAGGTGGCCGAAGCTACCCCTGGCCCTCTCTCACATGCCCTGCTTGCCCTTGGGGACACCGTCCGCCACGTCCCCGCCTGAATCAACTCCTCTCCGTCCACACCCGATGGTCAGACCCTGGTTGCTCTCCCAGCTAAGCTACGTGCTTCTTCACCAGCGTTGGGTCTTGGTTTGCTGCCCGGGTGATAAATCCACCTCCTCATGGGCTTCTGCAGCCCAGGCTGCAGCCTCGACCAAGCACAGGGCTTTGGGGTCGCTGGTTTACGCTGCAAATGCTGCTTTACTCACTGGGAGCTGGCGCTGAGCGACAAGAGGGTCCTGGTTTTTCTCCCTTCCTTCCCAAATTTACCACTGGGGAGCAATTTGGCACCCAAGTCCTGCCTCCCCACTGTGCAGCCAGGGATGTGTTCTGCTTTTGCATTTCTTCAGTAACTCTCCCAGCCGTGACGTGCACGGGTGGCCGTGTGCGCCACCCTCCCCCCATTTGCAATTTTGCAAACCAGCCGCTCCGGACCAGTGCAAGCATCGCTCCTGCCTGGAGCATCGTCTCCCCGCGCTGCCTCCCCGTCTCTCCCGATTCGCACCTCTCGCTCGGAGGAGTGGGACGAGAACCACAACTGCCCACCGTTACGCAAACGAGGTTTTCACAACAACGCCGCTCGCTCCGGCCCTCGCCCAGGCTGCCGAGAGCCCCGTGGGTCCAGTACCTTGAGCCGCATGTCCCCAGGGACCCATCCTAGTAGAGCCAGGGCCTGGAGCTGCAGCGACGCGGCTCCTTCCCACCCCACTACAAACCTCGGTGGGGCTGGGGAGGCTGCCGGACCCCGAGACCTCCGTGGCCTTTCGCTTTTTCAATCGAACGAGGGAAGGCTGGGAGCAGTGGTACTTCACGCATCCCCCGTGCTGCTGGGGAGCCGGGGCAGGGCTGCGGGTCGTGCCTCCCTGGGGAGCTGCTGGGGCCCCCCAGCTGGCTGGGGGACCCCAAGCCCATGGGAGTGGTGCAGCACCAGGCTGCACCCACAAACCGGGCAGCAGGAGTCATGGAGAACCACATCCTTGAGCATCCAGCCCGTTCTCTGGGGATGCTTTTGGCCCGAGCAGCCCTCAAAGCTGGCATGCTTGAGGATGCAAGAGCAGCCCTCGCACCCCAGATCCTGCTTGGACCCCCCTGAACTGCAGCTGCTGCCGATGAGGCACCCGAAAACGGTTCTGCCAACCCCGGCACAGCAAACTGGGGCCGAGCAGGCCCCGTACCGGTGCTTTCCATGTGGCATCGGTGCCCCGGCAGCAGGCGATTGCTTACCTTGCAGCTCAGCGGGGATCCCTCCGAGGGACACGGCCATGGTTGGGACCACAGGATCACCCACCCAGGGGGTGCAGGGTATCAGGGCAGCATCCTTGGGCGCCGCGGGAAGGGCACCCCACCGGGAGGAAGCGCTGAGGTTACCAACCGGCAGCTCCGCCGCCTCAGCGCCTCCTCCCCCTCCCAGCGCTCGGTGCCTCTTCCTGCCCCGTCAGGCAAGATTTACCGCCTGAGCAAGAGAAGCAAAATGAAAGCAGCCCGCTGGCCCCACCAGGAGGAGAGGGCATCCCTGCCCAGCCCTTCTCCTCCCGCGTGCCTTCACCTGGGTGAGCAGGACACCCCACCAGTGCCTCCCAGCCAGCAGCAGCACCAGCAGCAGCATCTCCCCCTGGCTCCAGCCTTCAAGGGTTGAGGGTCCACGACCTCTTCCTGCCCTGCAGCCCCCCGGGGTGGTTCATGGGGACACACCTCTGCCTGAAGATGGCCGGTGAGCGTGGAAAAGGGCAGCTCTACCCTTCCCAGCGCCGGGAGGTCAGCCCAGCCCCATCACTTTGCACCGAGCATCTGCAAGGGGAGGTAATGGGGATGGGCGCCGGCGCCCACTGCAGGGTGCTTCTCCAGAGGATGGGCGCCGGTGCCCACTGCAGGGTGCTGCAGGCGGTGCTTCTCCAGAGCAGAAACGCCCCAGGTGTCATGCCAAAATGACAAAACCGCTGCCCCGAAGCAAGGATGAGAGGCAGAGGCTAGGTGGCCTCCTCGGAGCAACAGGAGCGAGCACATCAACCACTCTGCTCCCCGGGGAAGGCTCTGGACCGGGCAAAAGCCCAGACGCGCTCCAGGACAGAGCGGAAAGCTGTCCCGTGCCCTGTGCAGTGCTGCAGGGCTTCACTGGGCCCCACAGCCCTCAGCGTTGGCTCAGCTGGCCCTACCAGACACTCAGCAGAAGGCGCTGAGGGAGCCGGCCGAGCTGTTCTCAGCCAGCAGCCTGGGTCCCCACGACCAAGCATCAGCTGGGATGGAGGGTGCCAGCTGCCTGGTCCCCTAAATTGCCCTTTTTGACATATCACTAAGCTCCAGGCTGCCTGAGCTGCAATCTGCCAACCGAGGGCTCCCAGAGGAATTTTCCCAGAGGTGGAATAACTCAGGAGAAGGTGATCCCTGGCAGGGCTGGGCGACGTTGCTCTCTTGCCACATGCACCTGGGGCCACAGCGCTTCTGAAACCACCTTCAGAGCGAAAGCAAAGGCAGGAAGCCATCAACCTGCTGGGACGGCGTCTCCATAGAGCCCAACCACAACACATAGCAGTTCTTCTCAAAGGAGGTGGCTGAGGAGAACATGGCTCAGGGCAGGGACCAACCTCTGCCAAGGCACCTCCTCGAGCCTCCCGAGCTACGTCAGCGGGCAGATGAGCACCAGGAAGAGGAAGGGCACAAGGTGTTCATCACCCAACAGCCAGCATCCACCAACGACAGTCTTGGCTGGATCTCTGGCTTTTCCAGGATGACAGGAGACCAGGCTGCTGGTATCTGAATGTCTCAGAAGGGGCACCAGGTCCCAGCTTTGTCATGGAAGGATATTCAGGACATGGAGAGAGCAGCTGTCCCCTTGCACCCATCAGAAGATGGCTTCTATTGAAGCTTAGAAGCACAGAGAAGCTCCAGGCAAGCCACATCCCAAGCTCATTCCTCAAAATACTGGGTCCCACATGCTGGAACACACTGAGCATCACTGCAGCAGAACATCTTCCCCAGGAGCGGGGCAGAGGAAGACATCCATGTGCACAAGCGTTCCCCTGCCTTGTTGTACAAGCCCAGGCATGTCAGGATGTCCAGAGCAACCCATCTCCTCTGTCTTCCCTCCCAGAGGACATGGGCTGGGCATTTTCAGTTCTAGGATAGAGTACCAGGACCTTCCCAGAAAGAGGTCCTGGTGCTCCTCTCCATCCCTACATCACCCTTGTGGAGCTGAAGCACTTACCATGCTCTGGGGGTAACAGTAGGAGCTCTTTACCCCTGGCTCCAGAACACCACCCTTCCCTCTGCCCACAGCTCCCCTCCCAGCCCCAGATGCTCCTGTGCTGTGCTGCCATGGGCACCCACGTGCCCTCCCAGTGACCACGTCCTGTGTGCCCTCACAGTGACAGCTTCTCCCACGGCTCTCGATCACTACAGACTCCTTGAGTGGCGTTGGCTGGTGCTCACCTCTGGGTCCAACCCTCTGCTCTAAGGCTGGGCCAGTTAGGCTGCTCAGGGCCGTGCCCAGCTGAGATCGGAACATCTCCGAGGATGGAGACCCCACAGCCTCTCTGGGCACCTTTTCCAATGTTTGACCACACTTAGCGAGAAAGGATTTCCTCAATTCAAGCTGGAGTTTCCTCTGCTCCATATGTCTCCATTGCCTCTTGCCCTCTCACTGTGGCACCTCCTAAAAGGGTTTGGCTCAATCTTCTCTGCGCTCTCCCATCAGCTATTTGCAGACAGCAGTAAGGTCCCCCCTCGCCTTCTCTCCTCCCGGCTGGTCACACCAGTCTCCCATGGCCTCTCCTCGTCTTGTGCTACAGTGGGAACTATCCTGGAGGCCTCTGCCGGGCTCGCGCCAGCCTCTCACCGATTTCTTGCACTGGGGAGCCAAGACAGGACCAGTTGGCCCTACAAGTCATCCCTGAGGAGCATGAACAACCAGCATCAGTTAGACATCGTACTGCTGACCACGGTGGCCCAGCCAGTTTTCCAAGCACCCAATAATCCTCTTCTCCAGCCCCCGTGTCTTCAATTCTGCTCTAAGGAGGCTACAGGAGACTGTGTCAAAAGCCTTGCTAAAGTCCAGATGAACATTCACTGCTTTTCCCTTGTCCACACAGCCAGCCACCTCCTTGGAGAACGCAATGGGGTAGTTCCCCAGATCTTCCTTCTTACCCTTCTTGAAGGCAGGTGGGATATTTGCCTTTTTCCAGGGGTCATGAACCCCCCCCAGATCACCAGGACTTTTCAAAGACGAGAGAGTGCGATGACACTGGCTGGATTCCTCAGCGCCTTCAGATGTTTCCCTCAGACTCTGCCGTTAGGCTTGGGCCCTGGGAGGTCTGAAGACAGGCCTCACCAGCCAAAAATCAAGGCAAGAGCAGCACCGAGTACCTTGGTCTTTTCCATGTCCTTTGCCACCAAGTCCTCTGCTCCATTAAGGAGCAGGCCTGCATTTTTCCAAAGCCTTCCTACTGCTGCCAGAGCCCTTCTCAATACAGAAGCTGTTCTTTTTGTCCTTCATATGCTTCTCCAAGTCCAACTCCAGCTGAGCTTCAGCGCTCTCAACTCCATCCCTGCACACTCAAGCAGTATCTGCTCCTTCAAGGCAGCCTGTCCCCCCTTCTACTTTCTGTGTGCTTCCTTTTTCCCTTCCTGCTCCTCCAGGCTGGCTGCCT
>NW_008825352.1:55949-56628 GCF_000699105.1 Pygoscelis adeliae | reverse complement strand
ACCTCCTTGGATTTTTGCATAGCTCTAGCACGGGTTTCAGCCTGCTCTTAAACGCATGCTCAGACCAGAATACCCACCACAGCTCTTGCCCTGCTCCCACCACCACAGTTCAGGATAGCGTAGGACGGTTTAGCCCACAAGCTTGGTCACGTCAGCACCAGTTTGGATTCTGTCCACCCTCCACGAGCCTTGCAGGAGTCAGGCAGCTTGGGAAACACTAACTGCTCTGCAAGGGCATCCCTGTGTCCTCCACCTCTTAGAGGCTCTGCCAACAGCTGCCCCTCTGCCCCAGTCTCCCCGAGCTGTCCCCTGATCTGCATTTGTCTCCTTCTCACCTGGAGAATCATCTGCTACAATGATGTGAAGACAGAAGTGTAGAAGGAGGTCATTAGTTTTTCCTCCAATGAGGCAGAAGAAAGCACACCACGGTTTGCACCAGCGCCACCTCAGTCTTGACACCCTTGGCTAAAGAAGTGGGCTTGGACCCCCGCTTAGTAACGTAAGAGGAGTTAGTCCCTCTAACCTGGGGGAGCTCTCAACCTCTGGAAGCCAAATGAGCCTTTGGCAGGCTGCAGCCGTCACGTAGAGCCGGTCTCAGCCCCTCTCCGTCCTGATGCCATTCTCCAGCACGCCCTCGGGACAGCAGCCTGAGCACCAGAGATGGCAGCCAGGCCAAGCA
>NW_008825352.1:48452-55875 GCF_000699105.1 Pygoscelis adeliae | reverse complement strand
TTGGACTCGATGATCTTGGAGGTCTCTTCCAACCTTAATGATTCTATGATTCTATTCTGTCCACATTCAGGCTCGAGATGCTGCCCTGGATGCACGTCCTCAGGAGCGGGCTGGGACATTGCTCTGCATCTCTCCAGAGCAGCTCCACCAAGGGCAAACCAGAAGCCTGCAAGAGAGGCACACAAGCAGAGATACCTGCCCGAGGCAGGAGCCCCAGCTCAAATCAAATAAAAACCAGGCTGCGTAACAGGACTATTGACTGAGCAAGCACGAAGAAACCAGGTCAACTGAGCGGGCCGCGAAGTAACACACCAGGCCGAGGAAAAAAGGATGGCCACAGGGTGGCTGCTCCCATCCCCACTAAAACCTTGCTTGGGTCTCTGGAGAAAGATCAAAAAGCAGCCCACAATAAATGACCAGGTCCACTCTACACGCAAGAGCACTACAGGTATCTATTGCATTGACTAAGCAATGCTGCTTAGAAATTGTTTCCTCAGATAAGCACACGGAGGCCGCCAGCGGTTCCCTTGGGAGACCAGCCTCATCTCCTCAGGCCTGCTGCTGCAGTGGGCCGTGACCAGCAGGGCAGGAGCTGCTAAGGAACACAACACACCAGCAGCAGGTCAAAGACTACCCGGGAGCAACCATACCCTGTTGCCTTTGGACAAATGCACCTCTCAGGCTCTCTTCCTTTCATCCCACCATCTGTTCACACGCAGACATTTCCTCCAGCTCCTCTGAACTCCAGGAGAGCTGCCAACACATGCCTTGGGGCCGCTCAGACCTGGGTACGATGGCACAAGCTGCTGCGCATGGAGGTCTTGCAGCAGTGCTCACGCAGACCAAGGGAGGCCTCTACTAGAGCGTGCACACCACCTCCTTGGGGCACCATCACGAGTCACCAGTTAAAACAAAGCCATTGCAACATCCTTCATGCCCCACGCATCAGCGGTTGGGTTGAGCCACAGGGTTTAAGAGATGGCGGTGGTACTCCTTACAGATCCTGAGGACACCCCCAAGTTTTCCAGCTCACCACAAAGCCCCCCTAGCTCTAGGCTGATACAAAATGGCATCTCCTTTAGAGCGCTGCCTCCGTCTGAAGCATCTTTGGGCTTGTGAGTACACCAGCTCCTCGTCCAACTGAGAAAGCACTTGAGCATTTATCCACTTCTGCAGCCAGACCTGGCTCCTTCTCACAGAAGCAGCCCTTACATTTACCTCTCCCGCCTGCTGAAGCAAGCCATCATCCTGCTCACCATTCCAGGCATCAACCTCCAGACAGCTTTTCTGGGCAAGTTTAAGGAGGACCATCTCTCAGGACCAGAGGTAGCTAGTCACCAAACATCTAGTGAAAATTAAGTCTAGCAACTCTTGTGCTTTTTAAGACTTCCTTTTAAATAAGTATTTATTGTGCCACTTGCAGCGACCCCTGTTCTGAAGCCCGCTGTGTGCGAGGTACTACCCTGAACTTACACAGCGTGCAGCGACCCGACTGCTTACTCCCAGCTGGCTCTCTAAGCTGCTGTCACAGGTAACTAAGAGAAGATGCACCACGGAAGCTCCACCCGAGTTCAGGCCCACTTCCCAGAATGAAATAGAAATATATTCCTGCTATCTCAACCATCAGCTACAATCATTTAAACTCACAGCCAAAACGAACAGAAGCAACAACTACTCCCGCATTACTTCTTGCTCAAGCTGTAAACGCCGAGGTTCGCGAGCGGCCAGCCCGGCACGCTTTACATCACCTCCCTGCTGCACACTCCTCCACGCAGCCCCAGCTGAGACCCCTGGTACACAAACAGAGCTGCTGTAAGGAAACTGGGACCGTGCACTGGCTTCACCCCGGTAATGACACTTGCTTACGTGCACACCCACCTGCGGCCGGCACAGGGCAGCGCGCCGTGATTTAACGTCACAGACAGCTTACCTTGCATTGGGCACGGGGCAGACGGAACGCGGGAGAAGAGCTGGCCCCTGTTACAGGCGTGCAGCATCCTTCTAGGACGAGCAGCTTTACAGTCTGAAGATCGCTGCCAGGTCACACCGTTAATATACACAAAGAAAGCAGCCAGTGAGCACGCATGTTAATCCATTATTATTTATTAGCTGTACAGCAGTATATTCTCCTTCCCAGCTTTCAAACCCCATTACATATTTTATAACAGTATTTTTCCCCCCCCATGTTGGCTTCCTAAAATAATGAAAAATATCACACAGTACAGCTAAGTACAAAAATGCATCAACCTAGAGTCTGATAGCTAAACTGATAGCTCTCTTAAAAGCGATACATAGAAGAAAAATTTGTTTGAAATCAGCAAGACTGAGGCTCTATAAAAAGCTTACATATTTTAACATGTGACAGTTCATATACAGGCATCATTTGTATTTCACATTATTCCTTTTTTGTCTTTATCAGAGATCCAAAATTGTGTAATTACTGACCTATTAAAATTTCCTGGCCCAGGTTTTGAGGGCTGCAGTGACCCACTTAAAAATCACCACTTCTGCCTTAACATAGGATTCATAAACACAAAATACAACTACAAGATAGAGCAAAGAAAATGTAGTCGTGAAATTATAACTCAAAAAGAAGGTTAATTATACATGTTTCAAATGCCAGTTTTGTGTGCTTGAAAACCAGCTTTCACATGTGGGTTTCTCTCGTTCTGCAAGCAATAGTCTGGGTACGTCTCTTCTCTACGTGATTGGTTATCAACAGCTTTTCCAACATTTACACTCTATCAATTCTCTTGTCACTTAGTTTGAAAGGAATTAAAATACTGGGGTTTATTTAAACTGCATTTTTGCATACCTCTTAATTAATGGAAAAAGATTAAAATGTAAAAAAAAGTTATTTACAAGCTTGACCATTACAGAAATGCTTTGCAGAAAGCAAAGCATATTAAGGACAGAAACCAGTTGGAGCATGCCAAAACTACCGTGTGCAGCCGACTTGGAGAACCGGAGCTAGTCAGTGGGGAAAAGCAAAAAACATTTTAAAAGTCTAGAACCCTCCCAAGTCTGCATTTACAGTTAAAAACACTACTGAGAGAAGGAGGCTCAAGGACTCTGGGAACTGGAAGGGCAAGTCCGGAGTGGTTTACCACATACTCTAGTCAAGGCTTCCGCTTTCATATATTAAAACTTGGTGCATGTAAACACGGCCCTTGGACCAGCTTTACAATGCAGTTCAGAGCAAAACTAAATCAAGCATCTCACAGGAAACCCTCAAAGACTCCAAAGTATTTCCTAATGTTCCATGATCCTGTAATGCTAACATAAAACAGCAAGTTCTAGTTAAATCACATTCTAACATCATTTTGAAGTTTTATTTCCCAGTATGTTTGGTAAAATGGTCTAAAATGATGCATTTCCCAAAGCCAAGAAAAAAGGTAAAAGGAAAAATAGATTTGAGCCGCTTAAACACAGCCCAGGCCAGTTCAGTCAGCCAGCGTGGTCTTCCTCCATCACCGGTCCATCATGCTGAGAATCATCTCAGGAGTGAGGTCTCCATTGGGAGCTTCCACTACAGCAGGCTGAGCTTCCTCCTCTTCCTCTGCTGTTTCCGCATCAGGTTCTTTCTTTACTTCAACTATAATATTTTCAATTTCACCAGTGTTCTGGTCTTCAACCTGAATGATTGCTGCAGCTAGAAGGGCAGAAAACAAAGGGGGAGGGGGGAAACGACAGATTTTTTTTTTTTTTACTGGTTCCAGAGCTGGCCTGCACACCTCACCAGATAACTTTTCGGTAGATACTTAAGACTCTTCCATGGAAAGGGAAGGTGGGGCCCACAACTCACATTCCCACATTAGTAGGGAGCAATTCAACCTGCCTCATTCATCCAAGTATCAAGCATCTATTTCCTTGCCCCTGTATGAAGATGTGCTACCACTACAACAGTTCCAGTATGCCTTTTGATATTAGAACATCATTCAAACAATGCATTTTGTAGAGTAATCAACAAACAAGACCATATCAATGTATGGGCGTAAGGCAAAACTTCAAATCCAGGGGAATCCAGTAACACTAGTGACGAACTCAGCATAAAATACTTCCACAGGCTGTAATTCCAGGAAGGCCGCAGGCCACACTTGTAGCGCTGAGCAGACAGGCAAGCCACTGGGGAAGCCATTCCCTCTTGAAGGAACGAGTTTGCCCTTCCTGCTTTGTTCTTAGAATTTATTTACTTAGACTTTGTGCAGTTATCGATGTCTATTCTTATGGAGAAAACTCTGTAGAGTTGAAACTACATCTGCATTGATGCTACGCTCAGAACTACAGGCCTGAAGCATGTTCGTTTGTGGCAATACTTACAAAAGTTTACATAGGTAAGAATACCACGGTGATTGTACCAACAGTTGCTTTACCAGGAACTGTACTATAGTAGAGACGCCATAAGCGGTACAAAAAGAAGCGAGCGATTTGCACATCAGTGAACTGGAGTAATACTAAAGAAAAAATGTCCTCTCCTTTTAGCACAGTCTGAAGTGGCTATGTTCCCTCAAGACCAGGAAACCCTTGCAACAAATTTCACGCCAAAGGTGAGTTCTTAGCAAAGCAGAGACAAGTGCAGTTATCTATTTTTAAAATAAGCTCACTTGAGGGGAGCAGTTCTCCTACAAGAACTGCCAAATCCAAGGAAAAATCAGCTCAAGCAAGCAGTGTAACATAAGCTTCAAACAGTGACTTACGCTGGGATTGTTTTGGTTGGGTGGCAGCTTTGCCTGGTGGTCTTCCTCTTCGTTTCTTACTGGGAGGTGGTGCAGGAGCCTCTTGCTCGACTTCTGGTTCGGCCTCGATTTCTACTGCTGTCTCCTCCTCATCTTCATTATCATCCAAATCTGGTTCAGCATTTTCCTCTGCAAGAAACGTTTTATCAGGTAAGCCTTCAGTTGAAACAAGAACAAAACACATCCACCTACAGAGAACCACCATCAAATCCTCATCCAAAAGGAGTCAGCTCTGATGAGAAAGAAGGAAAACAAGGCCTTTGTCGAGAAGCTGCTGGCACAGACTGTTAGTCTGCTACCCTCACATTAGAGAGAACAAGTTGTCCTTCAGAAAGCAAAAGGAAACATAATTACATTAGATTATTTTATAAAAGCTCCTCTGCACAGCCACAAAGGAGCTTGGAGAGACAATGGTAGGAGGGGGGACCACATAATACAGTGCTGGGCTACTCCCAGGCCCATCAGAGGAGACATCAGCACATCAGAGTCCCACCTGCACAACCCAGAGGAGCACAGGAGTGCACCATGGAAGGTGGGAACCCAAATCAAGGACTCGTCCGTCTTGGCTCTCCTGGGAGTGGCCCAGACATCAGCCCCAGTGTCCAGGCATGAAACCCACCACAATGAGTTATCAGGAACAGCTCTCCAGATCACCTTTCAGACTAAGGGGTATGGGGGAGTTGCTGGCTGGGGGTGGGACACATAACGAGATGCAGGGGAAAGGCAGTTGGATCACACAGGACTACTTATGGGATGCTTAGGGGAGGGGCTGAGGTGATTTGGAGAGGAGTAAGTGTGGGGAAAATAGAAGGGCAGGAAGGGGCCAGTCACATGGTAACAGTGGTAGCAGCCACTACAGTATCTCTGTGAAACACGAGCTCAAGAGGGATCCAAGAGCAAGTCTCCCAGCCCTCAAGAAACAGCAATGCCATCCTTCAGTCGTTCTCTGTTAAGTAGATAGGAAACCAGGGTAGCAGCTCCCAGATACTGGGACTTGCGTCCAAGACCTCAAAATCTCAAGCTGAGTATGGCAGAACCACACAAAACTGGGGAGTTCTTCAGCCTTATGGGTGAGCACAGGCCTGCAGACCACTCACCATGCTTTCCAGGGCCACCAACATACAGTCTACCAACCAGTGACCAAGAGGATCTTCCCCAAGACCTCTCTCTTCAGAGGCAGGACAGGTCTAACGCAGTACATTTTATGAGGCCCTGTCTACTCAAAGACTTTATGATGGCACCTCCCATTCACATCAACTCTTTGCACCTCACTACGTTCTGGAGCTGATTCTAATCCAACAGTCCTCATGGCAAGCTGTGGGTTTTTTGCAACTTTTATGTTGTTAACTGAGCTTATTGCTCTACTTTATTCTTTAGAACACTCCTTGAAGTTACTAGGTTAGCACCATCGACATGTTCAGAGTGCCCCAGGCAAATCCAAAGCAGACAAAAAGCAGTAAGAGATGTCGAATAGGATGATATTGTTTGGACAGCAAAATGATTGCCCTTAAATTTGTAAGGGTGTCCACCGCATAGAAGAGTAGCTTCACTCATGAATGAAAGGACCGTTGCATAAGGCATACTTCTGTTTATCCAACTAAAGAGGAAAAAAAAAAACCCACAAACAAACCGTCCCTTACGTACACTGAGGCATGTATATGCTGCATTATTTTACACAGTCACTCAAGGAATATTCCCCAAGCCAAATTTCTTTCATTGGAAATTGGATTTCTCAGCTCCCACCTTTTTAGAGCTTCTTTACATTCCCCCCTCAACTCAATGTCTGTCAACTAGCTGTCTAATGTTGGGCAGACAGGCCAGATGGGAGACAAAACTATCATTTGCTATTCGGTATTTTTCCCATTAGCACATGACAGGTCTGTTTCGTCACAGCTTTGCTCACCATTTTTACATATTTAGCAGTTGCCAAAACTCATGAAACTGCAGATCTAGAGATAAGAACAACACTGCATAATGCAATTCTCCTGTGAATGTGGTTAGGACCTCTTTCTTGCCGCTACTCAGCTCACACTAGTCAATTCTTCATGTCTATCAAATGACTCTTGAGGAAGTCAACCCAGACTTGTCAACTCAACTGAGGCTGAAGGGATTCTCTCAGTCATGGAGCCTGAGCCACCATCATACAATGCTCATCATCGGTTCACCTAACAAGCATGACTTTTGACCAGCTTCCCCAAAAAACTGTTTTGAATCCAGACGATATCAACTAAATAAAATCTGGGGTTTTAGACTAGGCTAAACTCCCAGGAAGCCTATAAATTAGATAATAAAAATTGGATACTCCAGAATCCCACATTTTGAATTACCTTCCATCAAGGCAGTTATTTTACTCTCTCTGCCTCCACGATATTTTCGTATTTTAAATGAACAATTAGTTACACATGCTTTATTCAACTGATTGTAACGCATTTTTTCAAGTATCTATACAAACATGAGTTTAAGCACTTATTTCTATAGAGTTTTTGCAATCAAGGTTTGCACAAGCCATTTGACCGTACTCACCCTATAAAAACCTGTTTGCAACGTAAGAATTTCAGATACACATCCTCTAGCCAGAAAGATCCCTGTTCTCCCAACCTACACCCCTCGATTAATTACATAAAGCACTCCAGATAAAAGATTAATCAGCAACGCTGCTTTTGCAGAATCATCTTTGAACTGGTTGG
>NW_008825352.1:25326-48370 GCF_000699105.1 Pygoscelis adeliae | reverse complement strand
ACGACTGAGTTTTTCCTTCACAAATTATACTGCAGTGAAGCTGACCACTATCTGCTGCGCAGTTTCTGTCGTCTCCCTATTCTGGAGAAGCTTACAGACAGTAGCCACCCTATTACAAATTGCACCTAACCCATGTTCTGGCACATTGTCCAGGCAGTCAGAGTCCCTCAAAAGCCATCTTCTCAATACCAGCATACGTGAAAACACACCCGTGAAGCGGAAGGCACCATCAGCTCCTTGATCCTTTAATTGTCTCACCAGGCCCTTCACAACAGTCCACAGATTGCCAGCACTATCTCCACCATTCTCCTGGATGCTGCCAGCCTTCCCCCACAGAAGCAGCCAAGCTATTCAGCAGTGGGGTTGTCTGGACATGCCACATGCTACCCAGTAGCGGTGAAGCAAGAGCATGCACCATTTCATACCAGTGCACCACAGAAACACATGGTTTCTTTTGGGACACTGAAAACGTTACCAGAGAATTTCACACACCCAAGAGCAGGCAGGACAGGAACCGTGCAGCCTAGGCAAGGGGTGTCAGACAGTGTTTTTTCAACCACTCTGTCTTGGAAAAGGCCCAGGACAGCAGAATCTATACTATCCCTCACAGGCAGTCACCTCTGTACTTGGCCATGTACTATCATGTTTTGCTTGCTGACTAGATAAAAGCCTTTCAAGTGCCAGAACAAACCTGCAGAACAGGCAAACTAACAGCTAACACACACAGTGAATCACAGGCCTGTAACTCTCAGAATGTACTGAGCTGTTTCTTACCGCTATCAGAGGAATCTTCTTTCTTAGACCGCATCTTTCTCTTTCGGCCACGTTTGCCCTTCTTTGTCTCGCCTCCATTCTCTCCTTCCCCACCATCTAGGCCAGAGCAGTTATCAGCATGTCTGGCCATTGTGTTCTACTCAGTGCAAGAGAAAAAAACACAACAAAAAATACATCATGCATTGAATTCAAGATCAGATATTCTAGCTCTGTATTTTCAAACACGTTTCTGGTAACTTATGTCTCTCTTTTCTAAAGGAAGACTGTTTAGGAGAAATGGATAAATTTAATTTTTATTCATAAAGTTGCATTTTCACATTGCTCATCATGTCAACACTAATATGTGCTAGTACTAATTCTGAATTACACCAGGTCTCCCTCCCTCTCTTTTCCTCTCAGAAAGAAGCGCTCTATTTAAGAGACCCGTACCTCACCGACCTTTCCTTTTGGGTAAACATGTTCCCCTCACCTTGGCTAAAAGCCTCATTCCATCCCCAAACCCCACAATTCAAAATAGTGTATTCCCTTACCCGGCGAGTGAATGTTTTGCCACACTTGGAACAGACAAAGGCAGCAGGGACAAAGTTGGGATCGTGATACCGTTTGAAGTGCATATCGAGGAGCTGTTTCTGACGGAAGGTTTTATCACAATGGCTACAGGCATAAGGCTTTTCTCCAGTATGGGTCCGTTTATGCATGACCATGTGCCGCTCCTGCCAGGGACAAGACAGGAAAAGCAACTTGAGAACTCAGACATACAGAAGAGCGAATTTTCAGCTAAAAGGCGGCCAAAACTTTATCCTTAATATCAAGTAAAGGATGATTCTGCCGGAATGTGAGAACATCTTGATTGATGGCACAGTCAGTCCTAGCTACTTCCATCCTATATGAACTCTTATCCCTTTGTCAACAGATACATCAAGGTTGTGACTTAGAAGGTACTTCTCTACAGGGGAGCACTACACCAAGAAGCAAAGGCCACTGAACTTTCCTTCACACCCTTCAAAAGATTTAGAGAGCTAATCTGATCTTGACAGCTGGTCAAACTTAACAGCTAAGATTTCCACCTCATTATTTTTAGCTCCTGTTCTAATGCTCGTAAGGGGTGCCAGTCCCACCAGCTTACCTGTCTGCATGCATAATCGCACTGGTCACATTTGAAGCGCTTCTCATTCTTGTGAGACTTTTGATGCTGGATGAGGGCATACCGCTCATGAAATACGGCGTCACAGTAGCGACACTTCTTGCCCTGTTCGATGTAGGAATGCTGCTTTCGCAAATGGACACCTAGGAGCAAAAGAATTGGAGGCTTTAATCACCATGGCTTTCCAAGCATGAAAGACTAGACTACAGTCCCCTTAGTGATCTTCCCTCCACATATTCTTGAGCTCAAGCCAAAAATGTGAAATAGTTAATTTGGGATTCAACTAAAAACCTATAAAACCCGTAATTAAAAGCAACCCGAACAATTTCTAGACAGAAAGATCTTGCAGAAAAACTCCATCAAGTTTTTCCATGGGATTCTAGATTTGGTTATTAGTTGCAATCTGTGCCGATACAGTACACTTGCATTTGGTAATGTATGACTGTCAAACCAGAGTGTCTTGTGGACTCTTATGTCTAAGACTACTCCAAATTGCCTGGATACAGCCAGAAGCCGGGTAATACACTGGGGGAAACAGGATTTTCTGCAGGATTAGAAGTCAGAGTGACAGGGCTAAAAGGCAACAGGGATACCAGCAGATAATCCCCGACAGATGTTTTAGTAACTTCTTTAAAATCCTCCAACTAAGAGCACACCACAGCTGCACAAGGTAGCTTAGGGTAGACTAAAGCATTACTAGAAAAATAATTCTTCATAGCTAACATCAGTTTTCCTCTGTTGTAAATCAGTTCGTTTGCTCCTGACATCAACTGACTGCCATCCTCTCCAGCTGCCTCTCACTGTAGCACTTTACACTTGTCTTTATTGGAAGGGAGCCTGCCTTCCCATTACTTGGGTGATATTTTGTTTATAGACAGAAAGTTACCCCAAATTGTGGCTTCTACACCTTCCTTCTCCTCAGCTGCTCTGCGCGAGATATAATTTTTCACCTTCTTGTAGAAGGTAAGAGAGCTTGCCTGCCGGAATCACACTGGGTACTGCTCACTAGATCAAGACTCTCCTACTGCAAGGACTCGAGGCTTTTGTGACAACTCAGTCTCTCCTACCCTGTCTGTGGCACACAGCTCCACATCCTGTAATATTAAACTACTTGGTCTAATTCAAACCTTTTAGCTTGATGAAAATATCTCTGCATGAAACTTAATGGCCTCCCACGTGCAGGAGGTCAAGCCAAATGATCTTCTGTTTTTTTCAGACCCCAATCCATATGCAGTTGTAATCTCAATCCAAGTTCAATAAATGCCTTGCATCTATGGGCCTGAAAACAGTAACCTGCCTTGTATGCTTGGAAAACATGCTACATTTTCAAATAATGAAAAGAAACTGAAAATTCTAATAGTTTGCAGCAGCTATTGTAAGCTAAAAGCGTGTATTACCAGCCACACATCTAAGCCTGTGCTTCATGTTGTACAGTTACCAGAAGTATTAGGTTAAAAAAAAAAAAAGAAGACAGCAGCTGGGTTATGTGAACTCTAATTCTGGGAAGTGTTTTGTAGAATCTTCACCAAATGGCCACTTTTGTGAGATACATACCCAAGTCACTCTTTCTCGCTATAACAGTATCACAGTGAGGACAGTGAAATTTGGCCACATTCTCCGTGTGCTTCTGCAGAATGTGCATCTTCATGGTACCACTCTGAGTGAAGCGAGCATGGCAGATGTAACATTCATATGGCTTCTCTCCTTCAGTAGCCAAAGGAAAAAAATAGCACAAGTACTTTTATTGAAGAGAAATCTCACCAAGAAGCCCCAAACAAAACAACCTTCCAGAAACTTGCAACAGGCAGCTAGTTGACAGAAATAGTAACTCTAGAAAGAGCTCAATAATGTCTCTTTCTTGAGAAGTTTTAGCTTCAGTATGCATATTTCTACAAAGAGACTCGAGTTCAACCTCTAAGCAAAAGAGTTAAGTTACTAGCCTTACTTTGAGAAATGCATGGAAGACCTACACACAGGCTGCCAGAAGACAGCAAGCGGCATCAGGTTTTTTGGGGGGTGGGGGTTCTGAATGCTTGTGTATACATGCAAGGGCATTTTTTTTCCCCTTCAATTTTAGCAGTATAATTAATTTGGCACTCCAGTAACGTTCTGTGCTAAAACCATCCCTATTTCTATTGAAGAAAAAAATTTAGGATCTTTACGAACTAACATGCATGAAGTGCTTTTGCAACTACACTCAAGCATGCAACTGTAAACGCCTATAAAGTTAAACTGGAAGTGGAACACTGGTAATAGAAGTTTCTTCTCCTCATACTAGAAGAAGTGTCTGTATTTTATCACGTCACAGTCAAACTGGTAATTAGAATCCTCCAAGCTCATTTCTCAGTGCAGCAATTACTATCAGGTTATGAATTTATTAGCGCTTACAAGTTACTGTGCCTTCTCTTCACCTACAGACTTTATAAAGGTTTTATATTAAACTACAAAATAATATTTCTTTTGCTGTTTTAAGTGTTAGCACACACTGTATACAGCCTCAGCACTCTGACGCTAAAACATAAAAAAACCCACACTAAAAAAACATGGCATCGATACCAGAGTGGGTCCTCATGTGCCTCTTCAGTTTGTAGGTATCCCTGCTGGCGTAGCTGCACAAGCTGCACTGGAAGGGACGCTCTCCAGTGTGAGAACGAATGTGGCGTTTCAATTTGCTAACCTGGAAGTCAAGAGCAAGACTGAAGTTAGCATAGATGAGCAGGTCAGATTGCCAAAAGTACAAGAAATCAGTCAGGAGTTTAAGGTAGTCTATTTTTATCCTGCCACTAAAACAAGCAAGCATGTTTCAATACCATTCTCATACTGCACATAGCCACTCGCTCCTGCCCACTCTACTTCACCTCCCAACCTCATTCCCAGTCTTGCTTGATGCTTGTTCCCACTTTCAGTGCAGCCTGGTTTGGTCTTGTGCTCACCTTACTGTTATCGACCATCTCAGCATCTGAAGACACGCTAAAATTTGAAAGTATCCTGGAGAGGCACAAGAAAATGTTCTGGGAAAGCACGCACCCAAGAAACATTGCGGGGGGGTTTACTGTCCCCTGTACAGTATATTTTTCTCCACAGGGTGCTTTCTTGGGTCCTCTCCAGTTACTTTGAGAGGGATAAGATAAATCAATTTCTTGCTAAGAACAACAAAAATCTAGTCCTGCAATCAACAGGGTGACTTAATTCCTTTCCTCTCCTGCTTTTATCTAGAAGGCACGAACCCAGCTTAAAGGTCAGCGTGAACACAAATGTTAAGGCATTTTCTAATCTAGCCTGACCATTCTGCTTGATCACCAACCTACGTCTACAAAACGCAGCACAAGCTCACGTGAGGACCAACTTGGTTATTCTTTCCTAATTCATACTCCGAAAACCACTGCAACACAATTTATACAGCACTCAAACCACAGGGCCTGGAATTACAGCACTGCAGCCACAGTGTGGGTAGGAAAAAAGCCCGAAGCCCGTACTCAACCTCTCCCCACTGCAGCCCTCTTCCACTGCAGACATCTTTTTTTTTCAATTATGTTGCTCATCATCTTGCTCAAATTTCTTATCACAATATAAAAGCTGTCCTGTAGCTTAAGTAGCAATACTGCATAGGGGAGAGCATTCAAGGAAGCTTAATTTGCTTGAGCAAATTAGACAGTCACCCAGTATTAGCAAAGCTACTTTTCACCAATATTGAGGCAAAGGCTCATTAAATTTTGGCTACAGTCACCTTAATGGCATAAACAGATAAAGTGCAGAATGCACATTTCTAAAATGGGAGGGCACCTCTAGTCTGAAAGTACATCCTACTGCAGCAGGAGATGGCTGCCTCCTTCAACACTGAGCACGCTACAATTCCTGCAATCATCTTAAAGGCCAAATAATTTAAGAAACAATGACAACTGTTGTCACCAACGAGGAAATGGATATCACCTAGCATTCCTGTGTATAAATGCTCTCAAACTGTTTTCTCATTAACTGAGGAAACCCCACCATTTGCTTCCAAGAGCAGACCCGATTTGTAACTTTTTTTGCTCGGAGCCTTTTAAACAAGTGGCCAAAGAGGAAATGCCTAAGAACAGAGTTTATAACAGATGGTAAACAAGCTTTGAAGCATACAAGGAAGTATTCAGCACTGTAACAATTAACTAACATACCTCCACACTAGCATAATCACACATTGAACATTTGAATGGTTTCTCATGGGTATGTTTGTAGCGGCGATGCCGAACCAACTCTCCACTGGTCACAAAGGCCATGTCGCAGTCTGGGCACTTGTGAGGGCGAGTACCTAATTGTTTGCAGCAAAACAGAAAGATGATGGCATTCAGCTTTAGTGGCAAAAGTAAAAAAAAAAAGCTGTCCCATATTTTAAGTGAATTAACAACATTGCTTTCATGTTCTGGAAGATTAGTTTAGAGCAACAAATAGTACACAGGAGTCACAACTTTCGTATACGTAACTAATGGACTGAAGATCTTCGAGAATTAATATCCTTCCAATGAGGAAACAAACTCCCTTATTTTTGTATCACTTGGTTATTTACAAATTTCAAGCCATCCAGTTAGACATAACGTAGGCAGGCAAAGAACTTGAGTGATATGACACTTTTTTTGGCAGAAAGGTCACAAAAAGCTTAATTACAGTTCAGTCACCTGTAGTTCTATACCAGAACCTTACATAGTGAGAAACAAGTTCCTAGCCGTAAGTTTTATTGGTCCAGTTAATAATCTGTTCCTTGAGGGTGGATTTTTTTGGTTTTTATTTTTTCTTTTTTCTTTTTTTTTGGGGGGGTGTTTGTTTTGGTTTGGTTTTTTTGCTCCAGCCTCATTCTCATCTTACTTTTCTGCAAGCAGCAGTGGCAACACAAAGCTTGGAACACAACTACTAACGCCCAAGACAAATGAAACGTTGTCTACAACTTCAGGGAATTTCAGATCAAGCCCAGGATCGGCTTTATACCTATGTACAGGATGAGCCTGTACATATACCTATGTACAGGCCACCTCAGCTGGCCAGGCAGAAAACGGTGTTCAAATGAGAACTGAACAGCAGCATTGCATAGTTTCTTCCTTTTTAGCTTGTTCCCTAAGTGGAATTAGACAGATTCAAGAAAGATCCATCCTGTTTTTCTATCTATTCTACAGACAGAGCAGATCCCACAAAAACAACATACGCAAAAGCGAGAGTACCTGTGTGAGTGTTGAGGTGGTTCCTCAGCAACGTGACTGTCCGAAAAGCCCTGCCACAGAGATGGCACTTATGTGGTCTTTCATCAGTGTGGCTTTTCATGTGGCGGTCCAAGTTGGAACGACGCGGACAAGTATAACTGCACAGTTCGCACTGGAATGTCTTCTTTACACCTAGCCATGAAGGAAATCATCTTTACTCTTGACAGTACTGTGGTCTACTGCATAACATAAGAGATCAGCAGGGAAAAGGAAAAGATTCTTGGAGGTGTAAAAAGGAACCATCATGTACCATTAAATCCAACTGCATATCCTTAGGAACAGTCACTGCCTATGGTTGGCTTGGCTTCAGTTTTCATTAGTATGCCAGCACTCAATGTTCCTTCTCCACTCTAAAAAGGGCTCCTCAATTTACAGTTTTGAGAAAAGTCAAACATACCTATCGCTGTATTTTGCACCGTCTACCCTACCCAGCAATTGGTTAGGAAAAACCCACAGAACTAATTATACTGTTGGTTCCTGATGTAAACCACATGTACACAAACTCTTACATACGTATTACAGCAAAGAGAAGAATCTTTTCAACTGTAGTTGTACAGAAATACTAATGCCACAGCATCACGCTTAAGGAGAATGAGCTCCTTTATAGCCTAGGTGGAGGAGATGGGAGGTTTGCCCAAGAAACAAGAGGCAAGCGCTCTTATATAAAGCATAAGTGGCATGGGGCATGTCTGCTTTACTCCCACTTGCATCTACTCAGTCGCTTCAATCATATTGCAAGGTCCCACCATAACAAATACATTTTCAAAAGCCACTTGCAGATGGGGAGCTTACCTTTCTTTTTAATTTTTGTTGGTTTAGGTGGCTTCATATTGCCCACCACCTTTTCTGCATTGACCTCAGACAACAAGCCTTCCTGCTGCTCCTCTTCAAAGTCATACACAGAGACATCCACATCTTTGCCTTCCTCGGTGTAGCGAAGCTTACTCTTTTTGTTTTTCTTTGTTTTTTTCGCTGGTGGCTGATAGTCTGGATCTTTTTGCCAATTGGGATCTTCCTGTGGCTGAAGTTCACCTTGTTCCAGTGTCTCCACCTCACCATTTGCACCCACTTTCACTACTTGGAAGCCTTCTGGTAAAGGGAGGGTGTGACATATCATGGGCTCTCCCTCTTGCAGGCCTCCTTTAGAAACCTCATTCTCATAAGCTCCCTGAAGTTCTTCCACAGACGTGGTGGCAACAGGTACAGTCACTGGTACAGGTACTTGGACCAGTTGAAGCTCACCAAGGTTTATAGGCTGCTCTTCCATATTAACAACCTGAAGTGTTATGATCTGCGTGTCATCCACCGTGGCCTCCGTTTCTTGAGGCACCGCACCCTCCATTACTTCAGTCTTCATTTGAAGAAGAGTTGGATCCAGCTGTTCCATCATCACCATCTGCACACCACTGTTGACATCCTGCACCACTTCACCTCCATCTGCTTGGTTTGGTGGTATATGACAAGCATCGTCCTCCTGCCCACCTTCACGGCGTCTTTGATAGGTTTTTCTCTCTTTCCCCTTAATAAAAGTTTCCGATTCCTCCACAATAGCTTCGACTGCCTCACCTTCCATTTCACCTTCCTGCTGTAAAAACAAGAGAATGAATGCTGCGCACCATCCAATGTATTTGAACAACCGCACAAACCCCACACAGGGACAAGTGGCCTAACTGAAAACAACCAGTTCAACAGCAGCAACGTATTGCAATCATATTCAGAAAACAGGATTTGAGAACTGCAGGTCTCCACTAGCCTATTGCCACTGTAAGCCAAGGCAATCACAGAACGCTGCCTGAAGTGAGGCAACTGTACCGGTTTCTTGGAAAGGAAGGAAAACAAGGAGGAGAGATTAAGTGATATGTTCCCATTTTGCGAAGACCGCAAATCCCACAGGCAAGATGAAGATGTACAGCAGTATTATTCCTTATTGAGCTTGTTTAGTCACTTCACACCGCTTAGCGATATCAGAGGCAGTCTTTGGCTACAAATTTTAAAGGCACAAAAATAACATACTGTTAAAAAGCCAACCTTAAAGAGAGTATTACATTTGAGAACTGCAGAACTTTTCCAGGAAGAAAAAGCACTAAGATTTGAGCACAAGAACTTAAGTCTCACTTCTTTCATGTCAAACAACTACTATTTCCTGTATGCTTAAATTTCTCTGAACAACAAAAATAAAAAGGACATAATCGAGTTAGTCAAGCGTATTTCTTGCAAGCAGCCTGGAGTTCCATTCCGCCTCCCACTTCCTCACCGCCTGGCCCCCCAGCAAGAGCAGAGGATGACGCACGGTGCCCTCTTCGGGCCGAATGAGCTGCAGCAGGCAGACAAGGCTCAGGTGAAATTTTACTTCAATTTAAATGATGTGGACTCAAGTGCTGGCGGACTCTAATGATTCCTCACGATACCTGGGTTAAATCAATCCACATGGTCACGAACAAACAACAATACTGAAGCTCAGCATTTTGGCAGGCCTTAACTGTAACTCCGAAAATAGTTGCATACAAGCATAACTGAGATTTTCTTCCTCCTCAGACCATCCAGCATTCTTCTCTGCAGTCAGGGTAAAATATGAAATTCCTGTATTCTCATTCTGCAGGAAGGTTGTTTCAAGAGTAAAAACAGCTAAAAGAATTTATCATTTTGCAGCTGTCTTTTTTCCCCAAATGAAAATAATAAAGATCATAGTAAAGGAGTATTTTGTAAGTCTACCTCTGTTTCAGGTGGTTTACTTAGGAAAAATGAAAGCAGATTCCACAACCATGTCAAATACATTCCCTGCATCAGGATACAATTTATTATACCCCTTCACTTAAGTGCTAAAAAGGGACCAAGGTCAATTTTACTGCTGAAACAAGTAACAAAAAATGCCAGTTTCCTTACAAAGCTTGTGATAAAGTTCTGATTCCAATTCCAGATTTGATAAGAGACTTCCACATTTTCCTATTAGATTGACTGGCCTCTCAGACCAGCTAATGGAATTTATTTAACCTGCCTTGTGAACTCAACACTTAAATCTCACATCATACTACTTTCAAATATCTACACTTAATCTTGCATACTCATTTTTGAAATACACAGGTTATATATACACATAAACATGAAACACAGCTGTCAGTTTTCGTTAGCTTTAAGAATTCTAAGACACATAATTGTTTATTATTTTTAGAGTCCTTGCTTTTACTACTGCCTTTTCTAGTATCCTCCACTTCTGTTGTGAGAACAATTTAGTTCGTATTGTTCTTCAGCCTGCTCAGACTAGGGGCATCTATTACCGTGCAGCCTTGATATTCGTTATGTTGTGGGCAGCAGCAGTCTCCAGGGGGCATCAGATACCCAGAAATACTGACATATGGCTTCATGTGCACTCCCTCCAGGGATCCGGCCTCTCCTTTCCTTTACCACCCATCAGCTTTTCAAGTCAGAGCAAATCCATATGGACAAACAGCTGAAGTACACAAGATGATGTAAGTACTTAACACTAGCCAGCAGGCGATCAGAACCGAGCCCTGGTCTTTGGCCTACAGCAACTGCGAAACAGTCAGAGCAAATTGTTTTTCAATCATCTCAAGTATTTGCAGAGAGAGAGAGAGAGAGAAAAGGAGAAGCCTCTTCAGGTGACTTGTCTCCAAACAAGAAAAGAAAGGACAGAGCTAAACAAAATATACGAATGTGGTAAATGGCTGGGGGGATAATAACAAAAGGTTGAAAATGGAGGGAAAAAATGGCAAAAGCCCATCTGCACACCTAATGCAATTCCACTTTGGAGCCTTGTACAGGAACAGAGCAGAGGTCAGCAACCTTGACACAAACACATGCAGCTCTGAGCAGTTCAGGTGGGGCTCTCATACAGACCTTCGCATTAACTGCCAGTATCAAAGTTAACAAGACTGCTAAGTCGCCTGAAAACAAGCCAACAGGCCAAGATTTGCCAGTGTCCTCTAGGGTCTTGCAGAGGCAGGTCCTCCAGCGGAGTGGTAGGAAAGCTTCATCTCCCAGACTTGCACACTAGAAAAATCCTGTGTCCGCCAAGGACCAGGTCGCTCATATGGGAGGACTTTGCCTGTGGCTCACGTTGTCAGGAAGGTTTGCCAGCCTAGGAATGCAGGCTTACACCGAGACCAAATAAACGTCTGCAGGCAAGACTTTGCTCAAAGGGTGCTCACAATGTGGGGTCTACACATGTGTGAAATAAGTGGAAGGACTCCTACAACCATTCACTAAAGAAACTAAGACACCCCTATTTCTTCCAGCTCCCTCTCTTATTTTAGAGATGCTTATCTCTTACCCTAGAGTTACCTGTCGCTACTCGCAACGTCCTCCCGCGAAAGCCAGACCCCAGAGCAGCAGGCCCGGCGAAGCACGGCTGTCCTCCAGCGGCGAGCGACACGCACTGCAGCGGCGCAGCCTCCTGCCGCCTCCCGTTTCACTGCCCGCTAGTTCGTTCTGACTCAGACCTCCTGCACTCCAAAATTCAGCACGCGGACGAGCATTTACTCCTGCCTATTCCATGCTATGCGCTACAGTCTGTTCCTCTCAGTAAATTAATCTGAAAATGACTGTTTTTAAGCCAGGCTCTTGCCAGCAGGGGAAATGTTACAGTATTTTAAAGAAAACTACAAACCACTCCAGGTTATATTAACGACGTACCATAAAAACACAGAAATAGACAGAAGGAGTCTCGATGGATGTCTCGGCCAGCTCAAAAGTCTTGCCAAGCTGCCAAGATTTGTTCCCAAGAAAGTGCGGATTTTCAAAACAAAATACTTCTACAACTAGGGGGGACACAGGATGGCCTCTAAACCTACGAGAGGAAAGGGGGCTAGGCAAAATGTATGGGCTCTTTCCTCTTAAATAAACTCACTGGAAAGACTCTCCATCTCTGCTGCGGTGAGCTTTGTGCTGCCTGTCCGTGTCACTTCTCAATCACTCTGTCGTAAAGTATTTGCTAGCTTTTTTCCTTTCTCTCTTGTTTTTTTGGGGTTTTTTTTTGGTTTTTTTAAACTTAATCCTCCTTTTTCACAAAGTGGGTTTTAGAGAAAAGTTTTATACTTATTGCAGGAGTCACCAGAAGATACCATCAACTCACTGGATGTGGTCCTGCAGCTTGCTGAGGATTTTCCATTTCCACTAATTTTAATAGCAGCAGATCTTCCTCAATTTTTTACGGATTTACACTCCTAGAAATTACCCAGCCAAGTTCTGAGAAAAAGTTTCTGATATTTCAGACAACACGAGTCGTTTGCTACACCTAAGACCATTATAGCAGAACACTAGGAATAAAAACTGCTGAACATATTTTGTCTTACCATTCTCCCAACCTTTTATTTCTGGCTTTTATCTTCAGCTCTCTTCCTACCAGTTACTGTACCTTATACCAATAGCTTAGTTCCACAATGACTGAATCTAAAAAGGAAAACAAAGCAGCAGGTTAACAGAAGATGATTTGGTAAATCAAGACTGAAAAAAACTAAAGAGAAGAGCTTCCAGAATAAGGAGAGTGACCAAGGAAAGACCAAAGAACACCTGAAATCAACACCACAATTCCCATGTAATAGCTCAAGCTAGTCTTTACACACACGCTCACTCAACAGGCTCCAACAACTCAAATGAGAGACACTGCGTCACTAAACAGCTCAATGCACTGTCACAATCCAATCAGCCAGGTAAAAAGTTGTGACGTCCAAACAACAGACCTAAGCTTTCTCAAATAACCGATGGGCAGCTCATCTAAAACACCGAAACAAGCAGAAATAAGATGGGGTATGCATTTGATACAACTGACGCCTTATTCCAGTGAAAGGACTCAAAAGGTTGCTTGAGAGAAAGTAATTGAATGCCAACAGCCCAGCTACCTGCAGCACAGGAGAAAGTCTCAGCCCAACTACAATACAACACTTTGCTATTCTGGGTCCCTTCCAGAAGCCTCACACTTAACCAGCAAAGCATTCTGCTTGAAGGTACAAACTCTTAACGTTCAGGAACATGATTTAAGAAAACTTCCAGTACAGTAAGGCTGATAAAACTCACCACATCAACACAAGAAGACTGAGAGACATAGCAGCCAATTAATGCAGTCCTACAACAGCATTAATCTTAATTGTAGAAGCATTAAAGACAACTTGCTGTAGATGTCAATGCAGACAATACAAACCCAGAGACAGATGTTTATATATTAGGATGGCTAGTGCCATTGCATGTTTTTCCAGCTGGGTTATTTATAATAAAGCTACTGTCACAAAGAGGCATTTGCCTGCCTCTCAGCCAATGTTAAAAAAACAAACCCTGAACTGCATCAAGCTTCATGGACCAATTAACAGCAATATACTTATTTTTTGCCAGACAAAGCAGTCTCATTAAAAACTGTGGGACATTAAAAGCAATTGAAAAGTAGAATTAGTGCTGTAATATACAGTTCACTTGAGCAAAAAAAAAATTTTAAAAAATCAATAGAAACAACGAAGCCAAATGCTAGCTGTCAATAAATTTTTGGCATTCATAAAATAATGAAAACATCAGCAGCTACGTTAGCGCAAGCAAAAAAAACCCACCCTGCAACACATTCAGACTTTGAACTCAAGTCAATCCACATACACATCCCACTCCAAAATTGTCATGGCTTTGACACTTATGTGTTAGCCACTTACTAAAATTGATACAGGAGTGGAAATCAAGCATTATGTTAAAATACGGGAGACATGTTTCTCCTGCATACCCTGTGAACCTTTGAAAGCTGAAGAGAGGAGTAAGCAAAAACTTCACCTAAGAGCCTACAGTTATGCAGTGTTTCTGCCACTTAAAGCAAGAGAAAGATTTAAAAAAAAAAATAATGCATCCAACAGGGTTTATGGACAAACGGGCATTTTTTTCTTTTTTTTTTTTTCCCCTGCTTGCAGTCAATACGTATGTCCGTGTCAGTATTTAAGGACATTAGCAGATGCAAAGTAACTGCAGGAGTGCTTGGCCATTCTCCTTCCCCATCGTGAAAGAGCCATATCGTTCTTCTGAAAAGCCTCCTAACTAAGCATAGTCAAAGATAAGGCAGTTTAACAGGTAGGCAGCCTTTGCTCTTCCTCCAGCAGGGCTTCCCTGCTAAAGAGATGAACATGGCATGAATGTAACTCTTTCTAAAGCAAATAGACATATATAAACCACAAAGCACTAAGTATAGCCTTTCCTAGCGCTGCCCTTAGTCACTATTCACTACAATTGCTCCCAATCTCCTGGGCATATCAGTAGCACCCCTAGACAGGCAACAAATCCAGAATATGAACGAGGTGCTATGTGCAATCTCTTCTCAAAGCTCCCCTCTCTCGGTTTAAAAGGACGCCAATTCTTGTTCTCCACACAGTGTGGCACTAGAATCAAAAAATCCTGACACAATTGGGAAAGTGGTAGGAAGGTGCTTGAAGAGTTCTGCGTAGGGCCACGCACCCCCAAGAAAAGTTTGCTAGCTTGGCCTCAGCACTTCACAAACACGGCTATAAAGCTTGTGAACTCAAGGTGGTTCTAGGAGGAGTTCAGCCATGGTACTACACTCAAGAGGCTCAGCTGGATCCAAACAGGCGAGCTGTGGATAAAGCCAAAGACCCACAGGTTATCCAGAACTCAGATTATATACAGAAACTGAAATTTCATAGTAGACTCTTGTCCATTTCTGTTGCTAATCGCCCACAGAAATAGAGAATATTAATAAGGGTGGAGTTACTTAAGCATTCAATTATAAATAAAAGCTGTACAAAAGCTTAAGAATCTTGCGTTGAATTCTTTAGGAACAGGTGAAAGAGGGAAACAACTTTATCCTCTTTTTTCTTTTAGAGATAAGCCTAGGAACGTGAAACTACTTGACAGAGCTCACAAAACTTTAAGGAACAGGTAGCATCCCGTGAATAACTTGGGCGAGGATATTTTCATGGTGCTATCATGTGCAAAACATGAAAGATTTACTACGAACAGCAGAAACTAGAAAGCTGGGATAAGTTTATTTAAGTAATTTTCTCATGCTGGAAACGTAAAGCTTTCGTTCACCTACTGCATTAAATTCCATACCCACTGGTTATGACTGCTACACCCATCTCCAGCTGTTTTCTCATTTCCTCCTTGCCACTTACAACACTGGCACTGAAAAAAAATGTACTACTTAACAAACTTCTATCACAGCTTTAAATTAAAAAAAAAAGCTGTCTCATTAATTCACTATTAAGCAATTACTTTGAGAAATATTCTAGCACCTCGGAGAGAGAAAGGAAAACCAAGAAACCTAGAACAGAAGAGTGACAGAACTTCATCGTGGGTTAATAAATGCTTGTGCTTTTTCAATGTACAAGAAGGGGCCTGTCAATGTGAAGAGGTCCCAAGAAGTATGTAAAAAAAGCTACAGGAATGACAACCGTATAGTTGTAGAAGGACGGTTTCCTTAAGTACTGACCCTGCAAAGGGATCGGATGCAGGCAGCCAGCTTTGATAGTGTCTGGAGTCCAGCTGGCAGCTACCTAACCCAGGTGCCTCTGCCGGAACACTGGCCTCCCTAAAGAGGGCAGGGAGAAGAGTACATTCTTCCAGAGTGTGACTCAAAGCTTTTGAGTGGATCCCTACACTAAATTACCATCTAGAGGAACCCACCTTTCTCCCCATTAACCACAAAGGAGACCAGATTCTTAACTCGCATAATGGTTTCATAATCCCTGTAAGACAGGAAAACACAGTGCTGCTGCCAGAAGAGCTGCTCTCACCTTTTTCCTTCCTTCACATTGACAGAATAATTCACTCACCATAATGAACTCGATCGAGAACTAATTGCAGCTGAAAACTAATGCAGGGAAAAACAGTTAATTATATTAGAACATGTTCAGTGCCTGATCCGAATCCCCACATGAATGCTTGGGCAGACAGAGGTAAGGGGGCAGGTTAAGAGTGCCAGGGCCACCTGAAGCAGCAGTGCCAGCTTAAAGCTCTAAGCAAACCACAGCACCAAGAACTTGTATCCCAGAAGCTAGGTGGCTACACTGAGCTGCGTCCCTCCGCTTTGTGCCATCCACCGCATACACGCTCCAGTGAAGCTGCTTTCTCTCAAGCATCCTGCAACCCTCTGGGTCACAGCCAGTTTGTGGGTGCCTTCCTCTTTAAAGTCAATAGCATTTAACTGTGATCAAACCCACACGCTACTTTATTCAGTTAGTTGTTGAGAACCAAAGTTACCTTTTACTTACACTTACGTGAAGGCAGCACGCTTTGGGCCAGATGTTATCAAAAGTAATCTTTACCTTTTACCCTTACGAACTCCCAAGAGCACAGCCAAGCCATCTCCCTGGCTACAGGACATTCATTACCCACAGCTAGCTTGGTGTAGAATTAGAATCAAAATGCATCCTGTGACATTTCTACAACCACCTCCAGCCTTTTTTTTTTCCCTTTCCTTCCTCCTTTTCTTTTTTCCCCCTCTCCTTCTGTAACCTAAAAAAGTAATCTTCCTAGTTGCTGCTCCTGCCCAGGGATCTTAGCAGAGCTCTTTCAAACATTCATCACGTCTCAGGAAATAATTCAAAGTGGTAAGAACCTTCAGTCAGCACTGACCCTTATTTTTCAGTCAGCGAGTAGCACACACCTGTGGCTTTCTGCAATTACTCAGGATGATGTTACCCTGTTACTTTGGATCAGGAACTCAGGGGAAGACATGTGCAAGACATGAAAATGGAGTATATATACAGGGTCCTCCAGCAAGACAGAAGGAAACTCAATTCCGTATCTTTCCTCAGCTGTTTGCAGAACAAGCTCCCTCTTAATCCTTGCACCCGACAGTGACAAAAGGCCCCCGAATCATGGCTCTTCCAGAAGTAATACTGCTAATTCTGCCGTAATAAGCTGTAGCCTACAATGGAGAGGAAAGCACAATACAATAATGTCAGCTGCTTGAAAGAGTGAAGAAAAATAAATCACTGCAGTTACAAATCCCACACATACTCAAGGCACTTATAACTAACTTTTAACTTGACATGGTAAGCCTCAATGAAGAAAGCAGTCTGGTAGAAGCATTTCAGCTTCGTGTCTGGAAGTACGACCTTCCTCCTCGTTTTTCCTGTAGATTTGGGGAATTAAAGTTCCATTGAGAAGGTAATAGGGACAATTTTAGTAAATATTCTTGTTCTTAAACTTTGTTCCATTCTTCCTTAACTTCTCCTTCCTATCTAACTTTCTTTTAAATTTTAAATTTTCTCTATTTCTTCCAATAACTGCTAGTGCAGTCTCACTAGAGGACACTAGTTCTTTAGTCACACACAGAATTCTCTAGTGAAAGTGGGGAAGTGTGAATTAAACATTTCCCTATCAACCATTTTTTGGGAAATGTTTCCCTTTTTAATACATTAAGAAAGGTATTTTATTTTGCTAACCTGACAGTTCATCTCAGAAGGATAAATATACCATTTTACCAGGTGTAAAAGACAGATTTACACTTTAAAAGGAGCAGTCACAGAGGAATTCATTTCCAGCTGATGCTGGATCATAAAACTAATCAGTCCTCCCTTTTACAGTTCTTCATAATATATAAATGATGAAAGAGCTCACAAAAGACCACTCGAATACTTGAAGGTAATAAATTGAGAACAACAGAAAACTATTTCAGGTTAAAACAGCCTGTAAAATCCACTGCCACAAAAAGTAAAGACTAATATTGTAGGTAGTTACTGGAAACGGTTAATAGTTTTATCAACAAGTATTTGTGGTCATTTTCCCCCTCACACATTAACTTAGGCTGTTAGCAAACTGCTAACAGCAAAAAAAGGTGTTTCTTCAAAATCGGTCAGAGCAGGATTCTTTGGCCATCCATCCAATGCAGCGTTGCATGATATCAAAACAGCAACACCAGACACTACCACACCTGAAAAGAGACCAGTGCAACAAGTTTCATGGCATTCTGGAGACTTCATAATAAGCTACAAGTATTTGGATTTTGTTTTCCTCTAAGGCTTCATCTAGATGAACAAGTATCCAAGAACAAACTGCTCTTGGATTTTTCAAAAAGGAACAGCTATTCCTTTTCTCTTTGCACGAGTACTCCTTCAGTAGCAATGCTCTGCCTAGACAAGGGAATTCAGGCTTCAAATCAGAGGAGCAGGAAGGAGCGTTCATCCCTGGGATGGTAACATGGGTCCTACCCCATGAACAACAGCTGCCCATGCAGTAACAATTAGTCACCTCACAAATTACACCCTGCTGTTTTCCTATAAGGAAAACTAAAGTCAGTGCTAGTTAGCTTAATGTCAGGCTGTCAAATGTAGAGGTGTAGTTTACTGTCGTTGCAGCAGGGACAGGAAATTCCGGGAGAGTTTTGAGAACACTTATGGCAGAAGGGTGGTGGACAAGAAACCCCTGGAGCCTAAATTAAGTCATCCTTGCTTTTGAACCATAGATGGCAGAAAAGTTCATCCGAGTTAATAAATGTTGGAACAGATGTAAACGGAATTAAACCCAGGTGAACCCTAGACAGTGGTTCTCATGCTGAAGTTTTAAGCAGTTTAATACATTTTATACACACACCCGATTAATTTGGACTCCTGTTTCAAATATTCTTATACACCAAGCCCTAGAAGTGCCTTTACAATCAACCTCCAAAGCAGATGAAGCAAAAAAGAAAACTCCCACAAAGGCACTTGACCTTGGGAGGAAAAAAACCTTTCCACCAGGAGTAAGGCCTCATTTTCAAATGCACTAACTGTCAGAGAAGCCATCCCTGCCTTTAAACTGCCCACTCGTTCCCACCCACATCACCCCAACTATTCCTCGTGTTAGCGCAAGCATTTCTAAGACTGCAGCTAACTGGTCAGGAAACTAATCCAGGCCAGAACTCACCCAGCCAAAAAGATACTTATTTCCATCCAGACCAGGTCTCTGGTGTGCCCAAACACTCAGGCCAGCCAAAAGAGCAGCACGGCAAGAGGGTTTCTTCCAGCACAGTGTAAGCTTTAAGTGTTCAGGAAACTACTGCCTCGGCATGGAACGCATACCACACTTTAAAACCCCTTAATTTACATTTATTTTCTTGACGCTTCTGCACTTCTGCCTGGACTGATTTGTTCTCTTCATGCTGGCTATTCTTCATGCAGCTCCTGATGTCAGAACACACTCTGGAACAGAACAGATGAGTCGTACTAGTGAAACTACATAAAAGAGAAAGGGAAGAGAAGGGGGGGGGGGGAAGCACTGTTTGAATGTTTAATGTTTGTTTAACAGAAAAAGTGTAGTCACACATCTCTAAGAAGAATAGCATTGATAACTGCTTGAGGACCCCCTTCACTTATAAAAAAGCCTTAAACAAAACCAAAAGAGTATTTCAAGCAGCTTTAATACTTTTTACTAGGAAGAATGAACTCATTTTACAAACTCCTCTCTACCTCTTCTCAAACTCTTTAGCATTTACGGTTCTTACAACCTAAACCTCTGTATGCCTCATGTCAAATTAAGAACGTAAAATGACATTTTATAGCTGGTTATGCCTACTTCAGATATCCTTTTCCTCCTGTGCTGTGGAATACCAAATCACAACACAAAAGCAGTTTTTATTGTTAAAGGGGTGTAAATTAGGGCAAATATAACCCGTTACATACTGTCAATGCAGCAAGTAACACTATCAATAAAGTAACAAAATCATCTCTAACAGACTTCTAACCTTGTTACTGTGAGGAAGAACAGCCTCAGCTCGTTGAAGAGTTGCAAAGCTAGCTTCGTTACCCTAATCAATTAAAGGCTTAAAATATTCACATTTACAGAACTAAAATATTTACAAGACAGAACATTATTTCTCATCTGTAATCCTTTTCAGTCCTCAGTGTGCATACATGCTAAAAACCCTGGGAACAGTAAGCAACTCCACAGGAGTAATTCTCAAGCGAGGCACATACTCTTGCTGCACTCAGCGATGTGGGCCAAGCAGTGTTGAATTTCACACTAGTTCTACGCCCTTTGAATTTAAGTACTTCCCCCCCCCTGCCCCAGTTCTTCTGTCATTTATCTAGTACAAGGCACTCAAGTCTGGGTTCTGGCTGCATTTTTTTCTTGGCAAGTCTATTTTTAATTGTTTATCAGCTTCAAAGAGCACTACTGATAAGAAGTTTGTTGGAGCTGTGGATGCTCAGTGATAGTAAGCTTTTAAAAAAGCCTTTGGAATTGGTATCTTTTTATTTCACACTTACTCTGTAAAAATCACATATGCTGTACACATTCACTGACCAGAAAAGGGGATGCTCAGAGGTTATGTGGGGTGTGCTCCACTGCTAAGGGCACATTAAGACTGCTGACGCAAGCTGCATCCTTGCCAGGTTCCGTGCTGATGAGAGCTTGCGCACAGCGGTAGGCATATAAAATAGTTACTGTTAGTAGCTGAGTTTTTATTCCTGACTTGTGACCCTGGAGAAGACTGCTATTTCCTAAAACTTAAAAACTTGTAAATTAACACAGAAGAGCCTTAAGAGTGAAGGACTTCTCCATTGACTTCTCCATTCAGAAGACACTTGATGCAAAGCGAACTGTATCATCTCAGAAGTTTTGTCACTGGATGAAACACACCAGGACTCTTCAATAGAGCACATTCAATCGAACGGGAGCATCCTTTTGTTATTGCTATTCTTTTATCCTAACTTTGGTTTTCCTGAAATTTTGAATCGAGAAATAGTTTTCTTCCAATCTTCAAAACCTAATCTTTTGCTTGGCAAATGACGTAACAGTGGAGAGATCTGTTTTGAATAAAGATTGTACCCAACCTCTTCGTAGGGGAAAAGAGAAACAAAACAATAATAATTGTAGTTCTTTTCCACACTATAGACAGCACAAATTCAGAATAGTTTACAGGGATATCTGCAGATCACAACTGAAGCTAGGTTAATGCAAAGCACAACCATTACTCTTCTCTCTTCACAAGGTATTGACTCTGCTTAAGGAAATAGATTACTGGAGTTTTTTAAAGAGATGTTTTGAAGTAAGCAGCTCAGACACTGCTCAAGGAACATCAGCCTGCTAATGTGCAACCCAAGGAACAAAGTTTCCCAGCACTGCAAACGTACATACTTCAAAAATGCAAGGCACACTTGTTCTGATCCACTCCATGGTAATGCCCCAGAGGGAAGACAAGCCACTCCTACCCTCCTTTACTGGAAAGATAGCCTACTTCTGTTACAGTAACCAGCATATTTTCTGGCATAAAATACCTTGCATGAATTTACATTCCAATCAGATCTTTGACATATGGGCAAGGTTTGATAAACCTGAAGGAAAACAGGGATAAGCTGGGATTTTAAGTGCTCCACATATCCATTTTTGAGTTTAGTACACTGACATACACTGAAAAGAGCCCATTAGAGGGCTGCCAAAATGATGAGGTGGCTAGAGTAAAAGACCTACAAGAGCAGACGGACACAGTTAGCTGTGAGAAGGTTAAGGGGAGATCTTGCTGCTACCTTCAACTACCTAACGGGAGAGCAAAGAGGAGATGAAACCACACTCGGAGGTACACAGTGAAAGGACAAGATGCAACAGGCAAGCTGCAACAATGAGAGGGGTCAAACTTTGGAGCAGGTTGCTCAGAGACATTGTGGAAACTCTAATCTTTCAGCTATTGAAAATATTTGATAAATAGAACCCTAACAACCTCATCTAACTTCAAAGCTGGCCCTGTACTGAGCCAGGGGTTGAACTGGGGTACCACAAGAAGTCCCTTCCAACCCAAATTATTCTACCATTCTCTGGCACTATATAAAATGAAGGATATACTTAAACTTCAAACACAAAAACAGTGAGGTTTTTTTCATCTATGCAATTATAACCATGATGCTCTTAGGACAGAGAGATTTATTGGTCTCAGCATTCGCTTCCACACAAGTTCTAGAGGAACTGGAACACTTTTGCAAGATCTCAAACACTGACCAGTTCTTTAGCTAACGTGCAGAAGTACAGTCATTCTCGGCAATCTACTAGTGACCTGCACTGTCAGAGCGGTGAATATACAAAGCCACCTAATATTTAAGAGAGCGGCATTAGAAGAGCACGGGCTTAGCGTATCACTGTTCAGGAGACACAAAACCACATGTGATATGAAGTCAAAGAAGGGCTGTACAAAGACCAACATCAAACAGGTGTTTGATAGGTTGGACCTATCAAAGGATCACAATAAGTAAATCCAAACTAATAAAGAAGAAAAATCTATCTTTGAAGAAACGAGGACTACTGTGTGCTCTTTTCTCCAGAATCTTAACAAGAGGTTCTATCTTGAGTGCCAGAAGGTGGCTGAAAAGGCTCCCTGGCTGCCAGCACGGGACAGCCTGTTTGAAAAGGCAGCTCTGGGACAAGAACAAATGGTAAAACATCATACTAACAACTGCACTGGATCAAGTACTTCTAACCAGGGAGAGCCAGACTGATAACAGAGCAGGACAAACATTCAATATTATCTCCCTTCTTTGAATCTGGTGGAGCTGAAGAAAACATCCCTAAGGATTTGTTTGCACAAGCCACTCAAAGCAGATGTCTCCAAAAACATTACAGATGTCATGTCAGGCAAGTAAGACATCTGAATATTTGATGGTCTGCTCCGTCATACTGTCATGGAAGCTGCCAAATTCTTCTTCATGTAGGTCAAAACGCTGGTAGAACAGGGAGAGGATGCAGTTGCTTCAACAGGACAAAACTATTTCCACACACACTACAGGAGCCAAGTATAAACTACTCTGGGCTCAAATAATGCTCTAGTAGCTCAGAGTAGGTAGGAGTCAACAGTGGTCATTCCTGAGCAGGAAGGAGAGGAGTGCATTAACATGGAAGGTAGGCAAGGATCAAGTAATCAATGAGTACCTTTTGAGTATTCAGTATTGCCACGGGAAGCGATAAATCTCTCTTCAAAGATCAGAAATGG
>NW_008825352.1:17586-25287 GCF_000699105.1 Pygoscelis adeliae | reverse complement strand
GGTAACACTAACTTCTTCCATCCTCCAAAAAGAAAAGAAAAGAAAAAAGGTTTTAATAATCTGATAAGCTTTGACTGAAACTACTAGCCTTCAAAAATGTGATTTTTCCAACCTGTAAGCTGAAAACTCCTGAAGTGCCTCTAAAGGATTCTCTCACAGTACATACTGGGAAAGTAAGACTAAAGTTTACATTGCATCTCCACTGCAAACAGTTTAGCACGTAGAAGAAAGCTACTGTTTTAAAATGTACTATTGTTACACTTATGTCAAGTACGTACAACCCAAAACAGGGGGACATTTTTAATTCAGTAGCATTTCCTGCTTTAATTTTAAATCTCTGGATGTTAGACATCGTTTCAAGGAAACAGCTTTGCAAATCGAATACAAGGAGACAGAGAAACTACACAGGAAGGTGAAGTAATTGGCCAAAACTCACTACTGGTTCCACAGCAGTGAAAAGCTCTTCCAGGAGCCAGTCCAGAGCAATGATGTCTCTTTCATCATTGAACAATGGGAGAATTCAATTCCCTTGACAGTGATTTTAAACATACAGCAAAGTTTACTGCTCTACTTCAAAAGAGAAAAAAATGTTTACAAATATCCAAATGCTGCCATTAGTACTTGCGGTCTCAACTACCTTTTCAGAAAGCCTCTACTTACCCCAAAATATTTTGAGGCACAGTTCCACAAAGGCTTAAATCAAGCTCAGAGCTGCAGTTTTTCCACACCCGCTTACATCCAGTTGCCCCCCACCTTTTCTGGTGGGGAACAGATGGACGCACACAGGAAGCAAGTCCAGCTGACCAACTCATCGCCTGGCAATGCAATTTCCAGCACACAAATGGAAGGAGATGGGGTCACAACAGTCCTGATGCAAGCCAACTTACATTTTCCAGGAAAGCCATGACTTTTACTTCCCTAAATGCGCTGGTGTTATTCCCAACATGGCAAGAGCTATAGATTCACTTGTACAGCTTTTATCAACAGGTCGGGAAAAAAACAAATCCAAATTCCTTTCTCCAACACTAACATAAAAAAAAAAAAAAGCCCTGCAAGGACAGATCAGCATCCATTTAGTCCAGCAGTCTGTCTCCAAAAGCTCAAGCAGGAAACGCTGTGTAGGGATAGCAGTCAGTCATGTCTGTGGTTTACCACCCTCATCCCAACACCCAGCCATGGGATGAGGGATCTCAGCCTTTGGACACGCTGATCCCCTTCTGAAGCTACAGTGTCTCCACTGTCTCTTACCCAAAATAGGTTTTCCATCAATTGTGGTGTATTTTCCCCATTTCTTCCTCCTACAAGGAGGCTCACCACAAAACTCACTGCATCTACCTAAAAAGTTGGCCTTGTGCGAATGCTAGGAACCACACCACAGAATAGCGATCAGACTGGACACAGACTGAACTTCTGCAAAGAACACAAGTGGTAGCAGCAGAGCCACCCTACCTGCCTTCTTACAAACAGCCAGGAGGAACCAGAATTGCCAAACTCAAGCATCAGGTGCTTCTGTTGAAATTACCATCCAGAGGAGCACGTGGATTATATGCAAATTAGCTCTGCAGCTGAGACAGTTCTCAAGCTTACATTTCCCCCTTCCCACCTTTAACATATGTAATACATGAAAAGTACTTTTAGCTTTCAGCAATCTCCACCTTGAGATGCTTAGTCCACCACCAGGCTACTCACTGTAACATTCTGGAGAGCTCAAAGTGTCAAACACTTGTGTCAAGTCTCCATACATGATGCATTATCATAGCTCAAAATTATTAAGTGTTGTTTACTACTTCTTCCACAGCTTCACTCTCCCTAGTTTCACTCCTGATTAATTCAGTATTTTACTCAGCATCCACTTTAAAACAAGGATCACTGCATTGTAAAATAATTTCACACAATACACATAAATGCAATATATAAAATATGATTCAATGGACAATTTTATATAACAAAATAAATAATAATTTTACTAAGCTCTATTTTCTGAAGTGGATTCAATAAAAATCACCGTGCTTCACCCTCACTGAGCATTTCCCATGCTACGAACTGGGAAGGAAGAACCCCTTTAGCGATACAGGCTTGGGAATGACCGGACAGCAGTACTGCTGACAAGGTCCTAGGGCTTCTTGGTAGACAGCAAGCTGAACACGAGCCAGCAGTGTGCCCTGGCAGCAAAGTAGTAACGTTTATCCTACCAACAGGTCGCTAATACTATAGTCACAGATAAGGATTTTTTACAGTTACAAGTTTGGACTAAATATATGGGACACTATTTTGACACACCTCCGATATATATCAGTACCTGCTTACTTTCTCCTGCTCAGAAGATTCTACTGGCTGGATCATGTTCTAGATTTCTAAGGAAAAGTCCTAAACCTATCTCTGTTGAAAAAGAGGGAAACTGGTGAAAGAGAAAGAAGCCGCTCCCCAGCTTTTTTCTTTGGCATGATCACCTCTCATTTGATCACAGAGTCTGACCTCTTGTGAACTACAGTTCTCTAAACGTATATGAAACAAAAGAAGTTCAGTACCTTGCAGCTGGCTGAAGCAAGTTTCAGAATTTTTTCCACAATCTTGATTCAAAGATGTTAAGAAATTAAGAAATGCACGACTGCTCTTCATATCATAATCCAATGGTTAATCACCTTCACTGTGAAAAACTAAGTCTTTTAATTTGAACTTATCTGGCTACAAATTCTCGTTGTGTTTGTCAGCAAAATTAAAAAAAGCTCACTAATACCCACAAATTATCTTGCCAGGGAGATATCTGAGGACTCTAATCAAGCCACCTCTCAGTTTTGCCGAGAAGCTCCACAGTAAACTCTTAACACTTCACTGCATGGCATTACTTCTTAGCTATCCAACAAATTGGAGATTAATCCCCCTTGCAGCCAGTAATTTTTTTGTTTGTTTTTTAAGTGCTGATGCCAGAACCGGACATAGTATTTTGGTAATGACTTCAACCCACCCCACACAGGCAAGAATGTATCTCGACTCATCCCATTAATGCATCTGAGAACTACATTAGCTTCTTTGTCACAGCATCACCTTGGAAACTCATGTTTAAGCTGTTAACCCACTATGACTCCAAAATGCAGTTCAGCCACTGCCTTCTAGGACACCATGTGGCTTGATTTAAATTCAGCTGAACTGCCTTGTTCCCAAGTGTATAGCTTTACATACAGCAGCCTTAGCATACACATCTGAATGGATCTACTTCACCTGACAATCATGATGGCTGCCTTAGTGCTATTTGCCTTTCCGTGAACCACAATTTTATCATGCAAAAGTTTTAAATCAACAGACATTTTGCACCAGTAAAATCAGTAATGAAAACAAATTGTGACAAGCAATTACCAGTTTCTGCTGAACATCCATGGAAACTGTTCAGTTTTGTGCACCCCCGGACTGTTCCTGAACTATCCTGGCCTGAATGGCATTCAGTACTAATTTTTATATTCTGTAAGGTCCTCAACATCAAGAGAGATACCTTTAACAAAGTCAAATAATAAATTTAACAAGCTCTAGTTTCCTTAAAGCCTTATTTACTAGGATTAATTACATCCTTTTCTCTCCTTGTTAACTAAATTCTGTACTAAGAATAAATGGGAGAACTGGTAATAATGTGAACTATATACGTATTAACATGGAGAACTGGTAATAATGTGAACTATATACGTATTAACATCATGCAGTACTAGTCAAATATCCAAGGTAGCCCAGGTGTCTCTGCACGGCACTACATTACTAGCTGCCATGTTCATCCACTCCATCTCCTTTTAATACCGATACATCAGCACTTTTCCAACCTCCTGGAATTTCCCTCGCGTTCCAAAGTGCATCAACTACACAATATTCCTTCCATTACTACAGCTAGGGATATTCCAGTGTTAAAAGTGGGAAAAAAATACACTGGCCAAGGCAAACATCTCTCACCTCCCAATGTACTTTGGTGGTGGTTTTTTGGGTGTTTTTTGTTTTATGTTTTGCCTTGTGTTTGTCTTTTGGTTTGATTTATAAAAAAAAAAACCCAACCACACAACAGAGGAATTTCAGAAGCTTTCAGAACAGCAACCTAATTCTAAATACCCAAAAGAGGGAATAAGGATTACTTTGATACCCCAATTAAGGCAAGTAATATTCTTTATATAGTTGGACCAAGCTACTTTCTCCTCTACTTTACAGATAGCTACTTTACCTGCTGATGTTTGAGAGACAGACAAGCTTCTAATCATGATGCATATTAATAAAGACAAAGGTGTATTTCACGCTCCAAACAATCTGTGATTTGGCTTCTGTTTTGTTAGAATTTGGCAAGTTCAATGATGTCAACAGAAATTTTTAGATTCTGGGGAAAAAAAGAAGAGAGGTAAAATAAGATTTTCAATATAAGCTGAACTTAACTCACAATCTCCTTACTCAGCCTTTACATTTGAGTGAAGCTTTTCAGTGAAACCCATGAAGCTTTAGAAACGTCATGGGTTTGTTTCTATGGCAGAGAAATAAGACAATGTTGATAGCTGACTGACAAAACAATATGTATTTGGGCACACTACCTGAACTAGGGGGTGTAAAGAAAATACCCTGTAGCATAGCTTGCTTCACTGCTACCAGCAGAGTAGCCCTCCCCTGTGTTACCTGGTCAGCACATCCTAACTGATCTTAAAAGCACTTCTTGTGCTTTTAAAAGCTTTTAAACATACCTGGCCTCACCTCTTAATATCAACTCCATACAGCACACTGAAATCCTCAGGTAGCTGACAGTAACAAGTGGGAGGGCTGGAACTGAAGAGTCTCTATAAACAAACCTTCACATAAGAAATGCAACTGTAAACATCTATGACTCACGACTTCGTCTGTAGGGATAGTTAAAGAATAATTCTTCAGGAATCCATTCTATCACAGATCTCCCCTAAGTAACGCATGTTAACTGCACCGTTCTTGAGAGCTGTTTCTGTACTACTTCTGTATTTTCACCTGTTAAGAACCATATTGGAAAGATGTTAAGACTTGATAGTTTCTAAGTTTTTATAATACTAAATGAGGGAAACTTCGCTTTAGCTTTAATTTATATCAGACACCAAAATTGAGTTGTCCAGTATACAGCTACCTGAATGTTAACATGACCTGAAACATAAAACACCCTACCCGCCCACCCACCCTTCTACTCTTCAAGGTTATTTTTGTTAATCAGAAAATACTGAGATCACTCAGGTGAGCAGCTATTTAGTTTTCTTATGCTTATTCTAGACAGATATTAAATATCTCATTTAATTCCTGAAGAATGATAGATTACTGGAGAAAACTGGGAGGAGCAGCAGAACAGGGTGTTTTAAATGAAATTCAAATATCCTTCAGTACAAAAAAAGCAACATCTTCAGTTACAGTCAGGAGAGGACAAAGATTCTTTCTAAGTTTCAGCAAAAAATCTGAAAAAAACAAAAGCCATGTTCTGAACCATTTTTATGGGCAGTAAACCTAACCTTTGAACAAAAAAAGGAAATTTCCTGGATCTGCGTGCATCTCTAAGACCACATAGCATTGCAGAGGAGTAGGGCTTGATACTGTATTGAAATTTCAAGGTTTAGTACAACAAAGACTGAGCTGGGCATCTGAACTACAGCCAAATGGATGAACAGAGGTTTAAAGTTAAGCAAACAAATCAGTACAGTTCAGTAAGTTAACACAAACAAAACAGCCACCGAGTCAAAGCTTTGGTTTCTTTCAGCTCCACTGTGGAAGCTGAAGACTAGCAGTTCAGTCAGCGCAGGTAGCAGCGGTGGCTGTTCCTTATTACATGTATTTCTAGAGCACGTACAAGCACAGGAAGAAGCAATATTTGTGATCCTAATGCTCTATTACTCCCTCAAGCATTCCCTCTCTGGTAAAAAAGAGGTAAGAGTAGCAAGAATTGCCAGAATGGGTGAATCAACAAGTTTTTATGCAATAAATATAATCAATATATATAAAATATATCTGAAATAGCTAATGTACAAAAAATTGTTCAGACAGAGCAGGAAGAGCTATCCAGAGGTCAAAGCTCAACACCTGCTTGCTGTTACAAGTGATCTACCAAAGTATGAGGGATAAGGACAAGGAATAGGCTGGCTCTTCTCAGAGAGCAGATAAACCTAATAATGCCCAACATCTGACTTCCAAAAATCTTCACTGGACAAGCAGGAGTTCTTGGACACTGAGGGGAAGAGAAGAAATTAAGTTCCGTAGTAGGCTCTATACAGAAATTCCTAAGCAAGTCAGTAATCACATATAATTAGATTTTTCAGGTAAATGCTGAATAAACACAGGAATAACACGGGTCAGCTTCTGGCACTTTCAAGACAACAGCAATGGTACCGCATCAGGCAGGTATCAACCTGCAGCCACAAGAGCTGGTAACGAGACACACAAATTCGCTACGGTTGATATTCAAGATAGAGCCTGCTAACATGAAACGCTGTTCTTGAAATAGGTCTTTCCCTCAATAACACTGCAGGCACGAGTTGCCAGCAAACTTAACGCTGCAGTGACAGCTCCCCAAGCTCTGTCCGAACTGGACAAGACTCGCTGTATTATTTCAGTTGTAGGGCCACTTGAGGCCATAGGAACTCAAATTTTGCACCTTTTGCTCAAGACGTTATTCCTCAAAAATATCCCACAAAGTGTCAAGAGTATTAACGAAGACATTCTGTGCACCCTAATAACCTGTCTCACGTATACTATAAGCAGAGAGGACTTTAAAATTGAGCTAGCCCTATACATCCAGAAGAAAAGCAAAATGGAAGTAAAAAAATAAAAAAAAACCTATCAGCCTAAAAAAAGAAAGCATTGCTTTGCCCTTATGCTCAAATTGCTCCTTCCTTCAGTCCTCATGACGTCTTCCGTACTGAAGTAACACGTTAGGTACAGCTTAAGTAAGAACAACAGCTTGAATACAATATGGAGCTATTTCTTACACCCAACAGACTCCTGCAAATTCAACAGGCTCTGCACAAGCAGAATAAACTGGAGAACTTGAGAAAATATTTACACACTTCCTCCACTGAAATAAAAAACACATATACTGGAAGTGGTAAACAGTATTTCAGATGCTTCTAATAACACCTCTGGAGTGTATTGCCAGGATTCAATAACTGGCAGGAGGTGAGGAACAGCCATGCATTTATTTAAGGGGGAGGAAAGACTGGGTAAAAAAATAGGAAGTCACAAACAGGAAAGCGAGCTCATTCTCACCAGCAGGCAAGTCCTGGGGATTACACCGAACAGAAAAGGATGCATACAATGTGACAAAACCCCCGTATCAAAGTCATTTCACAAAGCTAAGGCAAGGCCAGATCTGATACCGTATAAATACGTTTACTAAAGAAATTTAAAGTTGATGTAGAGAACAAAACGCAAGCCGTTTGGACACGGAACATGTGCGATTTCCTCTTCTGCATCACAAAAAGAATCGGGTTTTGTGCACTTGGGGATTTCCCCTTCTGCATCACAAAAAAAATCGGGTTTTGTGCCCCCCCCCCCCCGGCAGAACAAGCCCATGCAAGAGAGGGAATAAAACCGTGGTTTGCGATGGGCTTTCGGGCTCCATCCCTAAGCGAGAGCCCGGCCGCGGAGGGGCGGCCGCCCTGAAGCGTGCCTCGGGAGGCCCGCAGGGCCGGGCCAAGTCGAAGCAAGTGACACAACTTGTCGCCGGGTCGGCGGCAGCCC
>NW_008825352.1:10539-15924 GCF_000699105.1 Pygoscelis adeliae | reverse complement strand
GCATGACCAAACACCCCCCCCCCCCCCTTCACCTAAGCGAAACCTTGGGGCCCGCCGGAGCGGGAGGCTGTGCCTGGGCTCCGGGGGAAGGAGCTCGTGAGGAGGATAAGGCCACGGCTGAAATTTGTGCCTTCCCCCGTGCTGAGGAGGGGTTCGCCGGTTGAAAGGCAGAAGCTTTTCTGAAGAGGAGCCAATACTGTCATGAATTAATCCCTAGGAAAGTTGTAGGGCAATTTTATAAATGCCAACGAGTTAGTGGAATTAGGCGGTATTTGCCCGGTGGTTTTAAAGGTCCTTGGGCTTGCCAAGCTCGTAATCGAGTGGGACAAGCTGCTCACGTTAGCTTCAGCACTGCAGGAATGGTGAATGTGGTGCCAGGTACTTAGCAGGGAGCTTCTAGGGGAGTTAACAAGGTTGGGTCCTGCCCGTCAGAAGTTAGATGCCACAGCAGTCTGTCCACGACTGCCCCCCTCCAGCCCCAAAAGGTGGAAACAGCTACAGGATCCATAGTGAGATGCATGAATTTAAATGAGGAAGCACGGGGGCTCGCGTGTCTTTCATTTTCTGCAGTTTCCTGCGTTGCTGAATCCTTCAGGTTTAACATACTTTCCCATCTCCAGTAGCGTTGTTGCAGACCTATAACTGACTGACAGGCAAGCTGAAAGGAGGGGAGAATTCTACAAGCTCATGCTGCATCCTCTTTGTATTTTCTTACCATAAGCACATGTGAAATGGAGCTAGAGTAATGGGTTAAAATATTAATGGTTCCAAAATAAGATGCATTGGAAGGAAGCTGCATTTTTTGCTCCTTTTACTCACCTATCAATCCCTGGAGGACGATAAGGCCAGGAATTCAGAGAGAAGACTCAATGTAAAGAAACCTCAACACAAACCCGTGCTGGTAGGACTAGAGAGTTGTAAGACTGTTACAATTGAAACTGATATGAAAAATCTTGCCCCAAATTTTTGCCCCTTGAGATGTCACTGCAGGGCAGGGTAAAAGCTGTTCAACAGCCTAGGCTTTACCCCGACCTGCTTAGCGAGTGACAAAACCATCAGGCAAACGTTAACATGTGTAAACTGTGCCCTTAAATCCTGGTCTGAATAATGCTTATGCCTTGTTGAGCTGTGTCATGGAGAGGAGAAGGGTCTGCCGGGCTGCTGCTCCGTGAGGAGGGAGTTTGGCTGAGAGGTGGTGTGGCGAGTGGGAAGATCAGGTCCTGACCCTGCTTTACGGGTTTCTCCTGCCTAAGCTCTCCCAGTCCTTGCGAAGAAGCAGAGCACTGGGGGCAGTGCCATGGGCTGCGTTGTGAGCGCCCATATGCCTTTTCGGGGCTGTTGACAACCGAGACCGAGTTCCCTTCTGAGGTTTATGACACCAGGCTGAGTCCATTAATTTGTTACAGCGGGGGAACTGTAGCTTACCGAGCGGCCAGAGGGGACGAGCTGTGTTGAGTCACGAGGATGTAGCTCTGTTTCTTCAGCCTTGGCTGAAGGAGGAAAAAAAATAGTTACAAAGCAATGGCAAAAAGTGACCATTAATTATGAGAGGTGACAGGGTGTAGCCCACAACCATGACCGCTGGGATCTTCATCGCATGAGAAATTTGAATCATAGAAACAGAATATCCTGAGTTGGAAGGAACCCACGAGGATCTTCGAGTCCGACTCCTGTCGGACTATCAAAAGCTTTGCTAAAATCCAAAAAAACCCCCATCCATTGCCTTCCCTTCGTCCACTAGACGGGTTGGTGTAAAAGGAAATTAAGTCAGTACAGCATGAAGAATCTGCTAAGAACATTTCTGGGGAAATGAGGTTCTGTAGCGGGAATTTTTTTAAAAATCATTTACATTTATTCAAAGCTGTCAACCCATCAATTCTCATGCTGTAATTTTTGGAAGAATGGCATATCTTTTCGTGTGTAGCCATGAATCCTGCTTTAAGCTCAAAACTCGGTTCAGGCAGGAATCAAAATGGAGAGGAGCGCTGGCTCCAGGAGACTGCCTGGAGCACACTTTGGTCTCCGTACGAAATGAGGCCCCAGCTGTCACCCTAGGAGCGGTCCGTGGAGAACAAGCCCGTACGTATGTGCCTGACAGCCCTGCGAGGAACACATCAGCGATCGTGAGGAGGCTGTTGCTTTGCCGTGGTTCAACGCGGGCTACTTAGCCGTTCGAATCATTTCTGAGTGCCCTAGTGAATGCCGTGGAAACGTGATTTCGTACAGGCCTGGGATAAGGTGAGAGGTCCAACTTTAAGGCTGCTCAAACCGGAGATTCCCAAACTACAACCCCCTAAAAATGACTTGGCATCAAGATTTAAGACATTTCTTACACGAGGGCTGACGGGAGCTTGCGGCGCTCCAAGGCGGCAGCGTCTGCCTGGGCTCGTTCTGGCTGGTGGGTGCTCTTGGTGTCACAGCCTGGCACCAGCCCCGATGCCGTCCAAGAGGAGGGTGCGCCTGCTGATCAGTTATTTTGCGCTGATGATCTGCAGGGGCTCCTCAGGACGCTACCCTGAGACCAGCAGGTAAAAACCGATACCGCCCAGTGCTCCAGAATCCATATGCACGCCTTTAATTAAAAGGAAGACAGCAGTAAATGAGGAAAAGGAACGTCTTGCCAAAGCCAGAGCATATGGGTAATGTAACTGTGACACAGACACCCTCCCACGGGCTGCAGCTCCTACAAGAAAAGCAAGTAGCTGCAACAGTCGGTGCTGCTGAGCGCAAGCACGTCCGTACGAGAGGGAGATGTTTTAAGCGCTGACACAGATTTGGCTGACAAACGTGGTGCTGGCACACTGTCTCCTTTGAAACAGCAAACACACTGCCGCAAAACATGCTCTGTGGTGCTGTGTCTGTCCCCGTGTGCTGTGAGAGTGGCTCCCAGGGAGTTCACCCCATGGAGCGGTGCGGTTCCTGCGCGAGGGCTGGAGGAGACATTAAGTCCTGGAGGGAAAAGTTGAGTCCCCTGCCTCCTTTCAAACAGCTGGCTCTTGTGATGGTTGTCATACTCCTCCCTAGCCCTCAAATAAAAAAAAAAAACCCAAGCAGGATGCAAACTGCAGTGAACGTTTTAAGTGAGTGCTGCTCCAAAACCAAGACCTTTTTTTTTTTTTTTTTTAAGTTTATTCCAGTTAAAATGACAGTCCTGCAATTCCAGGTGACCTGGCAGTGTCCGTGGGGCAGAGGTCTTCGGCAGTGCTGGCGTAGGCCCATTCAGAGCAAGGGGCTGGGCACTAGATTCCTAAATTAATCTGGTGGGTTTTTTTTTTCCCCAGACGTTCTTAAAGCCACATAAATAATGAGAGTATTCCTTGCAATTCCAGGAGCAGAGTCATTTTGTCCTGACCTGCAGCTCCCTGCCTGCCCTGACAGAAGGCTGCTTTCCTCCTCCGATCTCTCTACAGCCTTAGATAAGCTACACCTTAGCTTATCTTGGAAGGTGGTATTGTTCTGCGGGGATGGGGCTAGGTTTCGGCAGGGCAAGGAGGACACCCACGTAGGTGAGTGAATTGAACTCGTAGCTCTGGCCACTGAAGCACTGGGCTGTTTTTATTTCCAGCAGTTATTCAGGGGGGGAAAAGAAATGAAACCAAACGTAGAAGATGGCTGGGCCACTTTCCACCTCTCGGGTGCTCTTGTCCACAGTTGTATGTGGCAGCTGGGACCCGCATCCCACATCTCTTGCTGCCTACAGCTGACGGTGCGATGCGGTGCTTTGGGAGACACGCTGCTTCCCTCCTGGGGCTTGTCCGGCCCCCAACGCAGGTGGAGGAAGGCTAAGCTGGCAGTGATGCAGCAAAGTGTCCCCTGGTTGTCCCCTTCCCGCAGTCCCATCTGCAGGTAAAACTGCATCCAACAGTGGTTACGCTAAGGCGGTGTCCCATCTGGGACGCCCCATGCGCCGTGACGTGCTGTGCAGCGTTAGCATGGAGCCGCATGCTGGCCGTGCCCTGCGTGTCCGGCCACGCGTGGCGTTCTACCCGAGCCATCCCAAAAAGCTCTGCTCCAGTGAGGTGAGGAAAAAGGACACGGAGGCTGTAACCTGCTGGGAGTTGCTTAGAAACCCCGGGAAACGCTGATGGACAGACCCTGCTCAGCCTGGGGGCCGTAAATCCCCAGCTCCGCCAGCGCTGGCAGTGCCAATGCGATCGCTGCCTGCTCCAGCTCGTGGCTGGCAGCGCCACGGGGCGATGCCGTGGGGGGGGTCCCTGCCTTTGCTGCTTTAACCTGCTCCCTTTCCAGGACCATAAGGGCCACTAAGATGATTAAGGGATTGGAGCAGCTGTCCTATAAGGAGAGGCTGAGAGAGCTTGGGCTGTTTGGCCTGGAAAAATGAAGGCTGGGGGGGGGGTGTGTGTGTTCTTATCCGTGTCTATTAATACCTGGTGGGGGGTAAAGAAGACAGAGGCATATGCTCCTCAGTGGTGCCCCGTGAAAGACCAAGCGCCAAACTGCAACTGAAGTGCAGGGATTCAAGTTAAACTTCAGAAAAGCTTTTTCTGTGAGGATGGTCAAGCACTGGCACAGGTTGGTCAGAGAGGTTCTGGCATCTCCGTCCTTGGAGATACTCAAAACCCAACCAGATGTGGTCCTGAGCTCTAGCTGACCCTGCTTTGAGCAGGGAATGGATGAGCATTTCCAAAGGTCCCTTCCCACCTCAACTGTTCTCTGAGTCTGATCCATCGTGGCTCGGTGATGAGACCCGCACCAAGAGGTGCCCAATCTCTGTGGGGATGGGTTCGAAAAACCAGTTCAGCTGGGCGAGCTCCGGCCCTGGCTCTCTGGACCCCTGCTGGGGGTTGGGCACCATGGTGTGTTCCCACCACAGGTACAGAAGACGGTAGAAACCAGGGCTGCCCCGGGAACACCGACAGCGTTCCACACTGTCGGTGTTCCCGGGGCAACCCTGGTTTCGATGGGTCCCTGGGCTGGGCACCCCCATCGCGTAGCTGCAGCGTGGCCACCTCGTGCCACCTCGGGTGATGCTTCCCACCGAAGTTTGGCAACATCTCAGCAACTCTGGCAAAGCTGAGGGAAGGTGGAAACTCCTTCCGCTGCTGAAGAGGAGAGACCCGCTCTCCTTTTGGTGAAACCAAAGGCCGCCATGGGAGCAGTGTTGATCCTCAGCTTTCCAAGCGCCTGAGAAACACCCAGCTGAGCCCAGCTTTGTCCCTCAGTCCAGAAGCATTCCTCCCCGCATTTATAAAGACAACGTTGGAAACGGCGTTTAAATCCCTGCCGTGACAGCGTCCCTGGAAGGCAGCGCAAGGAGGCGCGCTGTGGGACCGGGCAGTGCCACGCACGGCCGCGGCAATCCTCTCTGCCCCTCGGCACGAGCCAGGAGGGCCAAGACTTCCGTGCCCTGCGCCAGGTGACGGG
>NW_008825352.1:7835-9285 GCF_000699105.1 Pygoscelis adeliae | reverse complement strand
CTGCCCGGGGCCCCCTCCAGCCGCCGGTGAGCTGATTTACCATCTTCCCCTGCGAGTACACGCTGCGGTCAGTGAACCGAACTGCAGAAGCTCTTGTCCCCTGCCCATCCCCAGCCACCTTCCCCGGCTAACGCCTGGCAGGGCAGAGCAGAGCCGGTGTGCTACGGCCACAGAGTGAAGACCTCTCTTGTCCTCCTCAGCATGCCCTTGGGCAGGTCCCCAGCCAGCGTCTGGCTCAAAAAGCCCTCAGAGCTCCCGATTCAGATGCTGCGAATCCTGTTCTTCAGCTGCCTGCCGTACCCATGCCCACACGGGGCAGGGATCACCCACATTTGGGCTGCAGGAGTGCTGGCTTGTGGAGAGCCTAGCTTGGGGCAAAGGGGCCAGGGCTCGGGGCTGTGCCAGCTCCAGCGTCTCAAACAGCTGTGCACATCTGCATGCACTGGCACAGGGATCCCGAGGGCTTCCCCAGGACCCTCGGGCACACACAGGGATGCACACTTCCATGCCACAAGCTGACTCTGAGATCTTCACCCGGCACCCCTGCACGCAAATCTGCCCGCGGCGGCCATCCCCAGCAAGAGGTGGTGACATGGACAATCTGCCGGGACACGGGACACGAGGCATCTACATGTGCCGGGGTGCCATGGGGATGGGCTCTATGAACAACCAAGACACACAGACTCCAAAACGTGACATGGCTGACAGGCTCTAAGACAGAGACATTCGTGAGCAAAGCGGCAGGAGCAGGAACGGGGGGACAAGGACGGCTCACGTGTCCCAACCTGTGCAGCAGCTGCCACGATCTGGAGGCCTAGAAACCCACTCAGATGGTTCTCTCAGTGCCATCTAGCAAATAATAAATAACAACCAGGCTTAGTGCTCTGTGGCCACAGGATGCCTGGCCCTCGCTGCCCGCTGCCAACTTGCTCTTGCCTGGCAGAGCTTGGGGCACGATGAGCCAGAGTAAGCCGGGTAAGGCAGGGGCCAGCCCGGGACCCCCTTCTCCCGAGGGCACTGCTGGCACCAGGAGAAGCTGCTCGGGATGCCGTGGGTGGGGAGGGAGCAGAGAGGCACAGCGGGACACTCACCGCACAGCATCAGGCTCTGCTTGGCTGCCTCCCGCACAGGCTCCTTGTCGGTTTGGCACAGGTAAACCAGCTGCTCGATGCTCTCCTTGGCCTGCAGGGGAAGGGACAAGGGACTGAGCGTGGCTGGCAGGGCTGGCAGCAGGGACACAGCCCAGAGGGGAAGGCAGCACCGGGCGCTGCAGCCCCATGGTGCAGGAAAGTCCCTCATCCTGTCCCTTCCCTCCCCATTTCCCTTCCTGCTCCGCGTCCCTGCCTGCTTCTCCGGCACATTTGGGGCACCCCCCCCAGCTCCTCTCTCCCGGGAGCAGGAGGCTGTGCAGCTGTGTCCGGACTCGCCGGCCACACGCGACCTCTTCCTC
>NW_008825352.1:6946-7606 GCF_000699105.1 Pygoscelis adeliae | reverse complement strand
GCGGAAGCGAGGTTTTTCCGCCAGGCTGCGGGGCGGGGCCGACACGGCGCTCACCACCTTGCTGTTGCCCTCCACGAGGAGCAGGCTCAGCGCCTTCAGTCCCTCCTTCTTCAGGCGGCCCTCGGGCACGCGCTTCAGGGCACGCAGCACCACGTCCTGGTCGTCCGAGTTGAGGTTCTGCGCCAGCAGCGCTGCGGGGAACCCGCCAGCTGAGCCGAGGCGCGGGGAGCCTGGCAGCACCGCCCACACGCCCCTGCCACTGCAGGGAACCCATCCCCGGGCACTCTGCACCCACGCCGGGCAGAGATGGCCCCACGCAGGGTGCCAATGCATGGCGCTGCTGGGGCACCCAAGCCAAGATGCCGGGGACCTACAGCAAGCACCCAGGGTGCTCAGGAAGGCAGCACGGGAGCGGGCTGTGCACCGGGTAAGACCTACTTGCCCACCCCAAGGATGGCTGAGCCTCCGGGTGATGCCCCAGGGCATTCATGGCGGTGCCGCAGGGTGATCCCCTATGCTGATGCTCCGGCACCCCATGCCAGCGTCTAGGGAGGGTGGGAGGGCACCCACCTTCCTCTGCCAGCTCCATCACGTAGGTGTCGAGCACCAGGGCACCAAGCGACTCAAAGTGGCTCCAGCAATGGAAGATGGGGCACCGCA
>NW_008825352.1:4887-6909 GCF_000699105.1 Pygoscelis adeliae | reverse complement strand
GGGGCAGCCGCCGATTCAGCACATCCTCCACCAGTTTCACACACACTGCAGGAAAGGGCCGGGGTCAGGGTGTGCAGCAGCCGTGGCCACCCCTCTGCGGGGCTCCTGGCACCCATAGGCTCCACTCATGGTCACTCAGTGGGGCTGGCAACTCTCTCCCCAAACACCCCTGGGCGCCCGCTCACCGGCATCAGCCAGGCCAGGGTGCCGCTCGCTGATGGGTGCCGCATACTGGGTGCTGAGCACCTGCAGGAACCGCTCCACGGGGCAGGTGTAGACGTTGGGCACCTCCACGCAACGGTCCCAAAGGGGCAGCACGCCCTCCTTCCGTGTCGAGAACTGCACCACTGCAGGGACAAGCACCGTCAAGCCACGGCAGCAGGCGGGTGACTCCTGCCCTCCGGCTGGCACGGGACCTCGCTGCCCAGCCGTGCCCACGAGGGGAGACTGGGCCCCGCACAGTCCCGGGGTGGCACGGACGGTCCCCTCAGCCACGTGTCTTTACCTTCGGTGGCAGAGCCGGCTGTTCCCGCTCGCTCCTCCGTCAGCTGGCACACGATCTCCAGCACCTGCGCCTCCCGCAGCAGCCTGTCCAGGGCGTACATCTCCCGGCACCGCAGGGGACCGAAGGTGCCCAGCTTCTGCAAGGCATGGCCAAACCGGGGACCTCACCGCCCACACCACAGCCTCCATGCTGCGGCAAGACACCCCTCGAGGGGGCACCCACAGCCCACCCCAGGGCTTCCCTCCCCAGGACGTCTCCTGCCACTGTGCCCCGGCCCCTGTCCTCACCAGCAGCAAGAGGTTGCAGTTGTTCAGGTGAAGCACCAGGGCCTTATCCAGGAACTCGTTGCCAGTGCTCATGGGGTCGGTGCTGGCCTCGGAGCCACTGCACATGCCGGTGTCATCTGCCCCTGTCTCGCTGGCGCTGGGGGCCCTGCTGCCACGCCGGTGTCTGCCAGCCCTCCTGCAAGCCGGGGAGAGACCGAGGCAGCGGGTCAGCGCAGGAAACCTGGACCCAGCCCTTCCCCATCCACAGCGGCAACACTGGGCAGAGTTTCTGTAGGACCTACAGTATCATGGCATCAGGGCTGGGTGAAGGAGCAGGTCCCAGGGACACAGGGCATAGGGGCTGCCTCCCAGCCCAGTCCCCATGGAGAGATGTGGGATAGCATTGTGCCACCAGAAGGGCCAGATCCTGCTGCTTCTTGACCTGGACCTGCCCTGAACTGTGATGGGCTGGTCTAAATGTGCTTGGGCATCCTGGCGGAGCTGGGCATCCCCCATCCCAACTGCCCCAGGGCCGCGTCCTGCCCCGCGCCCCATCCCATGAGCCCCGCTGTGCACCTCTCGTCTTGGAGAGGCTCCTCCTCGGAGCCCTCCGAGTCCTCCATGTCGGAGGTGTTGAGGAAGCTGAAGCTCTCCAGTGCATGCTCCACCGTCAGGCTGATGCTGGAGGCCCGGCTGAGGAAGACGCCCTGCTTCTGCTGTGGAGGAAGGCATGGCGGGTTTGGATCCCGGCTTGCCAGCCAAGACAGCCCCGACACCTGCATCCCTGGGCACTACCATCAGGAATGGCCCTGTCCCCATCGTCCCTGGGCACTGCCAGAAGGGATGGCCCCGTCCCCATCGTCCCCGGGCACTACCAGCCAGCATGGCCCCATCCCCATCGTCCCTGGGCACCACCAGCAGGGACAGCCCCGTCCCCCTCGCCCCCGGGCACTGCTGGGAGCCCCTCACCAGCAGCATCTCCTCCAGGCGCTTGAGCTCCCGTTCGAGAGGCTGCAGCTCTGGGAACTGCCCCCGATAGTCGTCCAGGGCTGAGCCCAGGAGGCCAATGGCCTCCTCCAGACCAGAATCCACCGCCTTCCCCCGTGACACCTCGGGGATGCCGGCAGGCAGCGGCGGGGCCGGGATGGGCCTCTCCTCTGTGGAGGCTTGTGCCAGCACCGCGGGGACCCCGGTGCCGCAACCGCCCTGTGCCGGCGCCTGGCTCTGCACTGGCTCGGCCCCGTCAGCCTC
>NW_008825352.1:3967-4593 GCF_000699105.1 Pygoscelis adeliae | reverse complement strand
CGTGCCCGTTGGCCACTGCCTCCTTCTTACGGCTGCCCGGCTCCTCCGGCTGGCTCTCGGTGGGTGGGATGCCGACGACGCCAGCCCCGGGCCTGGCCTCAGCCTCCTCCGGCTGCTGGGAGAAGGAGATCTCGATGGCGGGGGCAGAGGCCTGCACCTCGGGCTGCCCGATGGGCTGGTGCGTGGCATGGCGGGCGCTGCCGGACAGCTGGGGGCTGGAGGAGTCGTCCGAGGACTCGGAGGAGATGGACCAGGCCGTGCCATTCTCCAGATCCTCCTGGCGCCGCAGCATGTTCTGGGAAGGGGGGAAAAATGGTGTCAGACGAGACCCTCCTACCAACCCTGCTCCTCCGGCTGCCCTTCCTTCAACGAGGGGCAGGATCCGGCCAAGCTGGAGGGCACCGAGGATGTTGCGACCCCCGGCACAGGCTGCCGCTTTGCCCTGGCTCTGCCGGCACAGCAGGGTGGGCAGCAAGGACCCGGCAGACCATGGCTGCCTCTTCCAACCCTGCACCCCACACCGTGCCCGGGTGGAGTCTGGCTCCCCAGGCCCAGTCACGCATGCCCCGGAGCCCCAGGGTGCCAGCGGCTCCCCAGCGCGGCGGGGAGGCCCAGCCAGGCCACGG
>NW_008825352.1:0-3469 GCF_000699105.1 Pygoscelis adeliae | reverse complement strand
GTGAGTAGGAGACAGGGAGCGGCTACGGCTACTGCGGGACAGCCACGCCGCTGGGCTAAGCTACTGGCCGGCTCCAGCCCTCTCACTTACGCGGCCCTGCTGCGGCCATCTCCCGAGCTCGGCCGAGGAGACGTCACCGCAGGAGCAGCTCTGAGACAGCTTCTCGAAGAGTGTCTCCTGAAAGATGTCCAGCAAGGACCAACCGTGCTTGTCAGCCGCCCGCCCCAGGCTCTTGGGCAGAGAGAAGAGGAGCTGTGAGTGTGGGAGGAGCAGGCGCCGGTACCGGGGAGCCGTGGCTGGATGGCTGGAGAGGAGCTGCCCACCCCCGTGCCCGAGCCCTGCCACCCTCTGGGACGTAGCCTGGGCACATCCCTGTGCGGACCCCTCCAAGGGCCACCTCTCCTGAGCTGCCCTGCCCAACACCACACTTACGTAGAAAGCCTGTTCCCGCAAGGACGGCGTGTCAGGCGGGCTCTGGTTGTAAGTGGAGAACCTCTTGTTCACCGTGGAGGCCTTGTTGACGGTGCTGGCTGCTGAGGGCTGGTCGTCCTTGTCGAAGGGGCTGGGGAGGAGAGCAGGGAGGTGAGGGGTGTGTGCCAGCCTGGGGGGGTCTCAACCCTACTCTGCAGCAAGCAGGACACCAGGACCCCATCCAGTCCAGCTCTGGGTTTCCATAATTGCAGCCCAGTTTTGGGATGGGAGAGAGCCTGGGGCAGGCCACCTCTTGCCACGCCATGCCGGGCATCCCCAGCCCTGCCATGTGCTACCAGCAATGCCTGCTGAGATACTCACTTCCAGGTCACCTCCAGGCTGAGTTTGAGGGTGCCCAAGTCGTTGATATCCACAGCCACTACCTGGGGCAGAGCCGCAAAGAGGTCCTTGGTCTCGCAGGACACATTGCCCACCACAACGTGGTTGGCCAGGCTCTTTAGCTCTGTCACCTGGAGGAGAGGGAGAAGAAGATGAGGTGAAGCCACGGGCTTCATCTTATCCATGCTGGTTGCATCCACGCTGTGTGCCAGGATGCCACCACCACCAGGCGGCCTCCTCCCACCCCAGTGAGAGTGAGGTCTAGGTGAGGTCCTGGAGGGAAGCCCTGCCAGGATGCAGGGTGGTAGCTGGCCCACACCATCCCTGCCCCCTTCTGCACTGTACCTTGATGGAGAGGAACTCGGTGACAAGGGGCAAGAAAACCATTTCCTCGCTGTCCCACACCTGCTTGCTGTTCACCTCGATGCGCCCCCGCAGTTTCCACCGCTGCCGTCCGTACTTCATGAAGATCTGGGGATGCAGAGACGTGGGCGTGGGGTAGATACAAGTGCTGGGGTGGTGGGTGCTCTCTGTGCGTCCCCGGGCATGGCCAGGGACCTCTGCCACCCTTCACTGCCCTGCAACGTGCCCTCCACACCAGCGCCCACCTACGCCCCGCAGGCACCCCAAGGGCAGAAGAGCAGATCCCAAACCATACGGTCCCACCAACCTCATACTGGTCACCAGCACAGAGCCGGGCAAAGCCTGCCAGTCCTGCAAGAGAAGGCAGAGGGGCGTCAGCAGGCAGCAGGCAGGCAGGCAGCGGGCCAGGGACGGAGCGAGACGTGTTACCTTTCATCCGGACATGGAACTCGCCCAGCTGGCTCTCCAGCTCGTTCTCCAACAGACACATGTTCTGGGGACAGGCTGCCAGCACCCATCAGCAGCCACTCATGGGACCCAGCACTTTGCCAGCCCACCCCATCCAGCTGTCTCACCTCTGTGTACTCCTTGTAGCCCTTGCTGGCCTCGGCCAGGCTCTCGCGTGCCTCCCGGCTGCCCGGCGAGCGCCTTGACCATGTTGTGGGCTCCATCGCGGAGCCGCCGTTGGATGCAATAAGCCTCGTAGAGCTCATCTATCTGCAAGGACAGGCCCGAGCTGCAGTGAGGGGCAGGGTGGGGGACAGCCCGGCATCCCAGCGCTGCCCCGACGTTGTCCCAAGGTGACCCCAGTCCCCAGCTCTCACCTTGCTAGCATGAAACTCCAGGCGACGCAGGAAGCGCTCGATTGACTTCACTTGCTGGAAGAGCAGAGGAGACAGCGTGAGCGGCAGCCCAACCCCTCCGCAAAGGAGCCGCAGGTCAGGATGTGCCCGACTGCGTGCCCATGCTGCGGCTGGGACGGGTCCTGGTCACCAGCCCTGCCTGGGAGGTGCAGGGTGGCAGCCGACGGTGAGCGGAGCAGAGGCTGCGCTTGCATCCACGTGCTGCAGCATCCTCCAGCCTCCCCTGCGCCGGAGGGTCCCCCAGGAGACAAGCCAGGCTCCAGGGTGCTCTTCTCCCAGCCTCAGAGCTAATCCAGGCTCAGCACTCACCAGCAACAGCTTTTGTTTGCAAGAAGGGGGTTACAAGCCCCTGCCTGTCTCTGCTTCATCCCCTGCCTAGACCCACACTGCCCGCAGAGCCCTGATCCCACCCCACAGGGACTCTGCCGGGCAGGGGACCGGGGGCAGGCAGCGGGGCAGTGCAAGCGGAGAGGGGCTGGCGGTAGCACATCCCAGGCGCTAGGAAGGGGGAGACAAGGGGGATGGGGCACTGATCCCGCTTACCTTATCCAGATCGTAGAGAAAGCCCTGGAGGAGAGAGGAGAGCGATAAGACGCAGCACAAAGCCAGCTCTGCCCACCCAAGGAGACCCAGCACATCGCACCCACCACCCATAGCATGTCGGCAGGGATATGCAGCACCCAGCCAGGGCTGGAGGGTGCATGACAGTAGGACAGGCGCCCCATGCAGCCCAACACCAGAGCCCAGGCTGGCCCCTGACATCCCCACAGAAGTAGGCTCTGCCCCGGGACACAGATGGCCCACGAGCTGCCCCAGCCGTGCCCACAACCCCGGCTGTCCGCCCAAAGCACCGCTCCCCGTAAGGCTCTTCCCAAGCGATACTCACCAGGCGTGAATTCCTCTTGGACTCGCGGATCTGGGTGCTGAGCTTCTCCAGTTCCAGCTGGTGTACCTCCAGGTAGGCTCTGGGAGCAACCACACCACGGGGGTCAGGCTGGGACACCGTGTCCAGAACTCCTGCCACCCACAGACCACACCAACCCAAGCACATCTGGCCCTGCATCCCCACTTCCCGCTCCAGCACCAAGGTGACGGAGCCCACTTGTGCCTCTACACAGAACATGGTGGGATACGGGACCCCACGCAGCTCCGGGACGCCCAGGCACTACGCCCAGGAGACCTGGTATGTCCCTGCCTGGTGAGAGCAGAGAGCTGCCGACCCCAACCCATGGCAAGCTGTCCCTGTGCCCCTCAGGGGCTCCCTGCTTCCAACCACCCGGCCACGGGGAGCCCCAGCACTTACGTCAGGCCCTTCTTGAGAGCTTCGTACACCTCGTCCAGGCGGTTGGGCTGAGGCACCTTGGGTGGTGGGGACTTGTGGGACATTGAGAACATCCTACTGACCCTGGAGCCAGTCTTGCGGGAGACGGTGG
>NW_008825351.1:0-560 GCF_000699105.1 Pygoscelis adeliae | reverse complement strand
GTTGGGGTACAGAACCATACAGCATTCTCAGGGATTATATGAACCTTCACATCTAGACTAATAGGTCGCGGTCCCACCACGCAATCTGTCAGTGTAAACAATTCCATTTCCCCTGTAGTTAATACTTTGGGAGAGATACCATCTGGAAGAATTTCAGTCCTCACCACGTCTTGTACTGGAGGTGTTGTAATACGATCACAGGGTGTTTGATTATGAATATTCCGGCTGTTTAACAAAAACTGCTTTAGTAAGATGTGAACTCCAGTGCTGTAAATTTTTAGTACTGGTTAGCTTTTTTAATTGTTCCTTCAACATCCCATTCATTCTTTCAATCAAGCCATTAGCTTGGGGTTGGTAGGCAGTGTGGAATATCCAATCTATCCCTAGCCCTTGAGCCCAGTCTTGGACATTATGTCCACTAAAGTGTGTTCCTTGGTCACTCTGTATTTGGTGAGGAGGTCCATATTGATGAATGAGTTGTTCTAGTGCTTCAGTTGTGTTATTCTGATTAGCGTATTTGGTGGGTTTAGCAAAAACAGTCCTGACACTGTATCCACAGC
>NW_008825350.1:0-15790 GCF_000699105.1 Pygoscelis adeliae | reverse complement strand
AGGTGCAAAGTCCTGCACCTGGGGAGCAATAACCCCCTGCACCAGTATACACTGGGGCCACCCAGCTGGAAAGTAGCTTGGCAGGAAAGGACCTGGGAATCCTGGCTCCTGGGTGTCCAGATTGAACATGAGCTGAATGTGAATATCACCTTGGAGATCTCCAAAAGCCATCTGGACAAGGTCCTGGGCAGCCTGCTCTAGGCAACCCTGTTTGAGTAGAGGAGTGACCTCCAGAGGTCCCTTCCAACCTCAACCATCCTGTGATTCTGTAATGGGTTGCACAGCTGCACGCTGCTGAGGCTGAAACTAGAATTTTTGACTGAAGCGTAACGTGAAATCTTCTTCTTTCAGTAAAACTGTCATGGTAGTTTTTGCAAAGTTTAAGTAATAATGCATCTTATTTTTCATATATTTTGACACAAGCTTCTTTTCTTTGTGTCCTAGGTTCTTGCAGTTTGTGCTTTTGAATCATAACTACTTCTGAACTAGGCTTGACTGTATTTCAGTGAAGGCTTAGGTATAAATATTGGCAGCTTCAGAATGGTTGAGCCCTGACGAAAACTAGAGTGACATAAATTTTTCCCACATCTCACAGATAACCAATGATATTATTGATTCCAGGCTCACACTGTACTACTAAACTCTTTCCACTTTTTTCAGGTATTTGCTATTTTTTAAATTCATGCTTTTCCTTAATATGCCTGAATTCCAATTTCAGTCTCCAGAAAATGAATAGAAATGTTGAGACATACATTCTTTGTGTATAAACTATAGTGAAAAAGTTATGGTGGGCTGAGGAAGAATGTATGGGTATATAATTTTAAGACTTCCATGGTTTTATATCAGCAGTGCATTCTTACAATGGTGCCACTGTACAGCTATAATATACCATAACACTGATTGGAACACTGTTTTTTTATAACACTGTTGTGAAGATTAACTATGTAATATGTAAGATTTTTAAACAAAGGAATGCATAGTATAATCATTTAAATAATTGCTTTATTTGCTATTTTGAGGATGTGTGTACTTACCAAGTGAAAGAAATAAACATTCATATTTAATTTTTTTGTGTAAAAGTGATGTTAAATAATACATGTAACATTAATAATATAACTTTATAGAAAAATAAACATTTTAGTATGAAAACACTCCTGCACCCTGTTTAATATCTAAATGGAGATTAATGAAAAGGTCCAGGTTTTGCCCGCAGTGATTAGATGGAATGACCTAACACCCATTTATGCTAGTAGACAGATCTTCAGTTAGTTCTTGATCATATAATCTAAAAAGTAGGCATTTCGTTTATACTGTCTGTTTAGGTTCCTTTCAGTCGTAAGAGCAGAAAGTGTGTAGTTCATTTGTTCTGAAGACTGATTCATCCCTTCTTTGAGAGCAGGAGAAGAAAGAGTAAGTGAGAAGGGGGAGACAAGAGGCATGGAAATGGCATCTACCAATCTGAAGTTTCTGTTCTCCTACTCTCCTGCTCTTAGTTGGTCTAATGGCAGAGTATTGCTGTTTCAGTGATTATAAAAAAAGCCTAGAATGCTGAATTTGAACTTTCTAATGGATTAATTGTAGGTAAGAATCTCAAGCCAAATGAATAAATATTCAAATTTTTAAATGACATAAAGGTAGAGAGGTTAAAGCACAGTATGGAAAATGTATGTTCTGAAATTCTTTATTCCTTTTATACACATGACAACCCCCCTCCCCCAGTGACTGAACTGTAAATTGAGCTTTCCTTCACTGAAACTATAGTTTGTTGTCAGCTCCCCTGATACAGGAAAGACATATCACTATATTCAAGGCTGTTACAAGGAGGTTCTATTATTTTCAAGTAAACAAATCTCCCTAAGGCTTATATATATTTACATATAAATATATACAGATTTATATTTGAATATGCACATACACATATAAAGCAATAATTATGTGTATAATTATATATATGTAATATTAAAGGTATATAAAAAATCATAAGGTGGTTTAATCGTACTTGGTTGCTGACCTCTTCTAATGCTGGTATGTTCAATTACTTGCAGACATTTTCACAGAGAGAGTTTGTGCATAAAAAGCAGATGTTTTTTTCTATTTGCTCTACCACATAGCTAGGTAAATACATAGGCCAGTTTCCAAACATTAGCACCAGGTAAGCTTTTAGTTTAGTATCGGCAAATACTGATGATATGAACCTGGGGCAGATCATGCTTTCCTCCTGGGCTTCCCAGACATGGTTCTGCACACATACTTAGTATACTTGTAAGTAAGCTTGCAAGTCTGTGGAGGTTCAATGATTTTTATATTTTAAATTAATATAAAATTGAATTAATACATACAAATAAAAATTCATATAAAGTGGTTGAACAATTCCTTTTGGCCTGTATCTTCAAATTAGGATATCTTTGTATCTGGGTATTTGGTTATGCAAAATTATTTCCTTTGACATCATATGTTTGTGTGCTTAGGAACATGCAAACCTTCAAGGACTGGGAACATGGACAATCTTACCTTCATTTCTTCATCAGTAACAGCATCTAATCCACAAAGTTTTTATGATGACAACTGTATTAAACAGTATAAGAGCAACAGATCCAAATGCAATAAATGAAATAACTTTATATCTATGAACAGATGCCGTACCTGGGTCGCATAATGCAGTTATTACTGTTTTGTTCAAAATATCTCTTTTTCCCATTGTTTGTCACTGTGTAGTTACTGTGTTTTGTTTTATATTAAGCATTTCCCTGGCTGGTATTACACATGCTGTAAATATACACCTCTAAATTGCACAGTAGTAGTCAAATTAATCCTAATGGGGAAATTTTCCATGCGTATGTCTCATTGATTCAGCTGGTCTACCCACATGGTTAAGCTGATTGTGTAGGACTGATGTATTTAACTATAAACTGTTCAAGGTAAAGACTCAGTGTTCCTATAGTGACACACATGGTGCTAGAAAAGACCATCTATATCATCAGATCCTATGTCTTGTTTTTATAGTCAAGCAAGTCATCTATGTATCTCATATGGACACACAGAGTCATATGTAGAATAACTTCTCCAGTGAAATCCTACTTCTGATTTGAGATGTGGGAACCATTTTAGTTAAAACACTAAGAAATTTCAACATTGATCCAAAACAGAAAGAGTGAAGAGCCTCTAACTTTGAGATACATGTTGCTCAAATTGTTAAAGGTGCTAAAAAATATAAAATTAACAGTGTGCACAGAAAACCTCAAAACAAAACCATACTCCCAATTTCATAAATATAGAGAAAGCACTGTCTTCTGAAATTTGAAATGATGACTTTCCTGTTTATTTCAACACTACTTTTGGTGGGGACTTTTCCTCAAGAAAATACAGGAATATACATTCATGGGAACAGATCTGTTTCATCTGCATCACATATATGTATAATTTTCCGTTTGTAGAGCAAAATAACATAATTCATCTTGTATTATTTCATGTTAATATTGTTTCAGTACATTCTTTTCATCATCTATATTACCATTTTAATTCTTTCAAACATAGAATGTCTATATACACTGAGCACAGTGTCCACAAACATTAGATTGAGGGACTTTTTTCTTGCCAGCTGAAAAACAGAGAGAGATTAAAGAAGTAGCCATATTGCTGGCAAGCCACTCACATTTATCATCATCCCAGGCTGACACTGTGGAGGAGAGTCGCATATTTAATTAAACTTCTTGTTCTTCCTCAAATGAGAGCCTAGGATATAGGGAAAAGTAAGATGAAATGTGTGCTGCAACTGAATTTAGCATAACGCATCTATGACTCTCAGTTTTGGAAGGACTCCAGTTCTAAATAACTGGCAGCTAAAAAAAATAGGAGGGGGGGGGGCAGGATTATCCTGTTTACCAAAAGGCTCTTTTATTTTAGTGAGATCTGGAGTTATCTTCTATTGCTTTTACTTTGGTAGAATTGGAATCAGAAATAAAGCTTTAATTTGATACCTTAAAAGAAAGTGAATGAACAAAATTAGAATCTTCATAAAATTATAGTAGCATCCAGATGGGTAAGAGAGAATTATCACTCTGTGAATGGAAGAGCTCCTTCCTGAAAATCACAAGTATCACCGTCTCCCAAACTTTCTAGAACTGAAACAAAGCATATAATAAAAAATTGAATTTTTGGCTGTTTCAGTGTAAATACAAATATGTGGTGAGTTATTCTGGATTACCTCCAAAAAGGCAATATAAGGAACTGTATTTGTGTACTATCTAAATACAGCAAATACCGTGTTATCCTGAATGTAGATATTTTGCCTACAATATTTTTTTCTGTTCAACACCTTGAATTCAAGGTTTTCAAGAACCTGCTAAGTGTTAAATAAATTTTTTACATGTTTTTGACACATTTTCAAAATTGCTTTTCCAGAAAGTAGAGTTCTGAGTCTATTCTGCACTAACCTACAGCCTTAATAAAGCGCAAAGCCTATCCTTAAGTTGCTAGCATCTGCTCCAGTATAAACTGTGGAACCTTGACCTTCCCTTTCCATGTTGGAATTAGATTTTCATTTTCAAATATCCCAAAATGAATGATATAACAGAGTTAGTGAACACTGTGATGTATCCTGCCCATCTCCCAGATGGTAAGAGCAAAATCACTGGTTTCTGTAAAGTATTGAGAGGCTTATGTATGGAAATGGATACTTATTGTTAGGTGTATGTCTGAACACTTTTTCCTCATCTTTGAACTCAATACACATAATTTTTGCCATTACCAGGAGAAGGAGCCAGGCTTTGTACTGACCTGGCAGTGCAGGGTCTCAGGACTTGTCTGCAGTTGCCTCAGCTTGAGCTGGTTGGGGCTTGGTTTAACAGTTGCGCAGTGGTCAGTGACTGCTGCCTGACTTGTTTTAGCCTGAGCCCTGGGAATACTCTGTGTGATAAAGGCCCAACAGCCCCAGGGAACCACTGTGCAACAAATAACAGCCCCTTGGCGTAACAGGGCTGGGGGACGCTGGGGACAACTTTCAAACTTCAACCCGGAACCAATGAAAAGAAAACAAAGTGTGTCATGAAAAACAAAAAATAACCACAAGCAGACCCCAAGATTAAAGAGAAAGAAAGCATTGACATCAGCATTATGTTTCTCCTACTAAGAGAAGGAAGAAGCCTCCACTGTTGACTTAATACTCCTCTCAGCAGAGAGGGCAGGACACTGTCAGCTCATCACAACCTCCTTTCCCCCCTCTTCTTCTCAAGGAAGGACTGAGTGTTGACTTTCAGATCTTGAGGGACGTTTTTTAGATGTGAGCACCATACCAGTGTACAGGGATAGCTACTAGGAGTGTCTAAGTGTTTTTTTGGAATAACAATTTTAGTTGTATTGTTAATGAGCCTTTTCTGCATTAAATAGTCTGGACTATTAAGCTGTTAAAACATTAATTGGACTAACAACAAGTTCTTATCTCTGTGTACAAGATGTATTCGCTTTTGCTCTTTAGAAGATTTTGAAGTGTAAGAACCTTTTTGCCTACTTTTCCTAAGTACACAGCAGCCTTCCTTCTGTGCAGCATCACCCAGCAGAAAGAAATTTTCCATGGTAAAAGCCGTATGTTTTGTGATCACCTTAGATAACTTTGGTTGAGTATTTTCTAGCTGAGTGAAGCATGTCCTTATTCCAGGTTAGTCTGTAGCTTATGTTACATTCTTTCATAGTTTTGAATCCTCTGGTACTAAGAGTAATGAATCTGGGTCTCAGATTCATTTTTCCCCAGGAAGTTTTTGAATGAAACCAATGCAATGGCTGTGACTCAAAAAAACCTCAAAGCTTATTCATGGTCTGAGCATGACTACTGGATTGTAGCTATCATGAATTTAGGTGTCATTTAGTCCTTTTCCAGTTGATTTGTGAATTGTGATGGAGCTTAGGCAACAGCTAAATGCCTAGGTGCTCAGATGGAGCGCATGTGTATATACTTGTATTTAGGTAGCTATGGCACTTGCATTCAGGAGGCTGTTCAAGTATTTATATTTAGCTACAAGAATTTATTGCTTAGAAACAGAGGCAGTAGTTAATTTGTGCAGTCTCAGGCTCAGCATTAGAGAACAGGCTTTCTAACTCACTCAATGACCAACATAATGTACAAAAACCTTACTTTTAATACTTAAAACACAGAAATGAACATTAAACAGCATGTTCATATAAAACATGACTTGTCTGATTTTCACCTGTGAGAAGAAGATAGCATTACAATTTTGGGATATCTTTTGGAAAAAAAAAAAGTGTATATTTGCTGTGCGTGTATATGTACATGCATGTGTGCATATACATGTATGATTTGGTTTCTTAAAATAGCTGCTTTGATATGTGCAACCCCTCATGATATGTAGGGAAGTAGCTTAGTGGTGCTGAGACAACAATTGATCCTCATACAGCCCTACGGATGTTCACTGAAGAGCATATGACCTTGCAAAACCAAATCACAGTTTAATGTTGTGAAATTTTTTGAAAATTAATTTTTGTGAGAAAATTATATTTTGTTTGGAAAAGGTTTCTCATATATCTATAATAGTGTCTGCAGACAGAGAAAGAAAGACTGCAGAGTAGCCAACAGTTAGTGCCCTCATTATGCGGATGCCAAACGTCTTTGCTCTGCACTAGAGTGTACCCACAGATATATGTGGGTACACATATATCTGAACCAGATACACAGGTATCTGAACCTATCTCAGAACCTGGAAACAACGGGGACAGTAGAGAAGGCTATGGAATTTAATGTATCCTTGTTCCCAACAAGAGTTTATTACATTATACGTTTCCCGCAGAATAAGAACTAAAATATCCACCATTTTGGTAAGTGTCCTACTGACTCTTTTGGGAGGAGAAAACTACAATGAAACACTGTACTTCTTCCACCAATTTAAAGGCAGCTGAGCTACTAAACATGCATTTACAGTCTATGTGGTGGGAAGGATTGTTTTGTGGCTCTGTATTGGCAATGGGAATAACACAGAAAAGAAGGACAAAGACGAAAGGAAAAGGAATAAGGGAGAGAAAGTGCATCAAAGCAGCGATCAGCCAATATTCTAGATGTCACTTCATTGTTGTGTGACACTATGTGAATAAGCACACTGTCAGCTCCTCAGATCAAATCAAATAACCTTTCTGCTTTGCCACTGTGAAAGGTATTCAGTAACATTGTCATGGTAATTGCCAGAGTGCAGCACCATCAATTCCCACCTCATCAGGGGCTAATCTACTTGCTTATAAATTGGGAACACGCAAATTCTAAGGTGTATAAAAGCACTTGTTGATAGGAGAGAAAGTAGGGATAGATCAAGAAGGAACACTAAGGTTTTCATAGTCTTGCAAATGCTTTTTATAACAAGCAAATCTTTAGTTAATATATCCTCTAATTCAACTAATAAAACACCTATGTATCTTAGGACAATCATAAATAGTTCTCATGATCATTTTGTTTTTGAATGATGCCTTTTTTCAAGAACTTGCAGTTTCATGAGCCAGACACTTCTCATAGTTTGTCATTATAGCATAGCCTTTCAGAACAATTAGTTTAGACAATGAAACCCCATTTATCATCATTTGACATACACTAATTTCTTATATGGCCATAGACTTCTTAATATATTAATCTGATTCCAGGCAGTTTGGAGTTGCACACACCCACAAAAGTTCAATGTGTCCACAGGCAGAAAGCAGCAGTAAACATAAATGACCAGGAGTAAACTTAAAACTGAAGCAGAGATCACTTCATCCATCCTGTAGTTACCAGGCTTTTCCTGACGTTATTAAGTCAACCTCTTGAGGTGCAATAAAAGCACACTTTGCAGAAGTGTGAGAACATGAAATTTTATTTCTAAACTTTTAGTGTTATCTGAACTGGCGGTTGGATTTTAATTCTCTACAAGACCAAACCACTTTTTAATTATGTTATTTTTCTCCATAATATGCTCATTTCCTGATACGTATTGGCATCAGCTTAAGACGTGATTCTGCACACTCTGGGAAAATAAGATATATAATGAAAAATGTTTAACTTTTTTGCTGTAGTCATGACATTTTATGCTTCTGTGACAAATTTTTTTCTTTGTTGATATTTCATGTTTTATATACAAACTTAGATAAAATGAGTTAAGTAGTTTAAAATCAAGCCAGAAGACTTACTACTGAAATAGAAATTCTTAAAATCCCTATATGATGTCCTGTCAATAGATGATGATAATGACATAGTCTCAGGTGTCAACAGGAAGCATAGTTGTATACTAAATCTTTTTATTCAAGATTATTGTTAACTACATTAAGTTCAGTTACACTGAAGCATGTACTAAGTTTAGAAAGCATCGCTGAACTGGGAACTTACTGAGTATATGAATTTTCAAAAGTGTTCTGTAAACTAGGAAGAAGAGAGAGGAAATGATACTCTATATTGTGTATCTAGTATGGGTATTTGTAGATATCAGACTAACATTCCTGTAATAAAGATAAAAAAAGGGACATATGATGAGAAATGAGACATATCAAAGGAATTTGAAAGGTATATCATCATAGTGATTTATATAAAAAATGTATTATCTTAATTTATATAAATATTTATTACCTTAGTTTTTATATTTTTATCTTAGACAGGTAAGCCTCTTTGCATAGGTGATGGAAACAATTAGGTAAACCTTAGATGAGATTCATCCTATCCTAAAAGAAATGATTAAGATATATCAAATGAACTGCCTATAACGTGACTTTGACTACAACTGGAGCCTAGTTCTCAGGTGGGTTTCTGTAGAGTAGACATATTTAGCTAGGTAGTCTGAATACCACATTTTCAGTAGGATTAAGACAGAAAGGCATGTCCTGGCTGAACATCCAATCTGTGTTTGGGTCCCTGTGAAAAATAAGTTCCATTGTTCCCTTTTATATCTCTGTTTCAATACAATGGGACTGTACAAGTCTAACATTGTTATTTAAATACTGGTTTTAGCAGAAAAATACTGCAAAAGAGCAGGAAATGTGTCAGAAGATGACTCTGTATTCAGAAATGAAGCCAGGTGAAGATCTTTTTCCAAAAAGCCTTTTGGAAAAAGGCATAAGCCTTTGTTGATCTGTGCTAGAGTGTTACTAATTTTTAGGCTATAAATATGAAAAAATTGTAAAGAGAAGTTATATACTTATCAGTCTATAAAATGTATTACCTCTCCCTATAAATATGGCAACTCTAAGGAATAAGAAACACAGATAAGATCTGACCCAAAGGACACAAAATAAAAATTTTAAGGGTAAATTTTATGAGGTTAGAATTGAAAAAAAAAAGAGTTATCAGGAGAGTTTGTACAAAAAAAACTCAGAACTGCCATGTTTTTCACTGCATGGGTACATAAGCTGGGGAATGGCCAAATTCTTTCTTCTTTTGGTTCTTCCTAATTTCGGAAGACAACTTGTTTGGAATTGAAGTGACAAGTAAGCAAAGGAATCTGTCCAGACTAGTAATTATCAATAGTGTTGGTATCCTTCAAGGATGAGGAAAGTAGTGTCCAGAATACAGGTAAGAATGTATACTTTTTTATTCCATAATAAAGAATTAAGCTGGTCACAGAATTGGATAGTTGTTGTAGAGCCTCATTTTTCTTTAAACAAAATTTCTCAGTAGGTTTTAAGGAATTTAGATCAGTCATTAAAAACCAATAAGTAAAACATTATTGTCAGCCAGAATGTCCCAGGGCTGCTGACCAATGTTTTCTTTTCTCATCCCTTCAATAATCAAGCTTCAAATTTGCTTCTATTTGGAGGTTTGTGTCAATCTCTGTGATTTCATGCACCATTAGCTGAATTGATAGATCTTAATGAAACCCAGAGAAACACTATAATTTTTGATGTTTTCCCTATCAAGATGTTTATGCATTTATTTTGTGAGTTAGGTGAGAATTTAAATTAATATTTTTAGTTTTCTAGAATTTTAATTTGGAATCCTTCTGTTTCCCATTTTCTGAAGCTATGTTAAATATACATTCAAGCTTTTCCTTTAAATTAAATCGTAGTATCCTATTAAGAACTTCATAAAAATATTTTTAAATTTTGTACAGAATTTTGTCACTACATCTTTGATTTTTTTAATTGGATAATATATTATTCATAATTATCCATAATTTGCACAGTGATCCCAGAGTTGGCAATAGGCTTCCTTTCAGAAAACTGGTTCAGAGGTGTCCCATTTTTCTGTAACCCTCCTCCCTAGGGCTCTGATGTCTGTAATTTATGGCCTAGTTTTGTGCCACATGGCCCTGTGACCTTGACTCAGTTTCATTAATAGATGTTAACTCGTGAGAAAGTCCATGAAAAGAAGATATGCAAAACAAGTAAAAGCACAGACAGAAGTAGAATTAACAACTCAAGGATTCACAAGGGGAAATACTGATGTGAAACTTTATGAAAATTCCAAGGAAAAAGTGAGAGAATCAGGAGGCGGGAGGTCAGAGACCCTGGCTTTCTCACCTGACTGTCTGCCTGGCCTGCAGACACTCATCAAGGATAGTGAACGTATTAACGCTTAGTTTAGGAGTTTGCTAGTCCTTGTGATTTAATGTCTGTGTTGGCCAATAAATATCTTTGCACTCTTCAGCTGTGTATATTCTGTTTACAGACTGTCCTTCAGAATGGCAAAAACTGTCTGAAGAAAGTGATTTGGAAAGGAAAGATTACAGTTACCATATAAGTACTATGTATATCTTAAAATATTACAAAGGTCAAAGATATCACATCTCAGAAACAAATGTCTGAGTTACCTTTAGGTAACACTTTTGCTACCAGTGTTATCACAAATCACACGGATATAGGGTGTCTCTCTTAGAAAAACTTCCTGCAAGTCCAACTTGAGGCATACTAGTGTATTATGTTTATAAACAAAAAGGTTTGATATTTTAGTCTCATTACTGAAGTCTTATTTCCTAATGAATACTAAGGTAATTGTTTAAATTTTCTATTCTTACACTGACATCCTATATTTTAGCTCTGAATTTCAAATTATGTTGAAAGTAAGGGAGAAAATCTGGAATCAGAGAAACAAAACCATCAGGTTTGTTATTTGAAATGTATCCATAATTGCAGGTTAGGTCCAGATATACTTAAGGGTCTGGACCCTACAATTTGGATGTTGAGGAAGAAAACCAAATTTCTCTTTTAAAACTATTTGTAACAATAAAATAAAAATAAAAACCACTGTACCATAATGAAGAATCAGACCATGGAAAGCCGAAGTGAAAGCTGGCTTACAGTTGTATCGCTTTACTAAACTATATAAACAACAAACATGACCCTAATCACTTTGTACAGCCAATTATAGTTCCTCTACTAGAAGTTCTAGAGTGCACTTAACTCAAAAAATGAAAACTCTCTTGCTAAATTAAACCAATCGAAATGGAAATGAGAAGATTTTTATAATATATACATTTCCAAGGACAGTCCATAAAACTTTGCATGTCATTTATTCTGTCTGAGCACAGGCTCTCCGGGTCAATTCATTAATTAGAGACATTAAATAATTTCATAATTTTATAGTCACAAATGTATCCTTTTAGAAATGTTACCGTCATGTCCATTTCTCTCCTTTTTGCACCTGCATAAAATACACAGCCAGCCTTGAAACCCCTGAGAACTGGTGAAGCCTGACTCGGTAGGTACAGAACCTCTTTCCTAAGTGAGGTATTGACTACAATAATAATGTAAAGTAATCAAAATATTTTAGGTGAAACTGTAAGTAATTACTCTGAATATACAATCAGGCCCCCTAGGCCTCATGATCAGAGACAATTACAATGCCTAAGTTTACAAGACAACAGCAGCTATTGGCAGGTTAAAAAAAGGTAGAAAATCACAGCTATCATTATATCACCATAACTATCAAAATGTATTTTCTTGTCTTTTCCATTTGAATTCTCCAGAAAAGAGAATTTCTTTCTTCCGGAATTAAGAAATCTATTTACTTTGACTGGATATACATGTATAAAAAAATTATTTCCCATCCTAATCAGAAATTCAAATCCCGTGTTTATGAAGCGCCATGTGATTTCTTCCCAGGAACTGTAACAAGGAGATAGTTTTTTAAACCCAATTATTTTTTAAATAATTTGCAGCAGATGCTTTACACTCCTTCCTATGTGTGATGAGCCTAGCAGCTTACATGAAACCATGATAGCTCTGCTGTCTTTCAAGAGTCTATGCAGTAGAGTAGTAAGAGTACAATCTTTCCCCTAATTACTAGTGATGTATGATAACACATATTGTAGTTTTTTTAGGGTTTTGACACACTGAATCATAAAGTAATGACTACAGTGCACTTAAAGGGCTCTATGCTCCCTTTTCAATAAGGTCAGGTAGTTTTCTTAATCACTTTTGTCAGCTGTGTTAACCTTCAAAACCTACTTCTGTTTAGTGGAGTTAGGACAGTTAAACCTGTAAAGGCTAATTTATTCTCTGATTTTTCTCCTGCTTCTAGGCAATTAGAATTTTGTTTTGTTTCGCTAAGCTACATCAATTTAAACTGAGCATGAGATTGACCTATTTAATATTACTGGAGTGTTGATGTGACCCTTCAGAATGAAAGGTTTTCCTTTTTCAAGTACTGAGCGGCAGTCAGAAATTAAACTAACAATAAGGCAAAACAAATGACAAATTGGAAAAAAACAGTATTTGAAGTGTAAACCAAGGAATTGGAACTAGCATGCAAACACCTTTAGAAAAGTCCTGATGTTTTATAAGAGCCTGAGGAGTCGTTGGATACTACCTGCATTGCCCCAATTACCTTTGCCTGGATATGTGAGAGATCAAGGAATAAAATTAAGCTTTATAGTCAGTGGAATGATACCACAGAGCTCACTTCTCCTGGAATGACACCAACTAGTATACAGCTAATAGAAAGCTGGTAGGTGGTTTCGTGACTTCGTAGGGGCTGGTGCAAAATGTGCACAAAAGAAAAGAGCTGGGCTGGCGAGGGAATTAAGTTTCAAAAGGAAATTCTGGCAATGGAAGAAAACTTGTTGTTGTAGTGGTCACTGCAGTGCTGTAGGTCACTGCAGTGAAAGTGGGCACGTGGCAAGGTCTGCTCTTTGTGGCAGCAGGAGACCCTGTGAAGCATGTGAACACACTCATGACTTGAAAAAAAAGTGATAAAATGACTAAAGAATAATATAGCATAGCATAGCATAGCATAGCATAGCATGGAGTAGAGTAGAGTAGAATAGAATAGAATAGAATAGAATAGAATAGAATAGTTGGAATTTCAGTTGGAAGGGACCTACAATGATCATCTAGTCCAACTGCCTGACCACTTCAGGGCTGATCAAAAGCTTAAGCATGTTATTAAGGACATTGCCTAAATGCCTCTTAAACACTGACAGGCGTGGGGCATTGACCACCTCTCTAGGAAGCCTGTTCCAGTGTTTGACTTCTCAGTAAAGAAATGCTTTCTAACATCCAGTCTAAACCTCCCCTGATGCAGTTTTGAACCATTCCCATGCATCTTATCACTGGATACCAGGGAGGAGAGATCAGCACCTCCCTCTCCACTTCCCCTCCTCAGGAAGCTGTAGAGAGCACTGAGGTTGCCCCTCAGCCTCCTTTTCTCCAATCTAGACAAGCCCAAAGTCTTTAGCCACTCCTCATAGGACATGCCTTCCAGCCCTTTCACCAGCTTTGCTGTCCTCCTCTGGATGCATTCAAGGACTTTCACATCCTTCTTAAATTGTGGGGCCTTGAACTGCACACAGTACTCAAGGTAAGGCCACACTAAATACAGTGAGATAATCACCTCTTTTGACCAAATGGTTATACTGTGCTTATTGCACCCCAAGCTGCAGATTGCCCTCTTGGCTGCCAGGGCACACTGCTGACTCATATTGAGCTTGCTGTTAACCAGCACCCCCAGATTCCGTTCTGCAGGGCTGCTCTCCAGCCACTCCTCTCCCAATTTATACTTGTGCCTGGCATTACTCCATCCTAGGTGCAGAATCCAACATTTCGACTTGTTAAATTTCATCCCATTAATCATAGCCCAATGCTCCAATTTATCTAGATCCCTCTGCAGAGCCTCTTGTCCCTCAAAAGAGTCAACAGCAGCTCCCAGATTGGTATCATCAGCAAACTTGCTAATGATGCATTCAACTCCTGCATCCAAATGATTGATAAAAATATTGAACAGAACTGGCCCTAGAATTGAGCCCTGAGGAACACCACCGGTGACCAGTCACCAGCCAGACATAGCCCCATTCACTACAACCCTTCGAGCTCTGCGCTTCAGCTGGTTCTTCACCCAGTGCACTGTGAACCTGCTTATCCCACAGTTGGACAACTTGTCCAGAAGGATGCTGTGAGGGACAGTATCAAAAGCCTTACTAAAACCCAGAAATACTACATCTATTGCCTTCCCTTCATCCACTAGGCAGGTGACCTTATCATAGAAGGATATCAAATTAGTTAAACGGGACTTTCCTTTTGTGAAGTCATATTTAGGGTTGACTCAAGGGACCCTACCTGCCACTGATAAAGAAACTCCTGTAAGGAACAGCATGAGCTTTATGATTCAAAGAAATGGATAAAAAGGAGTTTTATGTGACTACCATCACAGTACAATGTGACTACCGTCACAGTGCAAGTAGAGTCAATGGCTGACTGCTGTTACCCGTCTCTGTTAGAGGTAGTAAGAAGGGACCCAATACAATTTTGTATATGTTAGGGAAAAACAAAGATGGATTTAAGGGGAATTACCCCAATACTGCCATCTGGAGACTCCTCATTCACCAAAAAGTAAGTATGACAGCAACGCCTTAACGTTTTGTTCTATCTTCCCTTTTCCAAGCATCAGTTTGAGAATCATGTTGGATGAAAAAACAAAACTTTAGCATTTTGATCCACTGGAGATGGCAAACTGCAGATTGGCCTAATTCCTGCCTGTGGAAATACAGTAAAGAGAAGGAACTAAATGAAGCGAAGGGATTTTCAAAACCAAAACAGAATTACATGAAAAAGTAGACTGAAATCAATGTGAATTAAGACTCAGTTCTCCACTCCCAGTTTAAAATTGCTACTAACAGGCTTTTTGAACTGATGTGAACTGGCAGAGTTTCCTGGATTTCAGTGTGACAGTGCTGACGCTGAGATATTACAATGTTTTAATTCATAACAAAATTGGAAGAAAATCAAGTATTTTGCTATTATGCTAATAGATATAATACATACAATATTACTGCTAAATTACAAGAGCACACTGCTGACCTATGGTCAGCTTGTTTACCTCCAGCACCTCAAGACCATTTTCTGCAAAGGTCCTCCACAGTCAGTCAGTTTGCAACCCAGTCTGCTTTATGAGGTTGTTCCATCTCTGGTGCAACACTTCACATTTCTCTTATAGGAACTTTATGAGGTTTCACACAGCTCATTCCTCTAGTTTTTTGAGGTCCTTCTGAATGACAACCTTATCCTGCAGTGAGGTGATTGTTCCCCACATTTGGGTATCATCTACAAATTTGTTGACAGTTAATTATGTCCCATTGCCCAGGGCATTGATGATGATGATGATACATTTTCTTGTCCCCGTTTTTGACCCTTGAGCAGCATTAAAGTGTTAATTTTGTTCGAAAATACATAGGTAATTGCCACCATTTACCCATGCTTTAATTCACAGAATCACAGAATGGTTGAGGTTGGAAGAGCCATCTGGAAGTCACACAGTCCAACCCTCTGCTCAGGCAGGGCCACCTTGGATGCCCGGCACCTTGTCCAGATGTCTTTTCAATATCTCCAAGGAAGGAGACTC
>NW_008825349.1:0-2654 GCF_000699105.1 Pygoscelis adeliae | reverse complement strand
TGCAAGGGCTTTAACTGCAACGGTGTTAAGTGCAACAGCTTAAATGCAACGGCGTTAGATGCAACAGCTTTAAGTGCAACGGCGTTAGATGCAACGGCGTTAAGTGCAACACCAACCGGGGTTTCTAAGAGGCTCAGGGTCTTTAAAGCCCCTCACCCTGTTGCTGCTCATCCCCCTCCTGCACCCCATCGCCTTCCAGCACAGCATTTGCAACGCTCCGCAGCTCCCGGGATGCTCCTCCACCCATTTCGGCCAGGCAGGGAAGTGGGGGGCTGCGGTGACCGGGGCTGTGCCACCAGCAGCCACCAGCTCTGCGGTGACGAACCCCCCAGCCATTACACAGCATCCCCCGGCCTCCACGCTGACGACTGCAGCAATTACAACTTGCTCCAATCCATTTTTTTTTACAGCATTTTCAGGGCTTGGGGTGGTTCAGGGTTTTTTTTTCTTCCCCCCTCATTTGGCTGCGATGGAAATTGCAGGCTCAGGAGCTCGCGGTCCCCAGCTCCCCCGTTCGACAGCAAAATCTCATTTAATCAAAAGATGCGGTGGCTGGATGTGCAGAAGCACTTCTCTCTCTTTTTTTTTTTTTCCCCCTTAAGAACTGCCATTTTAGCTGTAGCAAACAAACACGCCGCATTGTCCCCGCGACACGACTGCCTCCAACAACCCGGCAGAACCCTGCCTGCAAATCCCCGCTGCCTGCGCACCGCCAGCCCTGTCCCGCCACCACCGAGCATCCCAGCTCCCGGGCAAAGGGGGTTTTGGCCCCGGGAGAGGGGAGAAAATTGGGGTTGAGCTCAATTTGCGGGGCTAGCAGCGGCGTGGTGGGCAGATGTGGAGTGGGGACGGAGCCGATCGCAGCTGTTCCACCTCCAGTCTCTTCCCGTTTCATTTCATCTCCCCTTGGATGCTGGCCCGGGGAGCTGGGGGGCGGAGGGGGGGGATAAAAAAAAAAAAGCTCTTTCATCCTCAAAAATGGTCTTGCACCGAGCTCAAAGCAGCAAGATTAAAGAGCTGGCAGAGGAGGGGAGAGGGGGGACCAGTCCCCAGGAGGGCTGGGTCTGGGGTGCATCGCTCTCGTCCCAGCCCGCATCCCCAGTCGCGGTGGGGACAGTGAGGGGACGGGGAGCTTCGGCGCTAGCCCCTTTGCTGCCGTCCCGTTAGAAAGGCTCCCTGCACACACGTGGAGCACGGGACACGGCAGGGACCCCGGCACATGCGGGCAGGGAATGGGGACCCCACTGCCATAGGAATGGGGACCGGGGATGCCGGCACATGCAGGCAGGGGACCAAGGACCCCAATGTCATAGGGACAAGGTCAAGGGAGGCCAGCACATGCAGGTAGGGGGCTGGGGACCCTTATGGCACGGGGATGGGGACTAGGGACCCCTGCACATGCAGGGAGGGGAGCGGGGACCCCAACACTGCAGCAACAAGGAGTAGGGACCCCAGCATGCACAGGCAGGGGACAAGGGACACCATTGCCATAGGGGTGGGGACACTGGCACACGCGAGCAGGGGACCAAGGACCCTGATGCAGTGGGGATGGGGACTGGGGAACTCCGGCACATGTAGGCAGGGGGTTGGGAACCCCGATGCTATGGGGACAGGGCCACGCAATGCCATAGGGACAGGAGACCCTGGCACACATAGGCAGGGGACTGAGGACCCCGATGCCACATCGATGGGGACCGGAGACCCCAGCACACATAGGCAGGGGACCAGGGACCCTGATGCTGCGGGGATGGGAACCGGGGACCCTGGCACATGCAGGCAGGAATCCGAATATCCCAATGCCATGGGGACAGGGACCAGGGACCCCAGCACATGCACAGTGCCATAGGGATGGGGACGAGGGACCCCAGCACACGTAGGCAGGGGATGGGGGATGCTGATGCCATGGGGACAGGGACTGGGGACCCCAGCACATGCAGGCAGGGGACTGGGGACCCCAGTGCCGTGGGGACAGCTCACTCCCAGCATGCCAGCGCCAGGGACACCCCGGGAAAGGCTTTTTGGGACACAGACCTGCAGCACAACCATGCGTCCCAGAGGCACCGCGCCACCGCTTTGCCGTCCCCATCCCCAGCGGGGCAAGAAAAGCCCCACCAGGAAAAGCCAAAGTAGGGGGGGGGACATTTTGCTTTCCCAAGGTCCCATCAGCTCCTCCTCCGAGCCACTTCCCCTCTTAATTACCTGTGATAAAGGGTCCAGGTCAGTAATCCGAAAAACAAACCTCGTCACAGCTAATTAGGTGCCAAAGGGCAAGAGCGGGGCTCGTTTATGGGGCCACCGTAACAACCTGCAAGGACTCTGCTCCAGCGCTGCCCATCCCTCCCCAGCATGATGCAACCTCGGGGCCGCACCGGCGCTCGCCACATCCCAGCACTCCGCAGTACCCGGCACCCCGGCACCTACGAAGGGGTCTTATTTTGCAAAGCATCCGTGGATCCGGAGGCGGCTCCGGCGTTGGCGGGCAGGCGGGGGCACACGCCGGCGCATCCCGGGTGCGAGATCTGAAGCATCCCCATCCCTCGAAAAACACGTGGTGCCGAAGCCGCTCACCGCGGACTCAAAACTTCGGGGCGGCCACGCGTTTCGGCACGTTCTCCCTGACCTCAGGAACGTTCCCCGGTGCCACCAGCATCCCC
>NW_008825348.1:0-751 GCF_000699105.1 Pygoscelis adeliae | reverse complement strand
CAAGGAGGAAGCTTAGTCCTCCTGGATCCGACACTATTCCAGCAACATGCTAATAAGCAAAGCTAGAGAAACAATTGTGTTTCAATTCATCCCAATATAAAGTCACGCAACACAATTTCAAAGAGCCAGCCTACTGCCACAAAGGAAAAAGGAGACCAGCGTTGCACGACGTTTAATGTAGCTTCAGGTCTGGAGACAGCCTAATTGGCACGACGTTCATAGCACATTCTTTTCAGTTCTTCTGCAGCTAACAAGAGTCACTTCCAGAGTAAACCCAGGCTCTGGCAACGTCTGCGCACATCTGACTGCAAAAGCACATCCACTCACACTCATAAAACCACTCTACAGGCAGGCGCGTGAGTCATTGCCTATGGCATTTTAGCCCTGCTGCAACCTCACTGGCATGAAAACAGGGCTGTCGGGATGGCACAATGCTCTTCGGTTTCTCTCATGCAGGGATACTTGCCGACTCAAAAGGATCTCAGTCCTCGTTTCTGCATGGTTGCCACCATCTGAAAAGAGATTTAACCTCAACAGTTTGTAAGACCTCCCAAAAGCCTGTGAGGGCAGCAACCTCGAACTGCTGTCTGCTGATGACCACAGCCTTGAAGGATGGACACAGGGAGCCACGTCATGCTCAGCCACTGCTTTGGGGGTTTTTTATTAGTATTTATGAATACTGTCATTATTAATTACTTACCAGAGGCTGACACAGCAACAAGTCATAAACTTTCAGACCAAGTTTGAGCTC
>NW_008825347.1:0-1049 GCF_000699105.1 Pygoscelis adeliae | reverse complement strand
AAAAAAAAATTGCTTTGGTTTAATAAAGGTTGAACTTCCTTTGCCATCTGACAGGTCATTCATCTGGTGTGGGTGGACCCTTCCAAAGATTTTCAGCATCTTACAAAACAAAAGGTCCTTCTTTTACTTTCCTCTTTACTGAAATTCAAATAGTTGTGATAATTAGTGAGATTATCGTTCCTGCAAAGGTATCTGTTATACCATGTCTGCCTTGTTTCAGTTCTTTTCGTCATTTGTGGCTTCAGCCAGTTAACAAATGAAGACACAGAACTCCGTAGGGTGCGCTTTGCTTGAGGTCTCATTTTAAAAAAGAAAAAGCCTGATTGTCTGCTCCCCAGCCTTTTGGCATGGGCGTTGGTTTTGGTGAGGGAAGCCGTGTACCTACCAGCTCAGCTGCTTCACGCGGAAACTCTCAGATTCCGTGGGTATCTCTGGGGAACACCCGGTGACTGTTAGTGCTTTCTGCTGCCAACTGTGTTTCGGAGCGTCTGGTTTCTGGTAGCGCTGGTATGTTGCTGGAAGAGAATGTGTCCAGAACAGATGAACCCAAGGAGTCTCCTGTTTTGCAGAGTCCTATGAACAAATCTCTTCTCTCTGCATGCGTGCCCTTGCTCTCCTCTTTCCTGGGGAGATCCAGTAAGGCATCAACTCTTCTACAGCTTTGCTGCTTCTGAAATATTGAACCTGTGCCTTTTAGTTGTGTGCTTTTTGATAGACGTTTTAGTCTTCCCTTCTTCTTGATTGACCTTACAGCTGTTGAAGCTCCTTTGATTTTGCTAGGAATAAAAGTCTATGTTTTGAAGGCTCTCTATTTCGGCTTTAATTGTCTTTTGAAGCATGTCAGGCAGGCAGAGAGGGGTGCATGTTTTGCCATCCTGTTTTCACTGTGCCAAGTAAGGACCACTGGGTTTAGTTTCTGTGACTGTGGTTTCCTTAGCCAAGAATCCACGCCTTGCGTAGGGATTTTTATTTGCCTTTGTTTCAGATCTTTTTGTTTAACATCACCTTTATCAAAGCATCGCTTTCTAAAATTGTAGCTCTGTCGGGTT
>NW_008825346.1:2349-3032 GCF_000699105.1 Pygoscelis adeliae | reverse complement strand
AGGGGGCCGGGGATGGGGGTCTCGCCGGGAAGAAGGGCTGCGCCCGGAGCAGGCGAGCCCGTCCCCGGGGGCTGCCGCAGCCTCGCCGCGCTCCCGGAAAGGCTGGCGTGGGAATTTCCCTCCCTAAAGCCAGCCCTGCTCTGACCCGCGGTCCGACCCGTCCCGAGTTGGTCCTGGGTTCGGGGGCTGCCGGTGCTCGTGGCCGCTCGGGCTTCCCGAGCTGGGGGGGTCCCGCAGGGCGGGCAGCCCCCAGCACGGTGTTTCTGGGGGAGCGACTCACGTTTGGCTTCTCCCCTTGTCAAAGGTAATGGGGACGGCACGGGGACGGCACGGGGACGGCCCCGGTGCAAGGAGCCCCTGCCATGTCGCCGAAGCGCTGCAGAGGGTCCGCGGCCCCCCCAGCCCGAGCACGGCAGGTCCCCGAGGGGTCAGGAGGCCAGGGATGGCAGTGAGGCCGAGGCAGGTGGCTGTGGGCGCGGGGGGTGGAAGCGCAAGGGGACGGTGATGCAGCAGCGGGCATCCGCCGGGGCGCACCCCAACATCTGCGTGGAGTGCGGCAAGAGCTTTGCGCAGAACGTGGTGCTGCTGCCCCACCGGCTCAGCCATGGTGGGGAGAAGCCCTTTGCCTGCCTCGACTGTAGCAAGAGCTTCGGCCTCCGCGCCAACCCGCTGCGGCACCCGGC
>NW_008825346.1:0-751 GCF_000699105.1 Pygoscelis adeliae | reverse complement strand
GCCGGGCCTGGTCCCCCCACCAGCGCATCCACACCGGGGAGAAGCCCTACCAGTGCCCCCACTGCAGGAAGGGCTTCTGCGAGAGGTCAGCCCTCATCACCCACCTGCGCACCCACACCGGGGAGACCCCCTACCAGTGCCCCCACTGCAAGAAGAGCTTCAAGCAGAGCTCCTGCCTCATCACCCACCAGCGCATCCACACCGGGGAGAAGCCCTACAAGTGCGGCGACTGTGGCAAGAGCTTCAGGCACAGCTCGGACCTTGTCGTCCACCAGCGCATCCACAGCGGGGAGACCCCCTACCAGTGCCCTCACTGTGAGAAGAGCTTCAAGCAGAGCTCGTCCCTCATCAACCACCAGAGCTCCTGCCTCATCACCCACCAGCGCACCCACACTGGAGAGACCCCCTACAAGTGCGCTGGCTGTGGCAAGAGCTTCAAGCAGAGCTCTGCCCTGATCCGCCACCAGCGCATCCACAGCGGGGAGACCCCCTACAAGTGCCCCCACTGTGAGAAGAGCTTCAAGCAGAGCTCGTCCCTCATCACCCACCTGCGCACCCACACTGGGGAGAAGCCCTACAAGTGCAGCGACTGTGGCAAGAGCTTCTGTGAGAGCTCAGCCCTCATCAGGCACCAGCGGATCCACCTGGGATAGGCGCCTGCTGCTGCTCCTGCTCTGGGCATCCAGCCCCGCTGCTTTCGGGGGGCTGAGCCGGACGGAGCTGAAAGTGGCTCGGGGGGGCCGGGGGGGGG
>NW_008825345.1:0-391 GCF_000699105.1 Pygoscelis adeliae | reverse complement strand
TGATTTGTATTGTTATAAATTGTGTTAAGTGCTCAATAACAAAATCTGTATTAAGCATGGAGTATACTCCTTCAAAATCTGTTCATATAATTGATGTTCCAGTACGACCTTAAACTGGTCATGAGTGAGCACCAAACTTACTAAGACTGTGCTCCCTTTTAACTTTGGAGGCAAGAGGTGACTGTAGCACCACTCAGAGGAAATGAGTCAGTCGTGACTGTGGTCACAGGGTGGATTGTGTGGCGGGTGCACCCGCCCTGACAAAGACTGGGGGCATTAAATCGCTACATCCTTACATTTTGCACCCTTACTTTCTGCACCCTTACTTTCATGCCTTTAAGGTGACGAGTGCTGATTGTCAAGTACACACCTTGGGCCAGTAATTATGGTC
>NW_008825344.1:0-282 GCF_000699105.1 Pygoscelis adeliae | reverse complement strand
AGGAACCTCATGAAGTTCAACACAGGGAAACCCCAAGTCCTGAACCTGGGAAGGAACAACATCATGCACCAGTATATGCTGGGGGCCACCTAGCTGGAAAGCAGCTTGGTAGGAAAGGACCTGTGGTCCTAGTGGACACCAAACTGACCATGAACCAATGTGTCCTTGTGGCAAAGCAGGTTCACAGGGTCCTCTGCTCAGCACTGGTGAGGCCACACCTGGAGTGCTGTCTGCTGTGTTGAGCTCCTCAGTGCAAGAGAGATGTGGACATACTGGAGAGAG
>NW_008825343.1:0-5495 GCF_000699105.1 Pygoscelis adeliae | reverse complement strand
GGCAAGACATGTGAACAGCAACAAGAAAGGTTTCTATAGGAACATCAGCAGCAAAAGAAAGACCGGGGAAAACATGGCCCCACTGCTAAATAAGGCAGGGCCCTTGGTGAAAAAAGATGTGGAAAAGGCTGAGGTTCTCAATGCCCTCCTCCCCTCCTTCTTTACAGGTACAACACCCTCATGTATACCAGGCTCCTAAGACCAGTGGTAAAGTCCAGAGTGATGTAGACTCACCATCAGTGGTGGGACAATCAGGTTAGGAAACATTTTTAAAATGTGGACCTACACTTTGTCCATGATGTAATGGAGCAAGTAGTCCTACAAACCATTTACAGACAAGAAGGTGACTGGGGGTACTGGGCATGGATTTATGGAGGGGAAATCATGACTGACCAATCTGATGTCTTTCTACAATGAGGTGACTTGCTTGATGGACATGGAAAGAGCAGTGGATAGTGTTATTCTGGACTTGGCAAGATGTCTGATGCTGTATCCCATAATATCCTCATAGACAATCTGGTGAAGTGTGGGTTAGATAAGTGAATGGTGAGGTGGATTGAAAACTGTCTGAATGGGCAGACCTAAAGGGCTGTGATCAGTGGCATAAAGCCCAGTTGGAGGCCAGACATGAAGGTTGCCCTCCATGGCAATAATGGGTCCAATCCTGTTTACCATCTTCATTAATGACAAGGAAGATAGGGCAGAGTACATCCTCAGCATGTCTGCAGATGATACAAAAATATGAGGAGTGGCTGATGCACCAGGTGAATGTGCTGCCAGTCAGAGGGACTTGGACAGGCTGGAGAAATGGGCCAACAGGAACCTCATTAAGTTCAACAAAGGAAAATGCCAAACTCTGCACCTGGTGAGGAATAACCCCATGAATCAGTATATGCTGGGGCCAACAGGCTGGAGAGCAGCAGAGAAGGACCTGGGGATTCTGGGGGACAAGAAGTTGACTATGAGCCAGCAATGCGCCCTTGTGGCAAAGAATACTAATGGCATCCTGGTTAGAGCATTGCCAACAGGTGGATGGAGGTGCTCTTTCCTCTCTACTTATCCTTGTTGAGGCACATGTGGTTTCTGCATGCAGTCCTGGGCTCCCCAGTGGAGGAGAGACATGGACATACTGGAGTGAGTGCAGTGAAGGCCACAAAGATGGTGAAGGGACTGAAGCATCTGTTGTATGAGAAGAGGCTGTAAGTGCTGGGTGTGTTCAGCCTCGAGAGGAAAAGACTCAAGGGGATCTTAAATACGTGTATAAATACCTGATGGGGGGGGGACAGGTAGATGATAAAGAGGATGGAGCCAGACTCTTCTTGGTAATATCTAGTGAAGGAACAAGAGGCAATGAGCACAAATTGAAATACATGGAACTCCACTGAAACATGAGAAAGCACTTTTTTTCCCATGGGTGTGGTCAAACACTGGAACAGGTTGCCCAGAGAGGTTGTGGAGTCTCCATCCTTGGAGATATTCAAACCCTTGGCACAGCTCTGAGCAACCTGCTGTGGCTGACCTGCTCTGAGCCGGGGCTTGGACTGGGCGATCTCCAGAAATATCTCCCAACCTCAGCAGTTCTGTGTTTCTTTAATCAGGATAACATGTTTATAAACTTGTGATAAGATCTAGATGCAGTGAAGGTTATTCTTTCAGACCTTGCTTCAAGCAATAAAATGTATGTGATATATACTTCCCTGGAAGCTTTCTCTTTGTCTCAGAGAAAGGTGCCAATAGCAACATTTTAAGAAACCTAGTGGAGGACAGTGGGTTGGGACAGATGCCCCAAACTCAGAGGCTTCTCATTTTCCAGCTCCCAGTGATTTTGACTAAAATCTTCCAAAGACTCATTTCAGTACTTAATGAAAAGCCATGTAACCAGCTGCTGCTAATCACAGTGGATAAAGTAAAAAATTTAAGTCTTGCAGAAACAGGGCTATGCAATATTACTTGGGCCTGTAATACAGCTACTTGTCTGCTTGCAAGCTGGAAATGATTTCTGACCTGGCAAGGATAGCCTGTACCCCACAGATGAAAGACCCCACATGAGTGCAAAGCAATGCTGGGCTCTGGCATGTTTCCTGTTTTTTTTCAAAAGTGTTATGGATATAATGTCAACAGACTTTCATGCAGGGGTCACTTTCTGTTTTATCCATAGGAAAGGTCTTCCATCCTCCACAATTATAATATTTCACCTTATTTTTTCTACCCCTTAGATTAAAAATGCCTGTCTGATCTGTCTTTGCAGTCTGTGGCCTAGAGGAAAAAGCATTTGTTTGTCAAGGTGCATATAGTCTTCACTTAATTTTGGCTATCAGCCTGCTGTCTGGCTTTGGGCAAGTTATTTCATCGTCTGAATTGCCTTTGTAAAATGGGGACAGTGACACTAGCATCCTTTTGAAAGGGCTTTCAGATGTACTCCATGTAGGACCCAGCAAGTAAGAACTGAACACGCTGTGCTTTAGTGCCAAAGATACAGCTTCTCTGTGCCTGGGGAGATCAAAAACTCTCTGACGCATGAATCAATTCCAGTAGAGATAAGAACATATTAATGTCATTATACAAGACATTGGCAACATTTCCCCAGCGTACTGTGCAAGTTTCTCATTGCCGATGCTTAGGAAAGATTTACCTAAACTGAAAAATGTATAGGACATGATTGGCAAAATGATTAGGAAGAGGGGACATAAACGACTTCGACTTGCTTAGTACAGTAAAACCTTGGTTTTGTTAGAGTTTATGACTTCTCTAGAGAAATACACAGGAAAGAAGGAAGAGATCTGAACAAAAAAAGAGGGAGAAGAAATCAATTAACCAATGTTGGCATGGGAACAAATGGGCAGTGCCTGCAGAACTAACCAGAAATGAAAGGTTTCTCCCTTCCAGACAAGTGAGGTTGTGTGTGCTTAGGCTGATAGCATAACGAGATCACAGGGAAGCGCCTCGTCGCTTTATAAACATGATGTGGTTACTGGTGATACCCAGGACAGGTCTCAGTGACAGGAGAAAATGTGTTGTGGAGCTGTATTTTCTGTCCCCCTGCTTCTCCTGTTTACTATTCCTTCTCACTCCCCACATCCCCACCATCCTCCTACCTTCACTTGGTGGCAGTAATGACACTGACCTGAGCAAAGGTAAAATGGGGGCATCCAGACCCATGCTGCATTAAAGACCACTGTGTGGTAACATTTTTTAATAGCCTGCTCTAAAAATGAATTGGGCGAGGGAGGCACAGAACTGCTTGAATTAAGCTTGTAAGAACTATAATGACTTGGAATAAATGGTGAAAGCTTTTAACTGTAATTAAATCCACTGGAAATGTAATTTTTAAATGTCTCATCCAGAAGGAAAAACCTTTATGTGTATGTTTTGTCAGTGCCGAATTATTTGCACTAATCCTTATAAAACAGCCTTGTGTGATTACTAGGATTTTACTTTCCCAGTTGATAAAATAAAAAGCAGATGGGATAAATGTAGCTGCCACAGATGTGGCTCCTATTTCTTCATAATCTGCCTGCCTTTGAGCAAACTGTAACATAGATGGTGAGATGCTGGATCCTGTCCAATAATGAAAAACTCTCCTCAAAGCTACGGTATGCTTTCAAGCTGCAAACGTAGTCTGGGCTCTGAAAAACCTGCTTCCACAATCTTGTTTAACTCTGTAATTGCTGACTTTACAGTACTCAGGGTCTGTGACTTGTATAGAAGGAAATATGCATTTCCCTCTGCCTTCACCCCAAACAGCCGGGGCATTGGCCGTCACAGCAATTATGTGAGGCAGTGTTTGAAGAGCCTGCTCATGTAACTCATGTACTGTGGGAGACCCAGAAGCTCACAATTCCATCCCTGCCCAAAAAACCAAGAAGGTGATGAGAAGATGAGAGGCTGGAGAGTAAGGGGGTAGAGCAACGGAAACATGTTGGACGTATTTGTATAAATTCAACAATAAAATAGGAGGGACAGTGAATGGAAGGGGGGGCAGTTTCCTTTCCAACTTCATACAGAAATTAGAAAACACAGGAAAACTTCTTAAACACTTTCAAATTTGAAACAAGCTCAATTTATACAAATTTTTTTTTCAGATTACACTTAAGGCTTTGCCTATAGAACAGTCAGTCTTTAAACCTGGATTAAAATTAACAAAGGTAATTTGATATTTCCTGCACTTTATAGGTTAGCAGATTAGCATCTCATCATCCTTTCCCTGGCTGAGTGCCAGCACCCAATTGTGGGGTGCTTCAAAGGAAAGTGCAAAAGGCCCAGTTATTGGTAATTATGGAGCAAGCTGCCCAGTGGGGAAGTTTCTTCTTCACTCCTGTCATTTAATAGTTGGGTTATGCTCCTAAGCACAGGTGCTTATATACAAAGAGCTTGATGTATCTCTGCTTCCACGGGCTGTGCCAGAAATTCAGAGAATCTGTTTTCTTAACCTTGTTGAATGCTCTTCAGTATCTTCTTCTTTACCAGACCTCCCCGGCTGCAGTCATGATGGAAACAGTATGGAAGATGCCTAGCTCAGCAGCCCTGCCTGAGAGAAGCATGCTCCCTCCTAAGGGAGGGAGCCAGCTGTGGCAGGGCTGGAGCTCTGAGCAGCTGGAGCACTGTTTACTCTGTCCCTACAGGATCATAGAATGGTTGAAGATGGAAGGGACCTTGTCTAGAGGATGTCTAGTTCACCCTCCCTGCTCAAAGCAGGGTCAACTCAAGTAGGTTGCTGAGAGCTGGGTCCAGCAGGATTTTGCATTCCTCCACCGGTGGAGACTCCACAACCAATGACAGCAGAGAGTTCCTTCAGCACTCAGTGCATCCCACCAAATCCCATGGATTTGTGTATGTCCAGTTCGTTTAATGCTTCCTAACCTGATTGTCCTCCAGCAATGGCAAGTCTACGTAGCCCTGGACTTTCCCCTTGGTCTCAGGGAACTGGGATTGCTGAAGGCTGAGGCAAAGAAGGCACGGAGTAACTTGGCCTTTTCTGTATTCTTTGCCATTGAATCCCTGCTCTATGTAGTCACAGGCCCACATTTTGTCTGGGATGCCCTTTACTCCTTCTAGGGATGACCCCAAGAAATCTTTCATTTTTGCCTTCATATCCCCTGCTAGATTCAACTCCAGGTGAGCTTTGGCTTTCCTGAACCCATCCTTCCATGGTCAGACAGCATCTCTATATTCCTCCTGGGTCACCTGCCCCTGCTTCCACCTCCTGTACACCTCCTTTTTCTGTCTGAGTCTAGTCGGGGGCTCCTTGCTCACTCATGCAGGCCTCCTGCCCCCTTTGCTTTGTTTCTGCTTGTTGGCATGGGCCATTCTTGAGCTTGGAGGAGGTGGTCCTTGAAAATCAACCCTCTCTCCTGGACTCCTCTTCTCTCCAGGGCTGTCTCCCATGGATTTTTCCAAGCAGATCTCGTGAGGGGTTACAGTCTGTTCTCCAGAAGTCCAGGGTTGTGATCCTACTCTGTCTCAGGATCCTGACTTCTGTCATCTCACGGTCACTG
>NW_008825342.1:0-580 GCF_000699105.1 Pygoscelis adeliae | reverse complement strand
GTGCCGGCAACGCCCTGGAAGTAAATACCGTAATTCAGCACGTTATGAAAATGGCCTTCTGTGCCGCTCCCTAATTGGTTTTAGCCAGCTGGCTCCCAGCCCCCCGCCAGTTCGTCTTTCCTCGTCGCTTCTTTTGTCAATTACTTTCAAAGAGTGCCTTGGGATGGGGTCACCCAGGGATCCTGCGGAGTTCGCACGAGGCCTGCCCGGGGAGCTGCCCTGGGTGAACTGCCCCCCGGGCACGCTTCAGGGAGGGATCTGTGTTTCTCTCCAGGCCAGGGGCAGAGATCCGCCCCACGACCAGCTCCGATTTCACCCCAACGCTAAGGGGACGGACAGGTTCTTTTAGGGATCCTTGGCGGGATGATGATGATGGCACTAAGCCGTCGTCACAATTAAAGCTTTATTTTCTTAACAGGATATTATGTTCAGTATAGCACAGAATTTATGATTAGAATGGCACAGGATTTCTACGAGCGGAATCAGTGTAGCACAATAAGCAGTGTAACACAGAATTTATAATACAACTTAACTCAGGATTTCTAGACCCTAATTTAACTTATAATTTCTAATCGCCTAG
>NW_008825341.1:0-872 GCF_000699105.1 Pygoscelis adeliae | reverse complement strand
GAGAAATAAACAGCTATGTTACACAGGATAAAGGCTTCATGACCACTATCGCAGACAAGGCTGCAAATCATCCATCTTGTTCTTTCACTTTTAAGTCTGATACTGTGAGGCTACACGTGTGTGAAGTGGGAAAAGTGACACTAAGTCCTTTTGGAAGGTGCTTTGATATCTGTAGAGAGAATTAGATCGAAGGAAAGTGCTGGGTATTATTGCTGAAGTCTTTGAAGAGAAAATGAATCCAGAGAAAAAGTTGCCTCTGGCCTTTCAGTCTCTTTCTAGGATGCCCCTACTCAGAATTTCTAAACGTATGAGCAGTTTTGACCCCAGTCGTCCGTCATTGAACCAGACTACAAAAGAGCAAGGAGAAAGAGAAAGAACCCTGTCTCTGCAGCACTGTAAAGCAAGCAGCAAAGCTTAAGCACTGTCACGGCAGCAACCGCTTATTAGCCATCATCAAAGTCATGTTGCCAGAAGCTTTTATGGAAAACTACCAAGTAAAATATATAATTTTCTGCCACTGTCATTCTGGTAGAGGGTACCATTCTGGTAGAGAGACTTTGCTCCTTTCTGCAGTTGTGAAGTTGCTTGTGTAACAGCTGAGAAAATCAGCCATGGAACAAACATGCCTGTTTACTGTCCACTCCTGTGTTCTCCTCAGTATGGCCAATTTCTGGATACTCGTCACTTCTGTGTGAGACCTTTGTCAGCTCAGCTAGCAAGATGATGTTTTACTGAGGAAAAAAAAAAAAAAGGGGTGAAAAAAAAAGAAGTAAGGCAATATACAAGTATGGCATATATGCATTTCCAATTTAAGGGTTAAACAGTTTAAATTATTTAATTAAAGTGGTTTTTTTTTTAAATCCAGTGGCTGT
>NW_008825340.1:0-924 GCF_000699105.1 Pygoscelis adeliae | reverse complement strand
GCCTTTGCAAAGTACAGTTAACTGAATATTGGTGAAAATCATCTTCTATAAATGACATCTTTAGGAATTTCATATCATTGTATTTCTCAATGGGCAGGGCACTTTTCACTGGTTGAAGCTTTCTTTAAGGAACATTTTAATTTTTCTTACATTTTTAAATTGTCTCTCCAGAAAATATTTAATGCTGGATTGGAACAGACTGAGCTAAGGCATCTTGGTTTCTTAGACAGTTTCCAATGATCCATTTTGTGTGACCTGATGAAATGCCTCGTGAAAGGCAGGCCTGGGTTCCTGTTCTTCTGTTGGCCTTTATGGTCTAGGTGTCTAGACCTTTATGGTCTTAACTGCGTTGATTGCATCTCTTTTCTTGTTAAAACAACATGGAAGAAAAAGTCCGAATATCTATTCCATATGGAAGACTATGACTCCAAGCACTCAAACTGTGATGTGCCCAAGAGGAGAAACTGTCAGACCAAGACGGAATGCAACATTTCAACATTTTAAAACTAAATTTTCTCAGAAATTTTCGTTTCAGGAAAAAAGAATGATATTTTGACCCCTCATGCTGATTTGGGATGAAGATTTTAAATGGAATTTTCCTTGCAATGTAACTTGGAAGTTTGAATAGCTCCCTGGAACATCACAAATATGTGATGTTTGTGATATGGGATTTTAAACTTCTTGCTGCCCTCCTGTGGATGAAATGAATAATTACTTCAGTAACAACATGGGGGAAAAAAGCAAAACGGGGAAATAACTGCCTTAGTAGAAGGTAAATTCCAGATAAATTAATAAGATCTATTGTCTTGGCACATGAATGGTGATTCTTCTTCTCAAGAAAACTGTTGAAATCAGGCAAATCGGATTTAATCTCTATAACACTTTTCTGTATAATATGTAGACAACAGTTTAGCAACTGAAGGG
>NW_008825339.1:16208-16515 GCF_000699105.1 Pygoscelis adeliae | reverse complement strand
GGTGGCGGAGCCAGGTCAACCGCTCGGGTTGGATGGGACGGAGGGCTCCGTCCCCGCTGCGGAGACGTTTCTGGTTGGGTTTTGCTCTGGTTGGGTTGAACGCTTCCGGGGCTGTCGGTGGCAACGCACCGGGGAAGGGCTCCGCTTGGCCCATAAATAGAGATATACGTAAAAATTACGCACGTACGCGTTGGCTGCAGTCAACGGCTCAACGTCCAGACGGAGATCGGCAACGAGTGGTGTCCCCCAGGGGTCCCCTGGGTTCAATACCTTCGGCCGACGACCTAGACGGTGGCGTTGCGGATGC
>NW_008825339.1:10682-12790 GCF_000699105.1 Pygoscelis adeliae | reverse complement strand
GGTTCAGGTATCTGGGGGTGGAAAATACCTGTTCTTTATTTAATATTTTTTTTTTTTAACCTCCTCTTCGGGTCTGCTGCCAGCTTCTTAAGAGGAAACAGGAGCTAAATTCCGCCCGCTTTGCTGGGGATTCGCAGAGGGGGTCCCTTCTTCTTCCTGGTCCTGCCAGGCTGGACTTTGTGGCGTAAATGAGTAACTCCTGACTCAGGGATTTAGGAGAGAAAACGAAAGCGAGCGCCGTCTGACACCGGTTTTCCCCTTCCCGCGCCCTGAGCGGAGGAGAAAGGACGTCGCTTCGTTAGGCTGAGCTGGACGAGGAGCTGAGGACCCGCAGGCCTGAGCGCGAGTGCCCCCCAAAAGCCTTCGGCGGGGCGGGCGCGAAGCTTTCTGCCGCTCCTGGGTCTGAAACCGGGGGTGGGTTACTTATCCCCGCGCCGGGCTGATCTCTCCCACAGCCCCTGCAGAAAACCACGGTGGAAACGGGCAGGTTCCCCTGTGCTGGCCGGGACTGACCCCGCCAGGCGGCCCAGCGATCCCCCGAAGCCTGCTCTTACGCCCTTGTGCTTCCGAAACCTTGCACCTCACGTTTTTTGGGGGGTTTTTTTAGGTAATTAAAGCCTAATTTTAAAGGCATGAAACTGATCTGCAGGAGGAAGTGGGGGAAATGACTCTCGGGAGTCGCATAGGATGCGTGGTGATTTTTTTGGGGGGGATGTTTTTTTTTTTTGAACTATTGTCCGCATCTAATTTCTAGACTTTTGGCGTGGAAACCCCAGCCGCGATGCGCTCGGACGTCCCCCTCTGTTGCTTTTTGCCAGCGTAGGAAACGCTCGTGCAGGCGAGCGTGAGCTGGCCGAAGGCGACGGCGCGAAGGCGAAGGAGCTGCCTCCTCTGGGATTTGCTTTTGCTCCCGAAACCCGTTTGTGGAAACGCTTTTGCAGCCGCGCGTCCCACGAGTTTTCCCCTTGGAAGAGAAAAAGGCGGCTTCTCCGCCAGGCGGAAGTGAACAGAAAACCTGAATTTCGCCAGATTTGTCAGAAAGCCGTCGGACGATGCTGTTGCCCGGCCCAGCCGCGTCCTGCGATCCCGTAATAAATTGCCCGCTTTGGACCAAGGATTAACGCGGGAAGCGGGGCGGGACCCGCCGCGCTGGCCCTTCCTCGCCCGTCTTGGACGCTTGGTACGTTGCTGCCTTCGCTCGTCGCAGATTTGGTCTCGGAAATCGGCGGCCCTGGGGGTGTTTTATATTTATTTTATTCTTTTTTTTTACAGGAAATTGGGAAAGTGGTTTTACGTCCGTGAGAGGGCCGGGCACAGGCGGGGAGACGCTTCGTCGTGCCGCGCGCCCGAGGATAACCCCTCTGTTGCACGAGATGAAGCGTTTCGGACCCAGATGGTTAAAAGCTTATATCAATCTTTGCAAAGATCCAAACGACCCGTTTCGGGGACTTTCTGCTACTGGGACGCGGTGAGAAAATTTACAGCCGGGAGGGAATCCCTCCGTCCTGGCGCCCGTGCCGTGTTTCCAGCTGCCGCGTCGGCCGGGCTCTCCGGCCGGAGAACGGGAGCGTTGGAGAGGAGATGGGGGAGCAGCGACGACTCGCCGGTCAGACGAACCGATTAAAACAGCGCCGGGGGTAAGCCGGGGCGCGCGCTGGTGTCTCGCCAGGGTCCGGGTGCTTGGCGCCCACCCGGCCTCGTCCTCCGAAACGGGGAGAAACGGCGAGGATTGAGGAAAAACGCAGGAGGAAGAGCAGAGTTCCCGGCGGAGCGGCAGAAGAAGCCGTGCAAGCAGCCCCGAGCCCGGCCAGCCTCCCGGGGAGTAACTGCGTTCCTTCAAATTGAGCGATGAGTAATTATCTGAAGTAATTAAAGGTTTGACAGCGGCTTGGCAGCATAGTTTACATTGCACCGGTGTTGCGGCTGTTACGCCCTTTTACCTCCAAGAGTCTCACCTTGAGGAGTGAAACGCGCCGCCGATAAGTGACGTTCCCGCGGGAAATAGCGCGGCCACGGAAGAGCCGCAGGCCGACTCCTCGAATGCCCCGTCCCCTTGCGTTTAAGCCCGAACAACCGCCTCTTCCCCGTGGTCTTCGGCTTGTCTAGTC
>NW_008825339.1:8510-9298 GCF_000699105.1 Pygoscelis adeliae | reverse complement strand
TTGGACGTGAGGAAAAATGTCTTTACTGAAAGAGTGGTTAAACATTGGCACAGGCTGCCCAGGGAAGGGGTTGAATCCCCGTCCCTGGAGGTATTTAAAAGACGGGTAGATGAGGCACTTAGGGACATGGTTCAGTGGGCCTGGGGGTGTTGGGTCGACGGTTGGACTCGATGATCTTAGAGGTCTTTTCCAACCTTAGTGATTCTCTTCTATGATTCTATGATCTCCCACCGGATCAGGTCGCTCCGTCCAACCTGACCTTGAACGCTTCCCACGATGGGGCGTCCGCAGCTTCTCCGGGCAGCCCGCTCCCTCGTCGTTTCAAGAGCGGTAATGAGGATCGTCCCTCCCTCGAACGCTGCTCCCTCCGGGAGGACTTCCTTGCGCCGGCTGATGCTTGGGGCACGTTGGGGGCCTTGTTCAGATTTAGTTTGGTTTTTTTTGCTTTTTTTTTTTCCTTCTTTTAAACTATTCTGATCCTATTAGACCCCGTCTGTCTGTGGGGAGCGAAGAGGTAATCCTCCCGGTAGAAGCAGGCGTTAAGCCAGCGCTACGCTTGATCTTAAGTCAAAGGGCAAAGAAAAGACGGGGCGGTTTGTTTTACTCGCTTTCAATTCAGCGTCGAATCGGAAACGCCCGCGGGGCGAGCCCTCCCCCCCAGGCTCCGCCGTGGATCCCCTCGTCTCTTCCCTCCGCCGCTGACCCGTTTTTCTTGCTCCCCGCCAGGCTGGGGGGGGCAGACCGTGACCTCGATCTGCCTTCGCGACACGGTCGGCTTGGTGTTTTGG
>NW_008825339.1:4553-8457 GCF_000699105.1 Pygoscelis adeliae | reverse complement strand
CGGATGCTGCGGCTGACGCGTCTTCGCCGCTGCCGCTATCTCCCCGGCGTCGGCGCTAGCGTTCGAGTGCGAGGCGTATGAAAATGGTACGGGCAGAATTAGGTCCCGTTTGGGGTCCCCGAGCTGCAACGCTGATGGTTGTTTCTCTTTCTCCTAGGGGGAAACGTCGGCCGTCCAACGACGGGGACCAGCAAGAACTGAAGCGCTGCTGGTACGGACAGGATGGGAACGACGAACTTCATCGCCCCGGCGCCCTGCCTGGCTTGAGAACTGTCACCCCGCCTTCCACCGAGCTCCCAAGTCGCATCGGGTGCCGGAAACACTAATCCTCTCGGAAACGGTTGCCTGGGACAGGATGTGTGGACGATGATGATGGCAAGAAAGCAAGATGTTCGCATTCCCACCTATAACATTAGCGTGGTGGGATTGTCCGGGACGGAGAAGGAGAAGGGGCAGTGCGGCATTGGGAAATCCTGCCTTTGCAACCGCTTTGTACGGCCCAGCGCGGATGAGTTTCACTTGGACCACACTTCGGTTCTCAGCACCAGTGACTTTGGGGGAAGGGTGGTCAATAATGACCATTTCCTCTACTGGGGGGAAGTTGTGCGTTCCCTGGAGGACTGCGTCGAATGCAAAATGCATGTTGTGGAGCAGACGGAGTTTATCGACGACCAGACCTTTCAGCCTCACCGCAGCACGGCCCTGCAGCCCTATATCAAGAGGGCTGCTGCGACCAAACTGGCGTCGGCTGAAAAGCTCATGTACTTTTGCACTGACCAGCTGGGGCTGGAACAGGACTTTGAACAAAAACAGATGCCGGATGGAAAGCTGCTGGTGGATGGCTTTCTCCTCTGCGTCGATGTTAGCAGGGGTATGAACAGGAACTTTGATGATCAGCTCAAATTCGTTTCCAACCTTTACAATCAACTCGCGAAAACAAAAAAGCCCATCGTGGTGGTCCTGACGAAGTGCGACGAAGGCGTGGAGCGGTACATTAGGGATGCACATACTTTTGCCTTAAGCAAAAAGAACCTCCAGGTCGTGGAGACGTCGGCTAGATCCAATGTGAACATCGACTTGGCTTTCAGCACCTTGGTGCAGCTGATCGATAAAAGCCGGGGAAAGACGAAAATCATCCCCTACTTCGAAGCTCTGAAACAGCAAAGCCAACAGATAGCTGCTGCTAAAGACAAGTACGAGTGGCTGGGGAGCCGCCTCGTCAAAAACCACAACGAGACGTGGTCGAACGTCAGCCGCAAGATGCAGTCCTCTCCAGAGTATCAGGATTACGTCTACCTGGAAGGAACGCAGAAAGCCAAAAAGCTGTTTCTGCAGCACGTCCACCGCCTCAAGCAGGAGCACATCGAGCGTCGGCGGAAGATGTATCTCGCCATGCTTCCTCAGGCGTTTGAAGCCCTCATCCCGGACCTGGACGAAATAGATCACCTGAGCTGCGTAAAAGTGGAGAAGCTCTTGGAGACGAAGCCGGACTTTCTGAAATGGTTTATTGTCCTGGAAGAGACGCCCTGGGACGCCACGAGCCACATCGACAACATGGAGAACGAGCGTATTCCCTTCGACCTGATGGAGACCCAGCCCGCCAAGCAGCTCTACGAAGCTCATTTAGAAAAGCTGAGGAACGAGAGGAAAAGGGCAGAAATGAGAAGAGCTTTCAAAGAAAACCTGGAGACTTCCCCTTTCATCACGCCCGGGAAGCCCTGGGAGGAAGCGCGCAGTTTCATTATGAACGAGGATTTTTACATGTGGCTGGAGGAGTCGATTTACATGGATATCTACAGCAAGCACCAAAAACAGATTATAGAAAAGGCCAAGGAGGAGTTTCAGGAGCTGCTCTTGGAGTACTCGGAGCTGTTCTACGAACTGGAGCTCGACGCTAAACCCAGCAAGGAGAAAATGGGCGTCATTCAGGATGTCCTGGGTGAGGAGCAAAGGTTCAAAGCTCTGCAGAAGCTGCAGGCTGAGCGCGACGCCCTGATTTTGAAGCACATCCACTTCGTGTACCACCCGACGAAGGAAACGTGCCCGAGCTGCCCCGTTTGCATAGACTCTAAAATCGAGCACCTGATCAGCTCCCGCTTCATCAGGCCCTCCGAACGCAACCAGAAGAACTTGCTTTCGGACTCCAACATCGACAGGATCAACCTGGTGATCCTTGGCAAGGACGGCTTGGCACGCGAGCTGGCCAACGAGATCCGGGCGCTCTGCACCAACGACGACAAATACGTGATCGAAGGTAAGATGTACGAGCTGTCCCTGAGGCCGATCGAGGGCAACGTCCGGCTCCCCGTTAACTCTTTCCAGACACCCACCTTTCAGCCTCACGGTTGTCTCTGCCTTTACAACTCGAAGGAGTCGCTGTCCTACGTGGTGGAAAGCATCGAAAAGAGCAGAGAGTCGACCATCGGCAGGAGGGATAATCACTTGGTTCACCTTCCTCTGACGCTCATCCTCGTTAACAAGAGGGGGGACACCAGCGGCGAGACGCTACATAGCTTGATACAGCAAGGCCAGCAGATCGCGAGCAAGCTGCAGTGCGTCTTTCTGGACCCCGCGTCCGCTGGCATCGGGTACGGCCGCAACATCAACGAGAAACAGATCAGCCAGGTTTTGAAGGGGCTGCTGGACTCGAAACGCAACTTAAACCTCGTCAGCTCGACCTCCAGCATCAAAGACCTGGCGGACGTCGACCTTCGGATCGTCATGTGCTTGATGTGCGGAGACCCGTTCAACGCGGACGACATCCTTTTACCCATCCTGCAGTCCCAGACCTACAGACCTTCACAGTGCGGCAGCAGCAGCTCCGTCCTCCTCGAGCTGTCCATCGGGCCGCACAAGAGGCGCGTGGAGCTCTCCCTCCTTTCCTACCATTCCTCCTTTAGCATTAGGAAAAGCCGGCTCGTCCACGGGTACATCGTCTTTTACTCGGCGAAACGCAAGGCGTCCCTGGCCATGCTACGTGCCTTTCTCTGCGAGGTGCAGGACATCATCCCCATACAGGTCGTGGCCCTCACGGACGGCTCCATAGACATCCTGGACAACGACTTGAGCAGAGAGCAGCTCACCGAGGGTGAGGACATCGCCCAGGAGATCGACGGCAAGTTCACCACGATACCTTGTAGCCAGCCGCAGCATAAGCTGGAGATTTTCCACTCATTTTTTAAAGACGTGGTGGAGAAAAAAAACATCATCGAAGCCACCCACATGTACGACAACGTGGCCGAAGCCTGCAGCACGACGGAGGAGGTGTTCAACTCGCCTCGAGCGGGCTCCCCTCTCTGCAACTCCAACCTGCAGGACTCGGAGGAGGACGTCGAGCCCCCCACCTACAGCCCCTTCAGAGAGGACACGTCCATGCCCGCCCTGCCCAAAGACCACTCGAAGCTTTCCATGGAGCTGGAGGGGAACGATGGCTTGTCTTTCATTTCCGTCATGAGCACTTTTGAAAGCAAGCTGAACAACAAAGTACCTCCTCCGGTGAAACCAAAGCCCCCCGTCCATTTTGACATTACGAAGGGGGACCTGTCGTATTTGGAGCAGGGGCATCGGGACGGGCAGAGGAAGTCCGTCTCTTCTAGTAGCTGGTTGCCCGCTGACTGCTTCGATCCTTCCGATTACGCCGAGCCGATGGATGCCGTGGTCAAGCCCAGAAACGAAGAGGAGAACATCTACTCCGTGCCTCACGACAGCACCCAGGGCAAGATCATCACCATCCGAAACATTAACAAAACCCAATCGAACGGCAGCGGCAACGGCTCGGACAGCGAGATGGACACCAGCTCCCTGGAGCGGGGCCGCAAAGTATCGGTCGTTAGCAAGCCCGTGCTGTATCGGACGCGCTGCACGAGGCTGGGCAGGGTTGCTAGCTACCGAAACAGCTTCCGCG